>NC_138205.1:8692304-8957304 GCF_964194415.1 Vipera berus | reverse complement strand
ACGACAGAGAATGAGGTGGCTGGATGGAGTCACTGAAGCAGGAGGCGTGAGCTTAAATGGACTCCAGAAGATGGTAGAGGACAGGAAGGCCTGGAGGAACGTTGTCCATGGGGTCGCGATGGGTCGGACACAACTTCGCAGCTAACAACAACAACAATCAAGTATTTATTTCATTTATTCAATTAATTTGTCACCCGTATCATTTCAAAAAGACTCAATAGATAATAACTTATCTAGTAACAAAGAAGTCAGCAATTTTTTTAAAAAAATGTCTTAATGAAAAGAATCCGAGAGGCCCAAATGCAAGTCCATCCACATCCTGGGAGACCTATGGCCTAGTCGTGTCCCAGCCTGGCCTACCTCACAGGGATGTTGGCAACATGAGAAATAGGAGAATGCTACTTATCCTGCATCAAGCTCTTAGCTTTAAAACAATACGTTTAACCAAATCAGTTCAAATGAAACAGATAGCAAGCCAAGGTAGTGGTATCTGAGTTAGCAGTAAGTCCCTTTAAATATAATAGGATTAAATAGGCAGGAAAGGCAATAAGAATGCCTTTTGGGGTCAGGACTAGCCTGCTGGTATCTGTCTATTCTAGGGTTTGTTTGTTTTTCTGTTTTTTTTGGGGGGGGGGGTTGTTGTTACAACTTCAACAACTTTAAGATGCATGGAGTTCAACTCCCAGAATTCCCAGACTGGCTAGGGATATTCTGGGAGTTGGAGTACACAAGTCTTAAAGTTGCCAAGTTAAAAACTGCTGTCTTCTTATTTATTTGACAATGTTTATTTGACAATGTGACAATCTTAGACCAGGCCAAATCCAAAACTGTCAGGGAATTTCTACCGTAGAAGCCTGCCACTTGGACAAATCAGCCATCAATAGACACACATAGACATTAACAATATCTATAGACTATGCAAAAGAGACAATCAACCAGTCCACAAGAGAAAAAGACCCCAGCAGCTCTCCTCCAGTAATCAGCACTCAGATCAGCATAGATTAACTCCAAGGTCACCTTCAGACCAACAATAAGTAAGCAGTACCCCAATCTAGAAACTGCCAGAGACATTCTTAAACAGCCCAGCCAAAAAATCCCTAAGACTACACACACACACACACACACACACACAGAGAGAGAGAGAGAGAGAGAGAGAGAGAGAGAGAGAGAGAGAGAGAGAGAGAGAGAGAGGCAGGAATCAGAACAGAGCTGAAAGGGACCTTGGAGATCTTCTAGTCCAGCCCCTGCTCAAGCAGAAGACCCTATACCAGGGGATCCCAATCTACTATCCCACGGGCCACGGGACAGGCTGGCCAATGTGTGCATTCTCCCCCACTTGCACTAGAGCCCGCAGACCCATTTGTGCATGTGCGCGGGGTTAGCAGCAGCGGTGGCTAGCACCTGCCTGGATGTGCAAACTGGGCTCCTAGCGTGGGGGTTATGCAGCCTGTTTTGGCATGCGCGTAGCACTAGCAGAGGGGGCAGCTAGCACATCCACACATGCGCAAACAGGACTGCTAGCATCATGCAGGTGCGCACAGCCCCGTTTGCACTGGGGCCTGTTCACGAGCGCGCACACAAATTCCAACCCTGAGTTACAAATATTAGAATCAGAATCAGAATGGAGCTGCAAGGGACCTTGGAGGTCTTATAGTCAAACCCCCTGCTCAAGTAGGAGACCCTGTACCATTTCAGACAAGTGACTGCCCAGTCTCTTCTTAAAAACCTCCAGTGATGGAACAACCACAACGTCTGAAGGCAAGCTGTTCCACTGGCTAATTGTCCTCGCTGTTTAGGAAGTTTCTCTTTAATTCCAGGTTGCTTCTCTCCTTGATTAGTTTCCATCCATTCTTTCTTGTCCTGCCCTCTGGTGCTTTGGAAAATAAATTGACCCCCTCCTCTTTGTGGCAGCCCCTCAAATACTATGATGTCCCCCCATCCTCCTTTTCTCTAGACTAAAGGTAAAAGGTAAAGGTTCCCCCGCACATGTGTGCTAGTCGTTTCCGACTCTAGGGGCCGGTGCTCATCTCCGTTTCAAAGCCGAAGAGCCAGCGCTTGTCCGAGGACGTCTCCGTGGTCATGTGGCCGGCATGACTAGACGCCAAAGGCGCACGGAACGCTGTTACCTTCCCACCGAAGTGGTCCCTATTTTTCTACTTGCATTTTTACTTGCTTTCGAACTGCTAGGTTGGCAGAAGCTGGGACGAGTAACAGGCGCTCACTCTGCTACGCGGCACTCGGGATTCGACCCGCCAAACTGCCAAGCTTCTGATCGACAAGCTCAGCGTCCTAACCCACTGAACCACCGCGTCCCTTTTCTCTAGCCTAGCCATTCCCAAATCCTGCAACCGTTCTTCATACGTTTTAGTCTCCCGGCTTTTAATCATCTTAGTTGCTCTTCTTTGCACTTTTTCCAAAGCCTCAACGTCTTTTTTGTAATGTGGTGACCGAAACTCGATATACTTATATAAGAAACCAGAATATAAACTGACAGCAAATAGCATTTCTTACTAGCACCGATGATGTTACCTAGTTAGGGTAATGAAAGGTCTGCAAGAAAAGAAGCAAGCTCAGAGAGCACCAAGGACCCCTCATTTCATCCTTGAGCTACATTCTGCTTGTTTATTTAAGAAAATTTATATCGCTACCCATTCACTCACAATGACTCTGGGCAGCTTACAATAATATTTTTTTTAAATTGCGCACCACTATAAAATATGTACAAAATGCACTATTTGATCCATGAGAAACCAAAGAGATCTATTTCTTCCCTTCGTGCATTGGACGCAAAAACGCGTTTGTCCTTCCAGCAGGGCTTAATATATATATTTTTTTCCTTTTTTTCAAAATTCCCGCGCTTGCAAACGATTGGCTCAACTTTTTTTGTTTTTCAAAAACTCCCGCGGCCGGCTAGATGGCAGCCAATCGCTTCCTGCTTTGAGTTGGCGCGAAGTTTAGGATTTTGAACAGGGACGGAAAAACACGGCTCCCGGAAAGTGAAAGTCTGCCGGCGCTTTTCCCTTTTTTTTTTTCAACTAAAGAGAAAGCTTACGCTTTTTAATAAAATGTGATTGTCGAAAAGGCGCTGGCCGGACTTCCGATTTGTTGGAAAGTTGTTAGCCCCAGGTCTTTTTAACATTGTAAAACTTTTATGGCTACTTTGAAACTTTTTCACTTGAATTACAGTATCGATCTCTCTCAGATGCTTATTAAAGCGGGGCGAATTGCCTGGACAGAGCGTTTTAAACCTTGAAACTCGTTAACCTCGTTTTCATTATTAACACGGGTTGTGTTCACACATCTTTGGGATGTCTTTTTTTTTTTTTACTTTTAATTCGTCCTCCGGATTGCGGCAGAATATGAAACCACATATTAAACAAAGGGACCATTAAAAAAAAAAAAGCTAAGAGCAGCTACGCTTGAAGTGGGCAAATGAAATGGCTTTTTTAAAAAAAAACACCCAATTTTATTACTTTAAACAGTTGTTCCCTATGCCATCCTCCTGGTAAACTCACAAGATTCGTTTTTCTCGCCATGTACATGCAACACATCCGAATTAGACCGTTTCTCTGGGTCATACGTGTATGTGGGTAAATGCATTTTTTTTCTCCCGTCTATGCAATGTATATTGGAAGCGCTTTACCCGGAGAGCTGTTTGCAACGAAATCTCATTTTAATCTATGCTGATTGGCCTACGTTTTTTTTTTAATTTTAATTCCATTTATATCCCGCCCTTCTCCGAAGACTCAGGGCGGCTTACAAACTTAGCAGTCATTTAAAGTGACAAGGACATTCTTCTAGTCGGAAAACTTTAATAAGAGTGGCCGTAACCTTCGGGTAAGCAGCAAGTTTATTTTCTTTTCTTTGATTCTTTTTATCCCATTTATATTTATAGTTGTTTCGTTCAGCACAAAAAAGAAGCAAAGGGCGATTTTTGCGCAGATTTCCAGCCTGACCGCGGGTTAAAGACCCATTTATTTGAACAAGCTGGCCTGGCCTGATGGGGAGTTATTTAGGGTTTTAATATTTATATATATTTTCTATTGTTTTTACTGTGGGCAATAATTTAATTCTTTTTTAACTTTTGTATTTTTGTAGTTTTATGATATGCCCTGTTCACCGCCCTGAGTCCTTCGGGAGAAGGGCGGTATAAAAATTTAATAAACCTAAACCTAATAAACCTAAACCAGGGATCTTCAAACTTGGCCCTTTTATGACTTGTGGACTTCAACTCCCATTAATACCTCAGCCAGTGTGCCTGGCTGAGGAATTCTGGGAGTTGAAGTCCACAAGTCATAAAAGGGCCAAGTTTGAAGACCCCTGGTTTAAATCCTTCAATTTTGCTTATTGCCAGGGAAATCCAAAGGAGATTCCTGCTCGACTTTTCACTATTTTCCCCATCACACACACACACACACACACACACACACACACACACCGGAAAAAAAAACGAATTTCTGTTCTCCGCAGCTCTTTCCAGGAAAAGGTGGGTGGCTCTTAAAAGAGCCTTTGGGGTGTCGTTCCGGGCGGCCGGGCTTTTACTTCCCTTTGGCCTTGTGGCTCTCGGTCTTCTTGGGCAGCAGGACGGCCTGGATGTTGGGCAAGACGCCCCCCTGGGCGATGGTGACTTTGCCCAGCAGCTTGTTCAGCTCCTCGTCGTTGCGGATGGCCAGCTGCAAGTGGCGCGGGATGATGCGCGTCTTCTTGTTGTCCCGGGCCGCGTTGCCCGCCAGCTCCAGGATTTCAGCCGTCAGGTACTCCAGCACCGCGGCCAGGTAGACGGGCGCCCCGGCCCCGACGCGCTCCGCGTAGTTGCCCTTGCGCAGCAGCCGATGCACGCGGCCCACGGGGAACTGCAGCCCGGCGCGGGAAGAGCGAGTCTTGGCCTTAGCTCGGGCTTTGCCGCCTTGTTTGCCGCGTCCGGACATCCTGATTCAATCCGCCGAGTCTAGAAGTAAACGCAGAAACACCTAACTTTGAAATGGCCGAATGTAGGAACCCTGCCTGGCCCTGCCTTTTATATACTTTTCCAAGGTCTTGCAAATGCTGCTTTTGATTGGGCCGCTTGAGCCCGCCGCGTCCAATGACGTTGCCCTCCCCCCGGGACTAAACCAATAACAACAACAAAAAAGACCACCCAATGGGCGAGAGAGCGCCTAAGCGGTCGACCAATGAGAGCGCACCGTTGGTACAACCAAAATTCCGAAAAGTTTTATTTTTTTTCTTGTCCTGGGATGTTAGCCAATAAGAAGGAGAGGGTTTTAGACCTCGTTTGCATATGGCTCCTATAAATAGAAGGCTGGGGGTTGGACTCAGATTATTTCTTTGGGTTGTGCTGCAGTGTGACTAGAGTGAAACATGCCTGAACCGGCCAAGTCTGCCCCGGTGCCCAAGAAGGGCTCCAAGAAGGCCATCACCAAGACGCAGAAGAAGGGTGACAAGAAGCGCAAGAAGAGCCGCAAGGAGAGCTATTCCATCTATGTCTACAAGGTGCTCAAGCAGGTCCACCCCGACACCGGCATCTCCTCTAAGGCCATGAGCATCATGAACTCCTTCGTCAACGACATCTTCGAGCGCATCGCAGCCGAGGCCTCCCGCTTGGCCCACTACAACAAGCGCTCCACCATCACCTCCCGTGAGATCCAGACAGCCGTGCGCCTCCTCCTGCCTGGTGAGCTGGCCAAGCACGCTGTCTCCGAGGGCACCAAGGCCGTCACCAAGTACACCAGCTCCAAGTAAACCGTCTTTTCCCCTACAAAGTGCGTGGGGGTCCTGTTGTGAGCATCAAAGGCTCTTTTAAGAGCCACCCACTTAGGCAAAAGAAGAGCTGCTGTTCCTTGCGTTCCTCTGATTTTATTTTATTTATTATTTTAATTCCATTTATATCCCGCCCTTCTCCGAAGACTCAGGGCGGCTTACAAGCTTAGCAGTAGCCACTGGCAACTCTAGGCCTCCCAAAGAATAGGCCTCGTCCTCAATCTTGAGAAGGAGGCAGGTCATCTTCATTAAAGTACGCAGTGGCTCAGTGGGTTAGGACGCTGAGCTTGTCGATCAGAAGGTCAGCAGTTTGGCGGGTCGAATCCCAAGTGCCGCATAACAGTGAGCGCCTGTTACTCGTCCCAGCTTCTGCCAACCTAGCAGTTCGAAAGCACGTAAAAATGCAAGTAGAAAAATAGGGATCACTCCAGTGGGAAGGTAACAGCGTTCCGTGCGCCTTTGGCGTCTAGTCATGCCGGCCACATGGTTAATTGTCCTTGCTCTTAGGAAGATTCTCCTTCATTCCAGGTTGCTTCTCTCCTTGATTAGTTTCCATCCTCTGCTTCTTGTCCTGCCTTCAAATGCTTTGGAAAATAAGTCGACCCCCTCTTCTTTGTGGCAGCCCCTCAAATACTGGAATACTGCTATCATGTCCCCCTAATCCTTCTTTTTTCTAGACTAGCCAAACACAAATCCTGCAACCGTTCTTCATATCTTCATATCTCCAGGCCTTTAATCATCTTAGTTGCTCTTTGCACTTTTTCCAAAGTCTCAATATCTTTTTCGTAAGGTGACCAAACTGGATGCAATATTCCAGGTGTGGTCTTATTATTATTTATTGTGTTTTGAAGTTGACTTCAACCCAATCTGAGAACTTCCTGAGCCAGCTGAATCTATAAGCTACAGTAAGGAGATAACTTAACTCTCTAGCTGGTTTAAGGAAATATCACTATTGGATTAATTCCCTGACTCCCACCGGTCCCTTGCACTTTCTACCCCACCCCATGTTTCAATTCATACTGTTGCACTTTCATTGTTTATTTTTGTTTCACTACTTTACTATTTTTCCCAGTTTACTGTTGTAAGCCGCTTTAAATAGCCCCCACGGCAAGATGAGCAGCAAATAATGAGAGGAGCTGTAGTTTTCACACGTGTGGATGATGCTCCGTGGAAAAATGACTTACACATAAATTGAATTAAAATAGCTTGTTTGACGCAGCCCAAAGTTCTACAGCTTCCATCAGCTGCCCCGGGGAATTCTGGGAGTTGAAGTCCACACGGCTTTAAAATGCCAAGGTTGAGAAACACTGGTTTAGATGTGGATCTCTGAAAGCAGCAACTCCTATAGAATAATATAGTAATTGTCTTCGAATAGAATAACAGAGTTGGAAGGGACCATGTAGGTCATCTAGTCCAACCCCCCACCCAAGCAGGAGACCCTACACCATTTCTGATAGATGGCAGTCCGGTCTGTTCTTGAAAGCTTCCAGTGATGAAGCTCCCACAACTTCTGAAGGCCATCTGTTCCTCTGGTTGATTGTTCTGACTGTCAGAAAATGTCTCCTTATTTCTAGGTTGAATCTCTCCTTGATCAGTTTCCATCCGTTGTGCCTTGTCTGGCCTTTGGGTGCTTTGGAAAAATAGGTTGATCCCCTCCACTCTGTGACAGGCCCTCAAATATTGGAACACTGCTTATCATGTTATTAATTTATAGTGGCAGTGGGTATTATAAATTAATAAGATCGGATGGGGGGCATCAACGGGCTTGCTGGGGTGTTTCAACTGGGCATTTATCACACCGCGGGTCGAGATTTCTTGCTTAGACTGAAACTCTCAGCAGCGATCAGTTTAAAAAAAAACCTCTGCTTTCGGCTTCCTACATATTTACTCCTTGACCTTTAGCACAATGCACAGAAAGGCGACACATATATGTAAAGTAGTTTGGTGTTTGAATAAAGTTTTGTCAAGAAAGCGGAAAAAATTATTCTTTTTACTTTCTCTAGGAAAAGTCCTCGAACTCAAGACTTTTCGGCCCAAGAAAACCGACTCGCTGCCTGCTGCGTTAAAACACCAGCTTTAAACTTTTGGAACCTTTAGCTTAAAAAAGCCACCTTTTAAGTAATCTATGGTATTTTAAGTTGTATAATATATTAGGATAATATGAATTTAAAGCCCAGTTGGAAAGAAGAATAGTTTTAGAAAATTGATATAAATTGTTTTATCTGTGATTGTTTTTATTGGGTATTAGATTGAAAAGTATTATTTTGTATTTGAATAATCATTGATATGAATGATATATATATGTTTGGAGTTTATCTATATGAGTTAAAGTACGATAGTTTAAATAGTTTAGGATTGTTTGCGTAAGTTAGATTATGATTGTATTTTTATACCCTGTATTTTGCTCTGGGAAGTGGGGGGGAGGGGAAAGGGAGGGAGGGGTTGGGGAGGGTTGGGGAGGGGGAAGAGGGTGGGAGGGGAGGGGGTTGGGAGGTTTTTTTTGTTAAAGATAAAATGTATTGTAAAACTTTTTAATAAAAAAAAGCCACCTTTTATAACCAATTTTCAATTGGCTTTTTCCCCTTGGTTGTTTTTTTTTTTGATCTACAGCATAATTTCCAACACGAGCATGGTTAAGACACTGTACCTACACGTTTGCATTTTCATTGCATTGCATCGCACTATTTATTGCATTGCGTTGCGTTACACTTTCTCTTTGCGTTGTATTGCATTGTGTTGCACTTTTTTATGACATTTATGCAATTCTTCCCATGTTAATTGAAAATCTTCGATTTCCGAAAGGTTTCCCGGGGAAAATAGCGAATCACAAGGCGTTGTTTAAAATAGGTTTTTCAGCGTCTAAAAATAATAATAATAATAAAAAACATTGGTTGGCCCGTACGGGGATCGAACCCGCGACCTTGGCGTTATTAGCACCACGCTCTAACCAACTGAGCTAACCGGCCACCTATGAATGGAGCTGATTTAGGCTCTTAGTAAATCCAATCGAGTCGAATTATAATCCTAATTAAATTTCCATTCTTCTTGCGGCCGCAATTTTAAAACAGCAGCCTGCATAGGAAGCCTTTAGTATTATTATTTTTTTAAATTAAATTCTATTCACTGTCACATTAATGCTCTTTCGTTTATCTGAACACCAAGCGCAACGCAAAACTATTTTTTTAAAATATAAAATACCAATGAAATAAGCCCAGTTGAAATTGATTCTTCAAATGAGCAAGAATTTAAAGTAGAAACTAAAAGCTTTGCCTTTTATCTCAATACTGAAACCCAGACACGTCTTTTATTGCTGCAAGAGAAAATCGTTTTCCACATCAACCAATGGAACAGATTGCCTTCAGAAGTTATTTATTTATTTATTTATTTTATTTTATTGGATTTATATACCGCCCTATTCCCCGAAGGACTCAGGGCGGTTTACAGGGTATTTAAAACAAGGAATACAAAAGTTAAAAACAATTTAAAAAATTACATCAATCCCTGAAAAAAATAAAAACCCCAATTAAAATTAAAATTCTCAGCCTGGGCCAGAGAGCTCGAAGAGCCAGGTCTTCAGGTTGTGGGAGCTTCATCACTGGAAGCTTTCATGAAAAGACTGGACTGCCATTTGTCAGAAATAGTGTAGGCCAGAGTCTCCTGCTTGGGAGCGGGATTGGACTAGATCACTGGTAGGACACCTTGGCTCTTTTATGACTCGTGGACTTCAACTCCCAGAATTCCTGGGCCAGCATGGCTCAGCTTGGAAACCTCTCTCTTTCCCCTCAGCATGGCTGGCTCAGGAATTCTGGGAGTTGAAGTCCACGAGTCATAAAAGAGCCAAGGTTGCCTACCCCTGGACTAGATGACCTACAGATCCCTTCCAACTCTTCTCTTCTATTCTATTCTATTCTATTCTATTCTATTCTATTCTATTCTATTCTATTCTATTCTATTCTATTCTATTCTATTAAGTCTAGTCTAGTCTAGTCTAGTTTTATTAATACTCAACAGCAGAGCTTTAGGGATGGTGGTGTCTCCCAAAGGACCTCTCTTGATGATCTAAACCAGTGTTTAGATGTCTGGATAAAGATTTGGCCTGTATGTGGAGGGCTACTGGAGAAAGAAAGTTGTTTAGAAGGTTATATCCCTCTCAGGTCTGCTGACTTATCAAAAAACTTATCTCAAGTTCTCCAATTTCAGCCCCAATAAAAAACCAAGGAGGACAGGACAGATTGTTCCTGTTTGTTGTACATTGTTGTTGTTGTTAGTTGTGAAGTCGTGTCCGACCCATCGCGACCCTATGGACAACGTTCCTCCAGGCCTTCCTGTCCTCTACCATCTTCTGGAGTCCATTTAAGCTCACGCCTACTGCTTCAGTGACTCCATCCAGCCACCTCATTCTCTGTCGTCCCCTTCTTCTCTTGCCCTCAACCTTTCCCAGCATGAGGCTCTTCTCCAGTGAGTCCTTCCTTCTCATTAGGTGGCCAAAGTATTTGAGTTTTAGCTTCAGGATCTGGCCTTCTAAAGAGCAGTCAGGGTTGATCTCCTCTAGGACTGACCGGTTTGATCGCCTGGCAGTCCAAGGGACTCGCAGGAGTCTTCTCCAGCACCATAGCTCAAAGGCCTCAATTCTTTGGCGCTCAGCCTTTCTTATGGTCCAACTTTCACTACCATACATTGCAACTGGGAAGACCTTAGCCTTGACTATACGCACTTTTGTTGACAGGGTGATGTCTCTGCTTTTTAGTGTGCTGTCTAGATTTGCCATGGCTTTCCTCCCGAGGAGCAAGCGTCTTTTAATTTCTTGGCTACAGTCCCCATCTGCAGTGATCTTGGAGCCCAGGAAAATAAAATCTGTCACTACCTCCATTTCTTCCCCATCTATTTGCCAGGAATTGAGAGGGCCAGATGCCATGATCTTGGTTTTCTTAATGTTTAGTTTCAACCCAAGTTTTGCACTCTCCTTCTTCACTCGCAACAAGAGGCTCTTTAGTTCCTCTTCACTTTCTGCCATTAGAGTGGTATCATCTGCATATCTTAGGTTGTTGATGTTTCTTCCGGCAATCTTAATTTCAACTTTTGATTCATCTAGCCCTGCCTTTCTCATGATGTGCTCTGCATATAAGTTAAATAGGTAAGGCGACAGTATACAGCCTTGCCGGACTCCTTTCCCAATTTTGAACCAATCGGTGGTTCCGTGTCCAGTTCTCACTGTTGCTTCTTGGTCCGCATATAGATTTCTCAAGAGACAAATAAGATGGTCTGGTATGCCCATCTCTTTAAGGACTTGCCACAGTTTGTTATGATCCACACAATCAAAGGCTTTAGCATAGTCAATGAAGCAGAAGTAGATGTTTTTCTGGAACTCTCTAGCTTTCTCCATGATCCAGCGTATTTGTTGTACATACCTCTCTTTTAATAGCATCCAGTTTTATTTTACGGATCAAGCTGAACCTTCTCTAAGGTCGTTTTTGTCCTGAGTCTTCTGCTTTGAATCTCCCCACTTTTTGCTCCTTCTGGCTCATGGATGACTGGAGGCCTTTAGAGACTATCAAGTTTGGCTATTGTTGACTGCAAGTTCCTTGGGACGAAAGTCTGCTATTTACGGATGGAAACTAACCAAAGAGAGGAAAAAAACCTAGAACTAAGGAGAAACTTCCTGACAGTGAGAACAATTAATCCGTGGAACAACCTGCCTCCAGAAGCTGTGGATGCTCCAACACTGGCAGTTTTTAAGAAGAGACCGGACAGCCATTTGTCTGAAATGATATAGGGTTTCCTGCCTGAGCAGGGGGTTGGACTAGAAGACCTTCAAGGTCCCTTCCAACTCTGTTATTCTATTCTGTTCTAAATTGAAACATGCTTGGAGAGCAAACCACTACCAAAATATAAAACCCAATCTACAAGTATTTTCTATTATTTTAAACCTATTTATTCACTTCACTGTATTATTTTTTTATACCACTCTGATCATAAGATTGCAGGAAGGGTCTAACCAAGTGAAAAGAACAACTAGGGGAGACAGGATAGCAGTGTTCCAATATTTGAGGGGGCTGCCAAAAAGAAGATGAGGGTCAACCTATTCTCCAAAGCACTGGAAGTTTTGGTCACCACTTTACAAAGAAAGATGTTGAGACTTTGGAAAAAGCGCAAAGAAGAGTAAGATGGTTGCAGGACTTGGGTTTGGCTAGTTTATAGAAAAGAAGAAATAGGGGAGACATGATAGCAGTATTCCAGTATTTGAGGGGCTGCCACAAAGAAGAGGAGGTGAACTTATTTTCCAAAGCACCAGAAGGCAAGACAAGAAACAATGGATGGAAACTAATCAAGGAGTGAAGCAACCTGGAATTAAAGGGAAACTTCCTAAACAGCGAGGATAATTAATCAGTGGAACAGCTTGCCTCCAGAAGTTGTGGGTACTTCGTCACTGGAGGTTTTTAAGAAGAGACTGGACAGTCACTTGTCTGAAATGGTATAGATAGGATCTCCTGCTTGAGCAGGGGGGCTGGACTAGAAGACCTCCAAGGTCCCTGATTTATTATTCTTCCTCTGCCTGGTTGTTTTTGCAGCCTTGACTTAGGTGTTGTTTAATGCATTGCACATCTTAGGAATCATTTGTATTCCCGGTCAAAATGGAAATCAGAGAATTGAAAAAATTCTATGGAATATTTCCTTCTATCCCTTTTAAAAAAACAAAGCAGAAAAAAAAATACATCGGGAGCTTGAGTTACATGACTACAGGAGTCCAGTAAGCCACTCTCGTCAAGAGCCCGGATAGCTCAGTCGGTAGAGCATCAGACTTTTAATCTGAGGGTCCAGGGTTCAAGTCCCTGTTCGGGCGGCCGAATTTTTTTTTCCTCCCCTTCCCCATAAAATCTGGTGCCTTTATTTCGGTTAGCTTTTCCAGCCTGCACAAGCGAAGACTTTGAAATCCCGAACGAAGGGTGCGTTTTATTAAAAGATACCCACTTTTTTCCCCCCTTTAATCATGCAGCTAAGGCTGCGCCAAGCCTTCTCCCTTTCTCCATTTGCAACCCGGAAGCCTCGCACTACAGCTCCCATCCTCCTCCGCCGCCCCTAGCCCAACGACGTCCCCCTCGTCTCAGAGCCCCAAATCGCACCCACACCAAGCAAGGGGAGAGGGTGATCCTTGTGGGGTCTTTTTGTTTGTTCGTTTGTTTTTCCTTAAATAGCAATAAAGCACCTCTTTGCATCTTCCCAGGGGTCTTCAAACTTGGCCCTTTTATGACTTGTGGACTTCAACTCCCAGAATTCCTCAGCCAGCGTACCTGGCTGAGGAATTCTGGGAGTTGAAGTCCACAAGTCATAAAAGGGCCAAGTTTGAAGAACCCTGTCTAAAGCGTTCGTTTGCCTGCGTTTTCTGCAATCCAGCCAAGATTGATTGATTTCTTTTCTTTTCCCCTCCTGACCGGGCAATAGGCAAGTTACAAAGTTTTGAAAAGAGTGTAATATCCGAAGGTCGCCAGCTTGTAATTCAAGGTTTCGAGAAGAGGGAAAAAAGAAAAGAAAAGGCAATTTTAGCAGAGGATGGTTTCGATCCATCGACCTCTGGGTTATGGGCCCAGCACGCTTCCGCTGCGCCACTCTGCTCGCTACGTAACAGCGGCTTTTCTTATCTGTCTTAAGGTCAAGCCTGCTTCCCAATATATTTACATTCTATTGTTTGCTGCGTGAACGTGATAAGAGGGGGGAGGAAGGGGGTGTCTCCAAAGTTGACAACTTTAAGACTTGGGGGGGGGGGGTTTCAATTCCCAGAATTCCCCAGCCAGCAGTTTGGGAGTTTGAAGTCCACAGGTCTTCAAAATTGCCAGGCTTGGAGATAATAATAATAATAATAATAATAATAATAATAATAATAATAATAATAATAATAATAATAATAATAATAATAATAATAATAATAATAATAATAATAATAATAATAATAATAATAATAATAATAATAATTTTAATTTTAATTTTAATTTTAATTTTAATTTTATTTATATACCGCCCTTCTCCAGAAGGACTCAGGGCGGTGAACAGGGCAAATGTATAAAATACAAAAAATACAAAAGTTAAAAGGAATTAAACATAATGCCCAAGGTAAAAAACAATAAATACAAATATTAAGAACAATAAAAAACCCAACCCACCCCCCATCAGGCCAAGCCGGCTTGTTCGAATAAATGCGTTTTCAGAGATCCCCGTTATAAAGATTTGGAGGAGGAAGGCCACACTTGGGAATACTGCATCCAGTTTTGGTCACCACGAGGTAAAAAAAAGATGTTGAGACACTAGAACAGGGGTAGGCAACCTCGGCTCTTTTATGACTCGTGGACTTCAACTCCCAGAATTCCTGAGCCAGCATGGCTCAGCTTGGAAACCTCTCCCTTTTCCCTCAGCATGGCTGGCTCAGGAATTCTGGGAGTTGAAGTCCATGAGTCATAAAAAAGCCGAGGTTGCCTACCCCTGCACTAGAAAGAGTGCAGAGAAGAGCAGCAAAGATGATCAGGGGACTGGAGGCTAAAACATATAAGGAATGGTTGCTGGAATTGGGCATGTCTAGTTTAATGAAGAGAAGGACGAGGGGGGACATGATAGCAGCCTCCCAGTATCTCAGGGCCTGCCCCAAAGAAGAGGGAGTCAAGCTATTCTCCAAAGCACCAGAAGGCAAGAGAAGAAACAATGGATGAAACTCATCGAGGAGAGAAGCAACCTAGAACTAAGGAGAAACTTCCTGACAGTTAGAACAATTAAACAGTGGAACAACTTGCCTCCAGAAGTTGTGAAGGCTCCAACACTGGATGTTTTTAAGAACCACTTGTCTGAAATGGTATAGGGTTTCCTGCCTGAGCAGGGGGTTGGACTAGAAGACCTCCAAGGTCCCTTCCAACTCTGTTATTCCAATCCCTGACAAAGACCCTGATCGAAATTAAAGAGGCAGAGGAGATACCCACTACAGGCAGTCCTCAACGTACGACTACAATTAAGCCCAACATTTCTGTTGCTAAGTGAGACAGTTGCTAACTGAATTTTGTCCCACTTTATGACCTTTCTAGGGATGCAGTGGCTCAGTGGGTTAGGGCGCTGAGCCTGTCAATCAGAAGGTCGGCAGTTTGGTAGGTCGAATCTCGAGTGCCGTGTAGCAGAGAGCGCCTGTTACTCGTCCCAGCTTCTGCCAACCTAGCAGTTTGAAAGCACGTAAAATTGCAAGTGGAAAAATAGGGACCACTCCAGTGGGAATGTAACAGTGTTCCATGCGCCTTTGGCGTCCAGTCATGCCGGCCATATGAACACGGAGACATCCTCGGACAAGCGCTGGCTCTTCGGCTTTGAAACGGAGATGAGCACCGGCCCCTAGAGTCGGAAACGACTAGCACGCATGTGTGGGGGAACCTTTACCTTTATGACCTTTCTTGCCACATTTAAGTGAATCTGCTGCCCCACTGACTTTGCAAAAGGGGATAATTTGACCATGGGGGGGACACTGCAACCCGTCATAAATATGAGCCTGTTGCCAAGTGTCCAGATTTTGATCACGTGACTATGGGGATGCTGTAAGAGACGTAAGTGTGAAAAATGGTCATTAATTCCTTTTTTCCAGTACCATCGTAACTTCGAACAGTCACTAAATAAACGCTTGTAAGTCAAGGACTACTCAAGGATAGGCATATATAATTGTGATTCACAAATACCAAAACCACATTGTCTATTGAACATAGCATCTTTTAAGATAGTTGGACTTTGGCTCCCACGTATTAAAATATTTTGGTTAAACATTTACGATAAATATGAAATACTTCAGTGAAATATTTACTTAATGGTAAGAAGGTCATTCTGCCCTGGTGTCAGACAATTAGATTTATCTGTTTCCCTCCCTTTTCTTGGACTTCCTCATCATTTCATCGGCTGCCCTAATTGTTTCTTTTTTAAATAATGTCAGGACCCACCCCAAACCACGTCTTAGGAAGACAAAATTCTTGGAGTCAAATCTATTCCAAAAAGAATCTTTACTATGACATGCTTGGTTGCAGGAAACGAGACAGGACTTAATATTATCCCATGAAGTAAACCCTTATAAAGAGTTCCCGGTTTAACCCCCCTTAACCCCATTTGGTCAGTCCCCCATCCTTTATCTCGTATCATCCCTCTCGTGGGAAAAAGGAACTTAGGACCCTTCATGTTTATTGCTCTCTTCCGTGACACAAGCCAGATGCTAGCCCCCCCCCCTTTTGTTTCCCCAGTTCAAAAGGCTTCTCCTTTCCTTTGAAATGCCTAATACCGGTTCAATACACATCTATTCTCTTCTCTTCGGGAGATGGCAGAATCCATGGAATAATGTTTGAAACATTCCATCTGTGAATATGATATAAATGGATTCTGACAAATTGGTTGCAATCTTTGCTTTTTTTGCTTTATAATTTTATTTATTTTCTTACAAAAAGGGTTCGTATATAGCCTTTTAAAATCAAGAAGCTCAGATCATTTCAGGAATACAGAAGAAATATGTGCATATGGATTCAACGCTGGTGTTCACTAATCAGTCGCTTGTTGGCATTTAAAATGTCTCTCCAAATACTTTCAGAATGAATCAGTGAAAGATCACTACAGTAAAAATTAATAAAGTATCAGTGGGCACCCCAAAAAAGCAGCTAGATGACACATTTGCTTTCCATCCATCCTCCAACATGTAAGACTCAAGATACATTTTTTTCAGAATACAGATACTCCTTGACTTATGACTGCCAATGACAAAGTGACAATGCCTGATTTCACAACCTTTTCTGTGATGGTCATTAAACGAATGCAGTGGTGGTAAAGCGAATCCATTGTCTGCAATGGATGACTTTTTGCCAGAAGCAAAAAGCAGTTTCCAGCAAAACGCATTGTGCAGCGCTGTCACGTGACCACAGGTCACTGCAGCCATAAAATTGGGCCAATTGCAGAGAGCACCAAAACTGTAATCACATGACAGCGGGGGTGGGGCACGACCGTCAGAACTTCAAATCTGATTTGTAAGTGCAGGCAGCCCTTCACTTACGACCAGCAGAACTCAAAATTTTCATTGCTAATCAAGACAGTTGCTAAGTGAGTTTTGCCCCATTTTACGACCTTTCCTGCCATAGATATTAAAGTGATTCACTGCAGTTGTTAATTCGGTAACACGGTTGCGAAGTGAATCTGGCTTTCCCATTAACTCTGCTTGTAAGAAAGTCACGTGACCTCATGAGATTGCAGCCGTCATAACTATGAGCCAATTGCTAAGCATCCAAATTTTGATCATGTGCTGCAATGGTCATACGTGTGAAAATTGGTCATAAATCACTTTTTTTAGTGCTGTTATAGTTTCGAACAGTCACTAAATGAATGGTTGTAAGTCGAGGATTACCTATAGCCTTGGACAGATTCACTGTATCTTTGGTCGCTAACTGAACAGTCATTAAATCGAGGAATACCTATACAGTAGTTTGATATATATTCAGTCAACAGCAGCTTGGCTAATATGAGTGGATAGATCCACATTTTATGAATTTTTTGAACAAGCACGATGCTGTTCAGGCACATGCAGGCCGTTCCCCCGCCTTCATAAAGTTATGAGGGTCATTAGGGCAGATGTTAAACATTATTTTTACGTAGTGAAAGTAGAAAGCAAAATAATCAGCTCTACAACTCCTGCTATACTGCCTCATTGGGGAGATTGTCCTGGGAAAAGTGGAAAACACCAGCTCCGTTGGTTATACTATCCCAACAGAGTCATCCCAAGTCATTGTAACTGTTGAGTTAAAAGCAAGCAGGCACCTGTGTATGCAGCAGCAACATACAGGGTAGGTAGGTCTTGAGTGGTGTGGTTAATGAATCTCACAAATGCTTGAATTTGTCCCATTCAAAGTGATATTTTTAGGGAAAATAGGGTAATTGGTTCCAGCTCACCAGAAATAAGGCAATGAAAAAAAAAATAACGTAGTTTTTTTTACATGTGTACTAATGAAAAAGTAACAGTCAAGAATAAAAAAACTTTACTTACAATTTAAATTTAGGGTTAGCAAAGTCACAATTTGTTGTGCATCAAAAGCAAAAAAAAACACCCCAATAACAATTCTACCGTACATTCAGGGCATCCCGACATCTCGTCCCATTTTAGCATTGCTATGACCATGTTTATTTATTTGCATCCCACCTTTATAATTTCTACAAATAACTCAAGCCGGCGAACAAATCCTACCTCCTCCCGTTTTCCCCAGAGCCATAACCCTATGAGGTAGGTTGGGCTGAGAGGGACTGGCTTTCACAGACAAGACGGGACTAGAACTCACAGCCTCCCAGTTTCTAACTTGGTGACTTATCCACTATAGCAGGGCTTTTCAACCTCTTCACCCATTGTACCACTTTTAGGATATGGCAATATCCGAGTACTACCAGTCGACTAGCAAAGTGTCAAAAACCTGATGACAAAAAAAAGGAAAAAAGCGATGAAGTACAGGTAGTCCTCGACTTACAACAGTTCGCTTAGTGACTGTTCAAAGTTACAATGGCACTGAAAAAAGTGCCCCCCAAGCCACAGCCGAGCAAAAACCTGTCTGCCCGCCTGGCGGCACTCTTCCTCCTGTCTGAGGTTTTCAATGTTGTGAGCACTTCAGGATTGGCAGCAGGGGTGGAGTGGGGGATGTTTAGTTTTTATTCCCCCCCCCTCTGCTGGGTGGTTACAGGAGGTTTTGGTCACTTCACACGACCCTGGGACACTGTCATAAACATGAATCAGTTGCCAAGCATCTGAATGTAAATCACAAGACCCTGGAGATGCTGCAACATTCCAGCTGATCGGCGCCTTTTCTGGGCTCAGAAGCGCCAGGATCAGCGCCGAGCTCCAGCTGGAGCCTGGCGCTGATTCTGGCGCTTCCACTGAGCCCTGACAGCCCTGCAGCTCCAGCCGTCTCTCGCTCAGGCTTGCGCAGTGCTGCCACTGGTTCAGCTCATTCCCCTCCCCCGCTACTTTTCTAGGATGGTCGCGTACCACCTGCCAGGTGCCAATGTACCATAGGTGGTACCCGTACCCCTGGTTGAAACGCCCTGCACTACAACATACTGGGTTTTGCTTATGTCCACCCTACGTTATGGTGGCCTATATTTTGCCTCTCTCACCTGCTGATCTTAAGGTCCAAAGTTTAAAGGTAGTCCTCGACTTACGATCACAATTGAGTCCAATATTTCATTTGCTAAACGAAGTAGTTTATAAGTGAGTTTTGCCCCATTTTATGACCTTGCTTGCCCCAGTTGTTAAGTGAATCACTGCTGTTGTTAGTAACACGGTTGTTAAGCGAATCTGGCTTTCCCATTGACTTTGCTTGTCTGAAAATCGCAAAAGGGGATCACATGACCCCAAGACACTGTAACCGTCATAAATATGAACCTGTTGGCAAGCATCCAAATTTTGATCACAGGACCATGGGGGATGCTGAAACGGTCAAAAGTCACTTTTCCCAGTGCCGTTGTAACTTTGAACCATCACTAAACAAATGGTTGTAAGTCAAAGATTCCCTGTAATCGCCACAAACACAAAGCCATCCTCTCGATATCGTTTTTCAAAAACATACAATACACCAACGCCAGAAGCATCAAAAGTAAGAAGCTTGCCACTAGACAGAGCCGAAGAAGCTTCTTGGATGAGAAGCGAAACGTCTGCAAAGAGAAACAAGAAAAATCCAGTTGCCTTGTGAAAAAGCACCTTTGGGGAGAACCACGACCTGGATGACTGAGCATCTCCATAAACATTCCCTCTAGAAACTCTCTCTCGCGCAAGATTCCTGGTGATCGTAAAGCCGCGACAAGCGTTTGCACTGATCTTCCAGAATGCCTCGGAAGACTTCATAGCGGTGATTGAGGTCCTTCCGGCTGTGGATGTGGTGCGTTGTGCCTAGGGCCCCCTGAGGGGATGGCGCTCCATAGAAGACCCGCTGGATGCGGGAGTGCACCAGCGCCATGGCACACATCAGGCACGGTTCTCGAGTTAAGTATATGTCATACCCGGTGCAAATGTACGGAAGGCCATCCTCAAGAGGAGGTGGCGTTTGGGAAGTGTTGTCCGCATGAAGAAAAGTGCAAGCAGGATAATCTCTGAAGCCGTAAGCTCCCCCTCCGTGGCTGTGAGCCACCAAGTCAATACAGACCATGGAAGCATGGAGAAGTGGGTTAGAGCCCTCCCTACAGTCGTGACCAACAGCCAGAACTCGGCCAGTGGCCGGGTCCACCACGGCAGCTCCTATGGGCTCCATACCCTGCCTCGCTCCCTGTTGGGCTGCTTGGATGGCCAATTCCATGTAACTCTGCATGCGATTCCTTTCCAAAGGGGAGAAAAGACAGCCCTTCAAAGCTTGGCTGATCCGCTTGTTTTCATGGAAGGAGACAGGCCAGTGCGACACAGCTTCCTCATACTGGGGACGAGTCAAAGGCGCACAGGCCGGCACGTGAACCAAAAATGGTTTCCCCAAACCACAGAAGTCTACTTGGCCACTGGGAAAGAGTTCAGCGAGAGACCGCAAGCCAGCCTGCTCTCCGTTGAGGCCTGCAAGGCATAAGATCATCTCCAGCGGGTGGGAGCTGCCTGCAGAGAGACAGGCCCGGATACGTTTCAGATGAGGATAGTCACTCAACGGATAGACAGCAGAGATCTCTTTGACTAGGCGACAAGTCTCTTTCTTATCCAGGACAGGGGCGGCATAGACTGGCATGAGCCTGATGCCCTGTGATTCCTCCTCTGAAAGAACAGGCTGTACTTCCCAAGAGGAGGCACCATTGGGCTCCGCTGTCTTCCGTCGCTTGGAATTGGGCTCCATCCTTATTACATTCTCTGGGAACAAAAGAGGTGATCCAAGATTAAATGCAGAATGATTGTTAAAGCATTAGTTAATATTGTTCACCTTCCTTCCCATCTTTTCCTTCTTTCCCAAAATGTTAAAAGAACATTCTAAACATTATGCCAGTTTTAAAGAAATAAGGCAAGCCTTGACCACAGCTCACAACAGACATTAGAATTGAACCAAATTTCAGATTTGTTCCCAGGATGTGTAAAGGAAAAGGTTCCCCCGCACTTGCGTGCTAGTCGTTTCCAACTTTAGGGGCTGGTGCTCATCTCCGTTTCAAAGCCGAAGAGCCAGCGCTTGTCCGAGGACGTCTCTGTGGTCATGTGGCCGGCATGACTAGACGCCAAAGGCACACGGAACGCTGTTACCTTCCCACCGTGGTGGTCCCTATTTTTCTACTTGCATTTTTACGTGCTTTCGAACTGCTAGGTTGGCAGAAGCTGGGACGAGTAACAGGCGCTCCCTCTGTTACGTGGCACTCGGGATTCAACCCGCCAAACTGCCGACCTTCTGATTGACAAGCTCAGCGTCCTAACCCACTGAGCCACTGCGTCCAGGATGTGTAGGTAGATATAAATGCAGCCACCATTTTAAATTTTCAAAATTATTTGTTAAATTTATTTACCGTCTAGCAAATTTACATTTTGAATTTACTGAATTTACGTTTTTAAATTTTAAACAACCTTGATTTACCCCGCCCCCCCCCCCCAAGATCCCAGGAAAAAGATGGAGCTCTTTTGAAAAGCTGCAGGAGAGTTTGTCATGCACTGTGAACCATTTTTTCTCTACTCATTCCTTGGTGGAGCATTGGGCTAATGCCTCCTTAAGTAACACCAGCTGCCTGCAATTAGTGCAGGTTCGCATCCCACCAGGCTCAAGGTTGACTCAGCCTTCCATCCTTCCGAGGTAGGTAAAATGAGGACCTAGATTGTTGGGGGCAATTAAGCTGACTTTGTAATAATGCCGCTTGGGGGGGGGGGCGAAAGCCCTAATAAGCAGGCATATACATAGAATGAAGGCTATTGCTAAGCACATTGATTTGTGCTTAAAATTGTAAGCCGCCATGAGTCTTCGGAGAAGGGCGGGATATAAATGGGATTAAAATAAAAAATAAATAAATAAAAGGTTTCACAACTCGAAAAGCACAGAACCCTCATTCCAGTAGGGACAAAACTCTTCCAACCCTTGGCTCATTTAACTCCAAGAACAAGGTTTTTAATTTATATTGTTAAAAAAAGGGAGCAACAGGAAATGCCAACCTTAAAAGAGCTGCCCGTCTTATTATCTTTTTAAACACTGCACAAGGTTAAGAATGATCTATCTTGGCTCCTGCTGACTTTTTGATTACGTGCCTGGCTTTTCAATGGAAGAGTCTTGAGGGGAGGACGGGAGAGGCGCTCTGCACAGGCTCAGGAACTACATTCTTCCATCAAATGCTTTTCCTCGTTCCTCTGCTTCTGCTGGAAATAATTAGGCACCCTTCAAATATTATTACTGGCTGTTAATTAAAACAATGCATATGGTAATTTCCCTTCTTCCAGTTTGCAAAAGCCCTTGCAAATATCTCCCCACCGGCCACATCCAGGAATCCCACTTTTTTTTTTTTTTTGCACCACGTGACTGAAAATCTCACCTCGTTTCGAATTCTGCAAATTTTTCCCCCGCGAAGCAGCACCGTCTGCCGATTCTCCGCCGCGCCTGCTCTAGCTCTGATTGGCCAGTGAAGTTCTAGGGCTCTCCAAGAAGAGTGCGGTGATTGGCTAAGCAGGCTCCACTCTCCCCTTCCCACCCTCCCCTCTTTCCTTGGCCGGCGGTTGGTTGCGACGAGAGAGAATGGTCATCCTAGAACGGCCATATCTTCACACTCGAACGATAGAGAGACGAGCAGCGTGCCGGAAAGAACGGTCAGCGACCTGAAAACGGATGCGGAACTAAAAGAAGGTTCCGGAGCTGGGACATGGAGTCCGGGCAGCAGCCGGTGTGGCGCAGCCTGGGGCTGCTTGGGCGAAGCGCGGAGGGTCCTGGGCTCGGTCCGGGCAACTGTGAGAAGAGGCTGCTGTGGGCCGCTTCGTTGCTGTGCGTCTTGTTGGATCTACAGTTGCCAGGTAACCATAGCAACCGGAGCCCACCTCCATTTCCTTTTTGACCTTAGCAACCGAGCTTCCACTTTCCCCGCCCCTTGTTGCCACAGTCCTTTCCTGTCAATCTTTTTGCTCCAAATACCCCTTTATCTTGCCTGGCAAGCTCCGCCCAGTCATTCCTCGAGAGGACCTCCCCCCTCTGGGCAACGTGATTGGCTGGCTCTGCCTCTTCTTCCCCAATCCTCCTCCTCTCATGGTTTCTTCTCTTTCAACCTTACCATGTTCCTAGTCCTTAGTGATCTCTCTGTCCCGTGGGACTGACCTCTGAACCCATTCGCTCTATATAACGATTATCCTTAAACAGATAGTCCTTAACTTACAACAGTTGATTTAGTGACCATTCAAAGTTAACAATGGCACTAAAAAAAGTGACTTATGACCACTTTTCATACTTATGACCATTGCAGCAGCCCCATGGTCAAGTGAGCAAAATTCAGTACGGTTGGCAAATGACTCCTATTTATGACAGTTGTAGTGTCCCGGGGTCACGTGATCACCTTTTGTAACCTTGAGAGAAGTAAAGTCAGTGGGGAAGCCAGATTCACTTAAAAATCGTCTTACTAACTTAACAACTCCAGTATTCACTTAAAAACTAGGGCAAGAAAGGTCATAAAACGGGGCAGAACTCACTTAACAAATGTCTAGCTTAGCAAAAGAAATATGGTCTTAAGCTGAGGACTTGTTGTTAGTTGCGAAGTCATATCCAACCCATCACGACCCCATGGACAATGTTCCTCCAGGCCTTCCTGTCCTCTACCATCTTCTGGAGTCCATTTAAGCTCACGCCTACTTCTTCAGTGACTCCATCCAGCCACCTCATTCTCTGTCGTCCCCTTCTTCTCTTGCCCTCGATCTTTTCCAGCATTACGTTCTTCTCCAGTGAGTCCTTCCTTCTCATTAGGTAGCCAACGTATTTGAGTTTCAGCTTCAGGATCTGGCCTTCTAAAGAGCAGTCAGGGTTGATCTCCTCTAGGACTGACCGGTTTGATCGCCTTGCAGTCCAAGGGACTCACAGGAGTCTTCTCCAGCACCAGAGTTCAAAGGCCTCAATTCTTTGTGGCTCAGCCTTTCTTATGGTCCAACTTTCACAGCCGTACATTGCAACTGGGAAGACCATAGCCCTGACTATACGCACTTTTGTTGGCAGGGTGGTGTCTCTGCTTTTTAGTGTGCTGTCTAGATTTGCCCTGGCTTTCCTCCCCAGGAGCAAGCGTTGAGGACTACCTGTGGTAAAGTAAAAGTAAAGAAATGTTCACTAAACTGGGATGTGCAAAGTTACAATGTAGACCCATCAAAACCTGGGCTATAAGCGGAGAATATCCTTGGTAGGGAGATACCAAGCAGGTAACCACTTTACAATAAAAAACAATGAAGATTTTATAACTATACAGCTAATTTAGTATAAAGGTAAAGTTTCCCCCGCACATGCGTGCTAGTCGTTTCCAACTCTAGGGGCCGGTGCTCATCTCCGTTTCAAAGCCGAAGAGCTAGCGCTTGTCCGAGGACGTCTCCGTGGTCATGTGGCCGGCATGACTAGACACCAAAGGCACACGGAACGCTGTTACCTTCCCACCGAAATGGTTCCCTACTTGCATTTTTACGTGCTTTCGAACTGCTAGGTTGGCAGAAGCTGGGACGAGTAACAGGCGCTCACTCTGCTACGCGGCACTCGGGATTCGACCCGCCAAACTACCGACCTTCTGATCGACAAGCTCAGCGTCCTAACCCACTGAGCCACCGCGTCCCTACTAATTTAGTGTAGTCAAGTTAAATAGAATGGTTCAAATTAGAAATTTTAGAAACTTGATCTAAAGTTTCAGTGGACCTCTAAACAAAAAGTCTATGGCGATTCTCGGTCATCCAAGTCATAGTTGGATGCTTTTTCAAGAGGCAAGTGGACTTTCTTGTTTTTCTTTGAAGATGTTTCGCTTCTCATCCAAGAAGCTTCTTCAGCTCTGACTGGATGGCGGGGAATGGAAAGAGCTGGTCATTTGCATTCTTCTTCTAAACAGAAAGGCAGAAGGGGTCTAGAGCAAATGCAGGAGAACATCTACGGAACAAATAGCATGAAAAAGTGTGTTCACATTACAATAGACAGTTTTCAGGATTTGAGCACATCTGAGTATTATTTCCTAACTGCCGTCTTTCAAATCTTGCTCAGCACTGACTAGTCAAAGGAAAAGAGCGCTTGTAGTTCTCACGAAAGAGCAGCAATCTACAAACCCCCAAAGAAAGGGCTTTTTCACCCTTTTACTAGCATCCCTCCGAAATCCATATGGCCCCGACCTCACTAAGATTACATTAAGCCAGTCTTTTTCCACAGGTTATCGAGGCAGGACAGTGTACAAACCCAATACAGTAATGCTATATATATATGTTAAGCCTGTTCTTGTCCCTAATATGGCTGGTTTTATTCTTGTATTTTCATAATTAGTTTCTACTAAGGATGAGGCACCCAGAGTGACTTTCAAGAGAAAGGCATTCCTCAGAAAGGGAGGGAGGGAGGAAGGAAATTAACAAGGTGACATCTTTGGTGTTTGCAAAAGAATTTTTTGTATCACCAGCTTTCTTAGAATATATCAAGGATCTAGGTCAGTGTTTCTCAGCCATTTTAAGGTGTGTAGACTTCCCCATGAGGGACGCGGTGGCTCAGTGGGTTAGGACGCTGAGCTTGTCGATCAGAAGGTCAGCAGCTTGGCAGGTCGAATCCCGAGTGCCGCGTAGCAGAGTGAGCGCCTGTTACTCGTCCCAGCTTCTGCCAACCTAGCAGTTCGAAAGCACGTAAAAATGCAAGTAGAAAAATAGGGACCACTACGGTGGGAAGGTAACAGCATTCCGTGCGCCTTTGGCATCTAGTCATGCTGGCCACATGACCACGGAGACATCCTCGGACAAGCGCTGGCTCTTCGGCTTTGAAACGGAGATGAGCACCGGCCCCTAGAGTCAGAAACGACTAGCACGCATGTGCGGGGGAACCTTTACCTTTACCTTAGACTTCCCCATATAGCAGGTGAGGCCTTCAGCTCCCAGAATTCCCCAGGCAGCATGCTGTTGGCAAAAATATGGAAGTCCAGACATCTTAAAATTGCCGTCATTGAGAAATGCTTCCTGGCTCTTGATTTCCTGAGTAACTTCCATCTCTTCCAGGTTTGCTGGCTGCCGGACAAGCCGAGATTGACAACCATCTAGAAATGGGTCGGAAGCTACTGGCTGCTGGGCAGCTGGCCGAAGCCCTCTCACACTACCATTCAGCAGTGGGTGAGTATCAGCTTCGGAATACCAGTTTAAGACGCCAGCTGCCTATTGAAAAAGAGCAGCATTGGCTGATTCAGTTATATTCAGTCACTGCATGGTAACAAAGCACCAGCAAGCGTGGGATAGCAGCTGACATTGACACTGTGGCTGATTTCTTTTCCTGCCCCAGAAATTGATCCGAAAAATTACCTTACCTATTACAAACGAGCCACCATTTACCTGGCGATGGGCAAGTTTAAATCAGCATTGCCGGATCTCTCGAAAGCAATTGAACTCAAGCCGGACTTCCTGGCCGTAAGTTGTTTTCACCTTCACCCTTTTTTCCTCTTGTCCAAGCTGACATTAAGCAGTAACGTTTTCTTAAGGGAAAATGGGTTTATTCTGGTTCCAAGGTGCTGACCTGGTATTTAAAAAAAAACACAAAAAAACCAGGCCGTGTTCTAATTTGGGGAAGTTAGTTGGCTGTGAAGGATCTGATCTTCTCCACTTTCACAGGCCCGGCTTCAGCGTGGCAACATCCTTCTCAAACAAGGGCACACCCAAGAAGCAAAACAAGATTTTGAAGCCGTGGTAAGGAAAATAGCTGCTTCCAGAAACGTTCATATTCCCTATGTGGCTGAATAGAGTTTAAAGATATCCAGGTTTCGTCCTTTTGACCTGTCCATCAGAGACACCATTCCTTGGTAGCAACAAATTTGGCCTCCTTGTATACAAGGAGTCCTCAACACCACTGCCTTGGTGGAGCAGTGGGCTAATGCCTCCTTAAGTAACACCAGCTGCCTGCCATTAGTGCAGGTTCGAGTCCCACCAGGCTCAAGGTTGACTCAGCCTTCCATCCTTCCCAGGTAGGTAAAATGAGGACCCAGATTGTTGGGGGCAATAAGCTGACTTTGTAATAATGCCGCTTGGGGGCGGGGGGGGGGCGAAAGCCCTAATAAGCAGGCATATACATAGAATGAAGGCTATTGCTAAGCACATTTGATTTGTGCTTAGATTGTAAGCCGCCCTGAGTCTTCGGAGAAGGGCGGGATATAAATGGGATTAAAATAAAAAAATAAATAAATAAAACAACAGTTCACTTAGTGACTCTTCAAAGTTACAACAGCACTGACGTACGGCCATTTTTCACCCTTATGACCATTGCAGCATCCCCAGGTGCTGGGTAACTGACTCACATTTATGACAGTTGCAGTGTCCCAGGGTCATGTGATCTCCTTTTGCGATCTTCTGACAAGCAAAGTCAATGGGGAAGCCAGGTTTCCTTAATGACTGTTACTCATTTAACAACTGCAGCGATTCACTTAACCAGGGTGGCAAGAAAAGTCATAAAAATGGGGCAGAATTCACTTAACAAATTTCTCACTTAGCAGCATAAATTTTGGGCTCGATTGAGATCGTAAGCTAGGGGACTAGTTGTAGAGGTAGTCCTTGGACCTACGACTACAATTGAGCTCAAAATTTCCATTGCTAAGCGAGACAGTTGTTAAGTGAGTTTTGCCCCGATCTGATGGCCTTTCTTGCTACAGTCGTGAAGTGAAACACTGCAGTTGTTGTTAGTAACATGGTTGTGAAGTGAATCTGGCTTCCCCATTGATTTTGCTTGTCAGGAGGTCACAAAAGGGGATCACATGACCCCAAGACCCTGCAATCATCATAAATACATGCCAGCTTCCCAGCACCTGGGGATGCTGCAACTGTCATGTGAAAAAACAATTGTGTCACCTTTTTCAGTCCCATTGTAACTTCACCCAGTCACTAAGTTGTAAGTCGAGAACCACCTGAATGCACTTGTCCAGGAGATGGTGCTATAGAGGTAGTCCTCCACCCACAATGATTTGTTTAGCGACAGTTCGAAGGTATAACTTAACAAACCACTGTAGGATCCTCACCGTCACTGATCAAAATCTGAACACTTGTAGTTTCTACATATGAATGTGCATATTTACGGCGTGCAGTTACAACAGTTGCAGCCTCCCAGGGTCGTGTGGTCGCCATTTGCAGCCTTCCCAACTGGCTTCTGACAAAAGTCAGTAGAGAAAGCCGGATTCACTCAAGGACCACCCGACTCACTGAACAACTGCAGTGATTCATTTAACAGCTGCGACAAAAAAAAGATTGTAAAATCAGACCTGTCTCGTTTAACCGCCACCTTGCATAGACAGGGAAATCCTGGTCCCAATTGTCAATGTTAAGTTGAGGATTGCCTGTGTAATTAGTGTGTAACCCAGGGACCTCCAACCTTGGCAATTAGCTGGCTGAGGAATTTTGGGAGTTGAAGTCCACAGGTCTTAAAAGTTGCCAAGGTTGGAGACCTCTGGTGTAACCAAAGGCTGACAGCCTGGGTTTTTGGATTAAAACCAGGGTGTTACAGAAAATATCTTATCTTATCTTATCTTATTTATTAAATTTATATACCGCCCTATTCCTGTAGGACTCAGGGCGGTTTACAGGGAAAATTAAAATACATAGCAAACAAAATTAAAATCAGTTAAAACTATAATTAAATTACAATCCCTGAAGTTAAACTAAAACCCAATTAAATTAAATTAAATTAAAACCCCTCAGTCTGGGCCAAACAGCTCGAAGAACCAGGTTTTCAAGTCCCAGCGAAATAGGGAAGGAGGGGTGACTTCATCAGTCCGGTAGATCAGGGCTTTTCAACGAGTGGTACGGGTACCACCTATTGTATATTGGCACCTAGCAGGTGGTACGCGACCATCCTAGAAAAGTGGAAGTGGGGGAGGGGAATGAGCTGAACCGGTGATAGCACCGCACAAGCCTGAGCGAGAGATGGCTGGAGCTACAGGGCTTTCAGGGCTCAGTGGATGCGCCAGGATCAGCACTTCTTCGGGATGTCGGCTCAGCAAAGTACCAGGATCAGCACCAGGCTCCAGCTGGAGCTCAGCACTGATCCTGGCGCTTCTGAGCCCAGAAGAAGCACCGATCAGCTGGAATGTTGCAGCATCTCCAGGGTCTTGTGATTTACATTCAGATGCTTGGCAAGATTCATATTTATGATGGTCACAGTGTCCCAGGGTCATGTGAAGTGACCAAAACTTGCTGCAACCACCCAGCAGAGGTGGTGAATAAAAACCAAACACCCCCCCCACCCCACCCCCGCTGCCAATCCTGAACAGAAATGCTCACAACGATGGAAACCTTGGACAGGACGAAGAGCGCCGCCGGGCGGGCAGGCAGGTGTCTTGCTCGGCTGTGGCTTGGAGGGGCACTTTTTCCAGTGCCATTGTAACTTCGAACAGTCACTAAGCGAACTGTTGTAAGTCGAGGACTACCTGTACTTCATCATTTTTTCCTTTTTTTTTTTTTTTTGGTCATCAAGTTTTTGACACCTTGCTAGGCGACTGGTGGTACTCGGATGTGGCCATATCCTAAAAGTGGTACAACGGGTGAAAAAATTGAAAAGCCCTGCGGTAGATAATCGGAGTATTTCTCCACCCACACGTGGACCGTGGGTGGGAATCTAGCCATCCCATTTGATGCGTCATACAATGATGCTGTCATTCTCCTGTTGACATCTCAAGCAAGGGTGTGGGAGGTGGTCCTGGAAGGAGGACTTTTAAATGCTTGTTCCTGTGAGATGTTCAGCACCCTGAAATCCGTACAGTGTTTTCCTGTAGCAAGAAAGCCCTGGTGCTTTTTTTTAAATGGAAAAAATTGCAGATTTAAGAGCTAGAGCTGAAGATTGCTTCCCCCCGCCCCCCAGACATTTCAGTCATTTCTTCTTCGATCCCATCCTCATTGTGCCATGATTATCGTTATTTTATGAGTTTGTTTTATTAATCGCTTGCTACCCAAGAGTCTCTGGAGCTGGGTGGAATAGAAACATTGCTAAATAAACAAGCCCACTGTCTCGGTCTGTTTGAACTGAGCATTTTTCTTTAATATATGCCACAAAGGAATGCAAGCTATGCCATCCTTTTATGTGCAGCGTGTATCACTTAACTTTTTTTTTAAACCACTTTCATCAGCTCAAGAGCAATCCGGAGGATGCAGAAGCCCAGACCCAGTTGTCCAGGGTCATGGAGCAAGAATTTTCCATGCAAGAAGCTCAGACTGCTTTTCAGAAAAAAAACTATCTGGGAGCAGTCAGTTTTCTGGATCGAGTAATTGAGGTACCTTCTTAATTCATCTTCTCTAAGCTAACGTCGTTTGGCAGTATGTGACCTGCAGGGAAACACTGCCTGGGCCTTTCAGCTGTCCTAAAAAGGTCTCCCATGTTTTACAGCTCCCTGGCACTAGAATCCAAGGATTCTAAAAGGATCAGTATGTGTAGTTTGGCTTGAGGTCAAATAGGTCCCAACTGTGTCTGTGGTATTTAGATGCTTTGAAGTCTGATCCCAGGCCTTTCAAAGCAGCAATGTACTGTACATAGCATTTCTGGGCTCCGTGAAGAAGTCCTTAAGAAGGCTGTTAAGAGGCCTGGTGGCACAGTGATTAGAATGCAGTATTGCAGGCTGGTTTTGCCAACTGCCTGACCGGCTCAAGGTTGACTCAGCTTTCCATCTTTCAGAGATCAATAAAACGAGGACCCAGATTGTTGGGTGCAATATGTTGACTCTGTAAAAGCACTATGAAGCAGTATGTAAGTCTAAGTGCTATTGCTGTTGTTAAGCAGAATGTACTTCTTGATGTGTTTTTATTCTGATACATTCAGCAGAACAGAAATGCAGACCCAATACAATTTTCATGCATGATCGCAAGGTCCTGCAGGCAATATTTAAACTGTTTTTTTTTTCTTCAGAAACGAGGAATGTTTCCCAAGTGATGGGTTCTCCAGCGGCTTTGTTTAAGTGTGCTAACGCTAAATTGATTGGATGGTTGCAGGCTGTTGGGCATTGGTGCTCTGCTGCAGCACCTCTGGAGAACATGTGGTTAGGAAGCTTGCATAAAGTCTAGTCTAGTGAAAAGAAGGGTCTAAGGGTGGCATGATAGCAGTCTTCAAATATCTGAGGGGCTGCCCCAAAGGAGAAGGTGGGTCAGCCTATTCTCCAAAGCACCTGAAGGCAGGACAAGAAGCAACGGATGGAAACTAATCAAGGAGAGAGGCAACCTAGAGATAAAGAGAAATTTCCTGACAGTTAGAACAATTAACCAGTGGAACAGTTTTGCCTTCAGACATTGTGGGTGCTCCATCACTGGAGGCTTCTAAGAAGAGACCGGACAGCCATTTGTCTGGAATGGTATAGGGTCTTTTGCTTAAGCAGTGGGTTGGACTAGAAGATCTCCAAGGTGCTTAGCGATGATGATGATGATGAATGATACCACAATTAGACTGAGAAAAATCAAATGCCCCCTGGCTTGCTTTCAGATCTCCCCTTGGGATCCAGAACCCAAAGAGCTGCGCTCCGAGTGCTACCTCCATCTTGGGGATTACCACAAGGCCATCATGGACCTGAAGCCCACCACTAAGCTACGGAATGACAACAGGGCCGCCTTCCTTAAACTCAGCAAGCTCTACTACAACTTGGGAGAACACGAAGAGTCCTTAACGTGAGTGAGCCACGTAAATGCCATGTCGTGCATGCTTTTGGTGTACATCCCTAGCAGGTGGCAACACAGACCACTTGACAACCCCAGCACCACTCTTCTAGAGACCCCCAGCGTCATCCCAAGGTTGGAATGCTGAGATTCGGGGGGGGAGGGAATCGAGACACGCAAAAACGGTAGCAGCTTGCTTCCAATTTCCATTTTTCAAATGAGCTACAGGTCGTCCTCAACTTACGACTGCCACTGCACCCAAAATTTCTGTTGCTAAGCAAGGCTGTTGATAAGTCAGTTTTGCCCGGTTCCACAACCTTTTTTTTTTTAGCCAGAGTTGTTAACTGAATCATGTAGTTATTAAGCGAATCTGGCTTCCATTTGCTTGTCCGAAGGAAAGTGAGAAATGGTGATCATGTGATCCCAGGACAATGCAACCGTCATAAATACATGCCAGTTGCCAAAGGTCTGAATTTTGATCATGTGACCATGGGATGCTGCAGTGCTCATAAGTGTGAATAATTGTCACAAAGTCACTTTTTTCCAGTGCTGTTTTAACTTCCAACAGTTACTAAATGAATAGTTGTAAGTCAAGGACTACCTGTATGTAATTGGCCACAGTCGTTCCTGTGATGTCCTATGGAATGTGAATGAGAACAGCAACACAGAACTAGAAAGAGGACGAATTTAATGATCTGAAGCTAGTACAGGCAGTCCTTACGTAGTGACTGTCTCGTTTAGTGACCATTCACAGTTACAGTGGTGATGGGTGGAAAAAAAACCTTTACAGCCTATCCCTGCATTTACAACCTGTGCGGTCCATATATTTTTTAAATTTGGTTTTTAACTTTTGTATTTTTGGTTTTTAATTACCCTGTAAACCGCCCTGAGTCCCTCGGGAAAGGGCGGTATATAAATGTAATAAATAATAATAATAATAATAATAATAATAATAATAATAATAATAATAATAATAATAATAATATATAAAAAAGGAAAGCTAAGCTAAGATTAAGAGCCTTGGTGGAGCAGTGGGCTAATGCCTCCTTAAGTAACACCAGCTGCCTGCCATTAGTGCAGGTTCGAGTCCCACCAGGCTCAAGGTTGACTCAGCCTTCCATCCTTCCGAGGTAGGTAAAATGAGGACCCAGATTGTTGGGGGCAATTAAGCTGACTTTGTAATAATGCCGCTTGGGGTATGTGTGTGAAAGGCCCTAATAAGCAGGCATATACATAGAATGAAGGCTACTGCTAAGCTTGTAAGCCGCCCTGAGTCTTCGGAGAAGGGCGGGATATAAATGGAATTAAAATAAAATAATAAAATAAAATAAAAATAAGATCATAAGCACATTTGTGCTTTTACTTAGTGACCGCTTCACTTAATTATCAGGTTGCTGGTCCCAATTGTGATAGTTCAATGAAGACTATCTGTAAATGAAGTGCGGCGTGTCAGACGCACAGGAAAGATTGTGCCTAAATTTCCCATTGCTTTTAAATCAGTGGTTCTCAAAACAATTTAATGTTAGGGCCCCTTTCCTTTTCAAAAACGGTAGAGGGCCTCGAAAGAGTTTGGTTTTATGTGGTTTATATCGATTGACATTTACTGCATCGTAAAATGAAATTGGGAAATTTTAAAATATTTACTTTTGCGAAAGGCCACCCTTGAGAGCCACTGCTTTCAATCTTTAAAAACGTAAGCAAAAAAATATAGCATAAATCACAGCTGTCTGAATTTGCTCAGGATGCGATGCTGTAAACGTGGTTTGCAAGCCACACAGCATGCTGTTAGCATGTCAAGCAAGGCCTGGTCAGGAAAAACAGAGGTATCCCCAAATCCCAGAATGCTTTTTTTGTCGATGTAGGCTAGAAAAGCAGTCTCTTAAAAGCCTATCGAGAGTTTTTCTCCCACTGTACACCAAATAAACTCAAGGTGGGGCCATTTTGAGTTTCTTCTTCTCACACGCAGACTGACTCATCTCTTCTGAAACTTCCCCTTTAATGGCAGGGTTATTTCTTCCTTGTTCTCAAGGCCAAGTCTGCATTCCTTCACACATGCCAAACCCAAATTAGGGAAGTCACATGATGGCTTAGCAGAATTTGGGAGCCCAAGTCAGCGTACCATGAACAAGCTAGCTTTCTTTCCCAGACGTACCCGTACTCTTGTCGTTTACATGTGATCCCAGGGATAAGAATAGGTGGGGTTGAGCTTATGATCCGGCAACTCAAAGTATAGAAACCAGTGGCAAATAAATAGATCTGATGTGGTATCTTTCCACAACCTTGAAATATATACAGGTCACGAGGGTGAAGGTTTCCCCTCCAAGCTTGTGGGTTGAACGTTTTCAGAGATTCTCAGTCATCCAGGTCATAATTACCCAAAAGTGCTTTTTCACAAGGCAACTGGATTCTCTTGTTTCTTTTTCTTTAAAGACATTTCACTTCTCATCCAGGAAGCTTCTTCAGCTCTGACTGGATGGTAGGGAATGGAAGGATTTATATTCCTTGCAGACAGCTGGTCATTTGCATTCTTTAAGAGAGTTGTTGGGGCCACCTGGAGTCCTCAGGGCCACCTGAGTAGTGTAAAATCTGAGTAAAGCATTTTGCACTACTCAGACGACCCTGAGGACACAGATTAATCTTCAGAGGGGGCTCAATGACTCTCTAAAAGAATGCAAATGAGGACACAGATTAACCTCCAGGAGGGGGCTCAATGACTCTCTAAAAGATTGCAAATGATCAGCTGTCTCCAATCTGGTTGGGTGGAGCCTTCAAAATGGTGGTATCCTTAATAAGCTGGGTTGTGCTCTTTTGCAGGTTACATTGTTTTTCTATGATTTCAATAATTTTGCTATTAATGTGTTTCAACGATTTTTTTATTTTGTCTCTTTGTCATGTTCTCATTGTACGCCAGATAATAATTGTGCAATTTTGGTTATTTAGGGTATTGTGTATGTGTTAACACTTGTGAGCTGCCCAGAATCATGTACGGGGTTATAATAAATAAATAAACAGCAATTATCTAGAATTTATCAATGGAGTAAAGTCAGATACAAAAGCAGTTTTATTAAAAAAACATGCATAGAAAAGAAAAGCTCATAACTAATCAAGGAGAGAACCAACCTAGAACTGAGGAGAAATTTCCTGACAGTTAGCACAATTAACCAGTGGAACAACTTGCCTCCATAAGTCGTGAATGCTCCAACCCTGGAAGTTTTTAAGAAGAGACTGGACAACCATTTGTCTGAAATGGTATGGGGTTTGCTGCCTGAGCAGGGGGTTGGACTAGAAGACCTCCAAGATCCCTTCCAACTCTGTTATTCTGTTATGTCTTCAATTTCTTTGAACTGTCTGCTTATCTTCCTCCTCCTGGAGCTTTAATTCAGAATAGAGCTGGAGGGAACTATGGTTTGGCTGTCCAGTCTCTCCTTAAAAACCTCCAGTGATGAAGCACCCACAGCTTCTGGTGGCAAGCTGTTCCACTGGTTAAGAGCCTTGGTGGAGCAGTGGGCTAATGCCTCCTTAAGTAACACCAGCTGCCTGCAATTAGTGCAGGTTCGCATCCCACCAGGCTCAAGGTTGACTCAGCCTTCCATCTTTCCGAGGTAGGTAAAATGAGGACCCAGATTGTTGGGGGCAATTAAGCTGACTTTGTAATAATGCTGCTTGGGGTGTGTGTGAAAGCCCTAATAAGCAGGCATATACATAGAATGAAGGCTACTGCTAAGCTTGTAAGCCGCCCTGAGTCTTCGGAGAAGGGCGGGATATAAATGGAATTAAAATAAATAAAATAAATAAATAAATAAATAAATAATTGTTTCTTGTCTTGCCGTCAGGGGCTTTGGAAAATAAGTTGACCCTTTGTGGCAGCCCCTCAAATACTGGAATACTGCTATCGCTTCTGGGGGACATTATTCAGCTAAGAGACCCCTTAGCAAAGGGCTTCTCTCTGCCTCAAGTTTCCCTGCCTGCGTGGCTTCAGTTCTCCCTCTCAAATCTTTCCCACAGCCAAGTGCGTGAGTGCTTGAAGCTGGACCAAGACGACAAGGATTGTTTTTCCCACTACAAGCAAGTGAAGAAGCTCACCAAGCAGCTGGAATCTGCCGAGGAGCACATCAAAGCTCAGAGGTGATCTTCCCATCCTGGGTTCTCTCTCTGCATGGAGGTCCGTATCTAAGCTGACTTGGGCCTTAACATGTATTGAGATTTCAACAGCCCACACGGTGCACTCCCTAACTTCCCTTTACAACACACGGAGGTTGTACGGCACAAGAACCATGAATAAAATAACCTGGGCGTGCTAGTAAGGACATGAAGGGATCCCCTCTGATTGAAAGCCAGAAACAGGATCAAGGAATATGGAGGTCTACTTCCAATTATACTTATTTTGCGAATTCAGGTCCTTGTTTTGATGTCCCATGAGGAGCAATGATGTGAATCAAGGCTGTCATCCTTGAAGCTTTGGACTTTTGAGTTTGGGGGCTCTCAAGAATTACAGTCGTGGGATGTGTCCCAGTTCACCAGCTCAATATTTGTAACTGGAGCACCCCAAGGACATGCTTGATCATAAAGAGCACCTTCTTAGTATACAGATAGTCCTCAACGTAATGACCAGTTGCTTAGCTTAGCAACCATTCAAAGTTACAACAGCCTTCCCCAGGGTTACCTAACGCTCCAAAATTTGAAGTTGCAACGGCTGTCCTCCCTCTGCCCTTCGCTTACATGTGATTGTATTTTGGGCACTCAGCAAATGGCTGTTTAAATCATTCTGAGGTCACAACAACTGTTATTTACAACTTTTTTTGCCAGAAACGCATTTATTTCCGGGTTTTGGCAAAAACAACAAAAAAAAAACCCTGCCCATTGTGGACAATGGATATGCTTAATGACCCATGTGTTCACTTAACCACCCCGGTGAATCTCTTTAACCACCGCTGCCAAAGGAGTAAACTGCTTAGCAACTGACACGACTGGCAAATTGATTCCAGAATCAATTGCAATTGTAAGCTGGGGATTATCTTTAAGACAGGGGTGTCAAACTCAATTTCATTGAAGGCCGCATCAGCATTGCGGTTGCCCTCAGGAGGCCAGGTGGGTATGGCCAGGGTGGGCGTGGCTAGAGTGCGTATGGCCTACTGGGTGGGCGTGGCCAGCTCTACATCGTTCGCATCAAGGGTGCCTATGGGGGCCCGGGCAGGAGTGGGACAGATCTGAGGGTCTCTGGGCAGGGCCAAGGCAGTGGGGGCCGTTCCCTCACTGTTTCCAGGATGGCTTCGCAGGCCACATGAAACCACTTCGTGGGCCGGATCCGGCCCCCGGGCCTTGTGTTTGACATGTCTGCTTTAAGACATTTTCAACATAACTTTAGCAAAATTGCAGAAGGCTGGGGTTAGGTAACTATTTGAGAATAACGTCTTACTCACTAGTGCTGAAAACATATAAGTCAGTAGCCATTTCCCTGACCTGGGGGGGTGGGGGTGGGGGGGGCGTGATGGCTCAGCAATTAAAGACCCTGAGTTTGTGTCAGCTGGAAAATGACAGCCCTGTTCAAGACTCAAGTGCCACGGAACAGAGTCAGCTCTCGTTAACTTTCCCCAACTCCAGCCCACCTAGAAGTTCAAAAGCATGCAAATGCGAGTAGATAAATGGGTACCACTTCAGTGGGAATGTAACAGTGCTCTGTGCGCTTTTGGCCTATAACCCTGCAGGCCACATGGCCACAAAAATTGTTTTCAGACAATGCTGGCTCCCTCAGCCAAGAAACAGATGAGCACCATGTCGCGGAATAATTAACATTCCGACCAGAGGAGGATGGACCGTGGTTCATTTGCACGGTGAATATCAAAGAAAGAAAATCCGAGGCATATTCTGTTGTAAAAACTTTTAATGAGAAAACAAAAGACCTAAACTGACTACATTCTCTCATCAGGCACAAGAGAAAAGTAAAAAAAAGTAACTGTGGGAAACTTTTTCTAAGCATGCACACAAAACAGTTTTAAACCATAACATAGCTGGACATGTGAGATTCACTATGGTTACGTGATAAGATAATAACACAGGTGCAGAGAGCTGAGGGGAAAAATGTACAGACAGAAATGAGCTGCTGACAAAATTTAAAAAAAAACAACGGCAGTGTCACACCATCCCCTAGAATCGGACACAACTGGACAGGAGAAACTTTTACCTTTACCTTTTATTTCCCTGACAGGTGATGGTACTACATTCTAAAAGATAACAGAGCGAAGTAGTAGTCTATTATCTGTTGCCTGAGAGGCCATTTCCTTCCCATTTCCTTTTCCGGATAAAGTTTCCCGGGGGAGTTTGTCTTGCCATGAAAACAGAACATTTCCTCTCTCCAACACGGTTCAAAATGAAACCCCGTCACAATTTTCATTTTCTTCTGTCATATTCTGGGAGGGTGGTTGTTGTTGTTGTTGTTGTTGTTGTTTTTCACGCGTGAGAGCTGGATCTTATTTTCCCACTTTTAAGGAAGCAAAAGCCTCACCCGAGTGCTTCAGAATAGCTGATGCCTGGAAGTGCAGTCTACCCATTTAATGCACCGACATAATTATTTTTTTTTTAAAAGCCCTAAACCCTGAAACAGGAATGGAGAAACAAAAATGTCCTTTTGGTGAGATCATCACCCCCTTGCTAAATACCCCATGGAAGAGTACCTGCCCTCCAGGAATGGGGCAAAAGAATGCCCACCCCTTTTAAGTAAGACCCAGATTGTTGGGGGCAATACGCGAAAAATGCTTACAATGTAAACCACCCAGAAAGTGCCATGGGGCGGTATATAAGTTTAAATGCTATTGCTACTGCTATATCAACATTCATGGGACGCGGTGGCTCAGTGGGTTAGGACGCTGAGCTTGTCGATCAGAAGGTTGGCAGTTTGGCGGGTCGAATCCCGAGTGCCGCGTAACAGAGTGAGCGCCTGTTACTCGTCCCAGCTTCTGCCAACCTAGCAGTTCGAAAGCACGTAAAAAATGCAAGTAGAAAAATAGGGACCACTACGGTGGGAAGGTAACAGCGTTCCGTGCGCCTTTGGTGTCTAGCCATATGACCACGGAGACGCCCTCGGACAAGTGCTGGCTCTTCGGCTTTGAAACGGAGATGAGCACCGGCCCCTAGAGTCGGAAACAACTAGCACGCATGTGCGGGGGAACCTTTACCTTTATATCAACATTCACTAGCTGTGCTCCTTGTCCAATATTGTTTCTTCTTTGCTGTTCTCTAATAACAGATATGCAGACGCCATTGAGAAGTACAAAGCAGCCATGAAAACAGAACCCAATGTAGAGATCTACACCATAAAAGCAAAAGGACGGATCTGCCACTGTTTATCCAAGGTAGAGGTTGAACTTGAGGAATTCCTTCTAAATGAATCTGGAAATAATAAGGAGTGGAGTGGAGTGGAGTGGAGTGGAGTGGAATGGAATGGAATGGAATGGAATGGAATGGAATGGAATGGAATGGAATAGAATAGAATAGAATAGAATAGAATAGAATAGAATAACATTTGGAAGGGACATTGGAGGTCTTCTAGTCCAACCCCCTGCTCAGGCAGGAAACCTTATACAATTTCAGACAAATGGCTGTCCAGTCTCTTCTTTAAAACTTCCAGTGTTGGAGCATTCACAGCTTCTGGAGGCAGGTTGTTCCACTGGTTAATTGTGCTAACTGTCAGGAAATTTCTCCTCAGTTCCAGGTTGCTTCTCTCCTTGATTAGTTTCCATCCATTGCTTCTTGTCCTGCCTTCAGGTGCTTTGGAGAATAGGTTGAGTCCCTGTCATGTCACCCCTAGTCTTTCTTTTCATACTCAATTCCATCAAGCGTTTGGGCCCCTGGTGATTAACCAACCTATATGGGAAGCTGCCTGATTTGGTATAATGTCTCCAGAGGCAGGAGGAAGTGCAAATGCTTTGCTTAATCTCACAAAGTTGAAATGGGGATCTGTGCTTACTTCTTGGATCTACTACCAGGACTCTTGTCTGTCTGTGGTTCTGTTGCTCCACCTATCTGAGATTTTGCTTCCTTCCTGTATAAATGGGGACGCGGTCCTTGATCTGCAGCCCTTGCCAAGCTGATCTTCTCCAGATGTTTTGTCAGTCAGAGATAATAGAAATCATAACCCAAAGCAAGTGCAAGGACGCTGAAATTGTAAAAAAAAGATGCATCACAAAGGTTCTCCAGATAGTTTGCCCACGAATTCCCTTGAGCCCTCCCCACCTAGCTGGAAGAAATGACACAGGATGGGTTTATTTGTCAGATCCACCGGGCCCAGTCGAAAGACATTAAAAACCTGCCTTTTTCCTTGGACAGGATAATGGGCGTCTTCATGTTTGAGGAGGATAACAATTGCAAGTCCCTGATGACTTAGCGAGTGCTTGTTTATATTCTGATGGGATTGGCCATTTTTGTTTATTTGGGAGAATTCATTATACAGGTAGTCCTCGGTTGCTTAGTAACCGTTAGAAGTTATGCCCTACCTGAAAAGGGGGACTTAGAACCCAGATCCAAGTTCTGATGTTCATGCCTCCCCCTCCCGCGGTCGCATGACCACACTTCGGGCATTTGCAGCATCCCCCAGCGACACGTAACCACATTTTGCAGCAGTTTTGCCAAAAAAGACAGCACTTAATTTCCAGCCAAACCGCGCCCACAACAAATGGGATTGCACTTACAACGACTGCTAAACGACTCAGGGTTCACGCTTATAATTGCCACGTTTGCTTACTGACCGGGTACACGCCTTTAGGACCACTCCGTTTGCTTAATGACCATCGCCAAAAAAAATATATAAAATGGGGGTCAGTCACACAACCAACCTGTTTTACAACCATTAGAAGTTATTACCGTAATGGGCAGACTCCATTATGGTCATAACACAAGGACTATCTCTTAAGCTGTCCAGAATCACGCTATTCCATATGAAAAGCCTTATGGATTTCTTAAAACAGTTAAGTAAATAAAATTAAACCCAGAGCGTGTTGTTAAGAACCCCATTGTGAGATCAAAAGCCCTGGTGGCGCAGTGGCTAGAATGCAGTACTGCAGGCTACTTCTGCTGACTGCCGGCTGCCAGCAGTTTGGTAGTTCGAGTTTCACCGGCTCAAGGTTGACTCAGCCTTCCATCCCTCCGAGGTCAGTTAAAACAAGGACCCAGATTGTTGGGGGCAATAGGCTGACTCTGCAAACGGCTTAGAGAGGGCTGGAAAACACTGTGAAGCATTATATAAGTCTTGTAAGTGCTATTGCTATTGCTGTCACGGGTTAGATTGGAGCAGATGGATCAGGACCAGGAAGGGATGTGTGAATGGGTTGGCCAACAAAAGAGCACATGGCCGTCCTCTTTTACCTCCTATCGCAGAGCAAACGGGTTGCAGAAGCAATAGATCTCTGCAGCGAAGCCCATCAGCTTGATCCCAGAAATACCTTCGTCCTGTGCGACCGAGCGGAGGCCTTCATCCTGAACGAAGAATTTGAGAAAGGTCAGCATCCGAGCTGTCTCATGCCCGAGCCATCTCATCCGATCCATTTCTTCCTCCTCCCATCCCAGAGTTAACCTACTTTGCTTGTTTATTTTTTTTCCTTCTGTTCAGCCGTGTTTAATTCTCAGAAACTGCCTGGACAAGTCCCTGCCATTTTCTTGGCAAGGCTTTTCAGGAGCGATTTGCCACGGCCTCCTTCCTAGGGCTGAGATTGTATGACTCGTTCAAGGTCACCCAGCTGGCTTCGTGCCAAAGGCAAGACTGGAACTCAAAGTCTCCTGGTTCTTAGCCTGTTGCCTTAACCGCTACACCAGACTGGTTCTCTGGCTTATCCATTTCTTGGCAAACGTATACAGAAATACAGAAGCCGGATTGTTCATTTCCAGGCCACCCAAAAATCTCATCCAGAGGCAATAAAAACATCTACCTTGAACCTGGGAGTGTTTTTTTTTTAACCCAACACTTCATTATTGGCAGGGAGAAAAATGGGACCAAACACAGAGCTATTCCCTAAATGGAATCTCTTCGGTTATATTGTGTTACAATTGTGCACCTAATTCTACTTCAGAATTCTTTTTTTAATGTTATTGGGGGAGAGATATATGTCTCACCAGCAATTCCTCTAAACACACACGCGCACACAGAGAAACCAGATGGATAGGTGTGCACTCCTGACCTCTTCTCCTTTTCTTTCATTTTTTTTCTCATTTGGGAAGTTAAGGGATAAAATTAGTGCTTTGAACATCAGCGGAGATTCTCAGTCATCCAGGTCATGGTTGTCCCAAAGGTGATTTTTTTTTTCCAAAAGGCAACTGGACTTTCTTGTTTTTTTACCTTTGAAAACATTTTGCTTCTCATCCAAGGAGTTTCAAAACTGTTTTCGAAATAAAAAAAAAAGTCCTGTGGCCATTTGGGGGAAAAAAAGCATCTTTGGGATGGTAGGCCCTGAGCCTTGCAAGACACTTTACACCTTAAAAGTTACTAAAATGGTTCCCATGGGATTAACACTGTCTCTAAATAGGAGTCCTGCCCCTGCTTATTTTTGGAGAATAGCCGATAACCTGCAGAGTATCTGGTACTTGCAGATGAAGTTTGCATATTTCCATTCAGCTGAATTCCATCAAAGTCTTTGACCAAAGGGTCAAAGCTTGTGGGGGGGTGTGTGAAGCTTTTTAGTTGAAAGAATGAAAACTAGCTTCTTCTTTTTTTAAATCTCCAGCCATTGAAGATTATCAAGAAGCGAAAGAATTTGATGCTGAAAATGAGGAAATAAAAGAGGGACTAGAGAGGGCGCAGAAACTGTTCAAACAGTCCAAGAAGAGGAACTATTACAAAATCCTTGGAATTCAGAGGTAAGCAGGTTCATCTTTGGTATCCAAGTCTTTCACAATCTGGGATTAAAACTGCCGAGAGGAATTCTCCTGTAATAGAACATTAAAACCTGTACTGTACTATAGCCATGAAGGTTGAAGTCCTGGTTTAATGATTTTGGGACGCCAGAACAGCTGCTGCACTTTTGTCACCTCAAGGCTTCTTTTTACCCGGGGGGGGGGGGACTATTTAGATTAACAAGGTCATCTGGCTTGAACAAACAGCATGTTCAGACAAGCCTTTTTTTAAAACCATAGCTTGTTGACTAAGCCACAACAGCCTGTTCCCACCCAAGCCATTACTGGTAGATTCAAACATAGCCCCAAAGAAGCAGACCACATAATGGCTCAAAATTGCAGAGTCCCGTAAAAGTGAGAACGGGAATAGGTAATATGCCAGAGGTAGGCAACCTCGGCTCTTTTATGACGCATGGACTTCAGGAATTCTGGGAGTTGAAGTCCATGCGTCATAAAAGAGCCGAGGTTGCCTACCCCTGATATAGGCCTTTCCAAATATTCTGTATGGAATGCTGTTACTTTCCCAACAAAGTGGTAATTATTTATCTACTCACATTTGCCTGCTTTCAAACTACTAAGACGAGCAGGAGCTGGGGCGAGGATGGGCGCTCACCCCATCATGTGGCACCCGGGTCTCGAACCTGGGCTGACAAGCTCGGCATCTCTGACCACTGAGCCATCACACCTGCCCCCCCCCACTGCTCAACTACAGCTCTCCAAATCCTCCATTTCTGACCCTGTTGGCTGCTAGGAATTGTAGTTCACAACGTCGGGAAGCACCATAAGTTTCCCATCCTGGACTACCTTTACGTATTTGGTGAGAAACACTGCTTGAGCTCTAAACTCGTTTATGGGAGTGTCGTTAAAAATAATTTTACCTAGGTGTATGACTGACTGTAAATCTCCAATAATTATAGCATTGTGGACATGCTGTAGATAAAAGGAGTACGTTTGGTTGCATCTTTTTTAAAAATTTATCTCCTGCAATCTGCAATTATACCTGCCTCTCTATTTCCACCAGCAGAAGGAAGACACAATGGGGCTTCTCCTGTGTATAATCCACACCATGGAGCTAATTTCTGGCCCCCAAAGAGATGTGGCTTCAGCTCTCCCTAGCCCAGGGGTAGGCAACCGCGGCTCTTTTATGACTCATGGACTTCAGCTCCCAGAATTCCTGAGTCAGGTATGCTGACTCAGGAATTCTGGGAGTTGAAGTCCATGAGTCATAAAAGAGCTGAGGTTGCCTACCCCTGCCCTAGCCTAAACAGGCCTCTTTCTAATGCCCCCCCCCAGGAATGCAAACAAGCAGGAGATCATCAAAGCATACCGAAAACTGGCTCAGCAGTGGCACCCTGACAATTTCCAGTCAGAAGACGAGAAGAAGGAAGCCGAGAAAAGATTCATTGACATTGCAGCTGCTAAAGAGGTCCTGACAGATCCAGGTAAAATGCATAGGCTTCCGAGGCCTGGCGGCCCAGGGATTAGAATGCAGTACTGCAGGCTACTTCTGCTGACTGCCAGCTGTCAGCAGTTCGGCAGTTCGAGTCTCACCAGTTCAGGGTTGACTCAGCCTTCCATCCTTCCGAGGTCGATAAAATGAGGACCCAGATTGCTGGGGGGCAGGCAGTAGGCTGAATCTGTAAACCACCTAATAGAAGGCTACAAAGCACTGTGAAGCAGTATATAAGTCTAAGTGCTATTGCTATTGCTATTATTATCATCTCCTCCTTTTCTCCGAAAGGGATGTTTGGGGGCAAAACAGTTTTCTAATCTCTTCTTAAAAACCTGAAACGACGGAGCACAACGGCATTCAATCCCCAGCCTTCAGTCAGAACTTGAGGATGCTTCTCGGATGAGAAGGGAAATTTGTTCAAGGGGGGGGGGGAAATGTCCAGTTGCCTTTTGAAAAAACACCTTTGGGACAACAGCAGAAAAACTGGAAGGGCTGGGGGGGGAGTATCTACCAGTAGGTATGGTAAATATCTGTAATGGTTTGTGGGAATGACCTTGAGGCAGAGGAGAAGAGATCCTGAATAGGGAATGATTGTTCTGTACCAGCCTACTACCGGCCCATGAAACAGGAGCTATTCAAACGGTTGCCTTCAGCAAACCAGCCCTCCCACACATTCCCCTTTTAAACAGTTCAGGGCGTGGCTTCTCTCTGCCTCCTTCCGAGGTGCCCCATTGCCTTCCTCTGTTTACTCCTGATTGACTGCCTCCTGCGTCGGGCGTCCTAGAACAGGGCCAGCTGTGGGTCATCTTCATCCACGCTGTCAGGCTCACACAGCTGGGTCTGCATCGTAACCAGATGGGAGGGGCCTGGCTGAGGGCTCTGTGGAGCCTCAGGGCTATCCGCTGGAGGCTCTCCAACACCCCCCTCCTCCTCCTCCGAATCGTCCGACCCAACTGCCGAACCCACAGGCTGACCCTGAATCACAGCAATGATCAGATAGAAGCAGGAAGTGCCCACAATGGCTTAACGGCAAAGAAAGAAGCTTAAAAAGCATCCTCCCTAATGGTTAAAGGTGACGGTGGGAGACTTATGTTTTCAAACTTGCAGGATTCTGTTAATGTAGCCTCACGATAAAGTAGAAGTGTCGCGTCTGGTTGTGTCTCCCATATAGCTTTCCTGAGCGGGCTGACAATAGCAAACTAAGACTTGGGGGGGGCCCTGTTCTTCCCACCCACTCCTCACGATTTCTTGTTTGGTGGTTGCGGGTGCTCCCATCACTGAAGGCTTTCCAGAAGCGATTAGACAACCACTTATCTGAAATGGCATAGGGCAGGGCTTTTCAACCAGGGGTACGGGTACCACCTGTGGTACATTGGCACCTGGCAGGTGGTACGCGACCATCCTAGAAAAGTGGTAGCGGGGGAGGGGAATGAGCTAAACCGGTGGCAGCACCGCACAAGCCTGAGCGAGAGACAGCTGGAGCTTCAGGGCTGTCAGGGCTCAGCGGAAACGCCAGGATCAGCGCCAGGCTCCAGCTGGAGCTCAGCACTGATCCTGGCGCTTCTGAGCCCAGAAAAGGCGCCAATCAGCTGGAATGTTGCAGCATCTCCAGGGCCTTGTGATTTACATTCAGATGCTTGGCAACTGATTCATATTTATGACGGTCACAGTGTCCCAGAGTCATCTGAAGTGACCAAAACCTGCTGCAACCCCCCAGCAGAGGGAGGGTGAATAAAAACCAAACACCCCCCGCCCCACCCCCACTGCCTATCCTCAACAGAAATGCTCACAACATTGAAAACCTCGGACAGGAGGAAGAGCGCCGCCAGGCGGGCGGGCAGGTGTCTTGCTCGGCTGTGACTTGGGGGGGCACTTTTTTCAGTGCCATTGTCACTTCAAACAGTCAGTGAACGAACTGTTGTAAGTCGAGGACTACCTGTACTTCATCACTTTTTTCCTTTTTTTGGTTTTTTTTAGTCATCAGGTTTTTGACACCTTGCTAGGCGACTGGTGGTACTTGGATGTTGCCATATCCTAAAAGTGGTACAATGGGTGAAAAGGTTGAAAAGCCCTGATGTGGGGGAGCTTCTGCTTGAGCAGGGCGTTGGACGAGAAGACCACCAAGGTCCCTTCCAACTCTGTTATTCTTTTATTTCTCTCCCTCCCTTCCAGAAATGCGACAGAAATTTGACTCTGGTGAGGATCCTTTAGACCCAGAGAATCAACAAGGATCAGGACATCAGCACCAGTGGGCGTCCGAATTTAACCCCTTTGGCTCCGGGAACTTTCATTTTAAGTTTCATTTTAATTAATCCGCCTGAGCCCCGAAGAGAAATGCAACACCTTGGCCAGTGACGCACAAAGAGGACAATAACAACTCCGACGCAGTGGAGGCGGGGAGGGAGGTTAGTTGGCTTATTTATATATTCAAGTATCCCTTTCCAGATGACCAGAAGTTTGTTCCTCGAGATCATCACCAGGACCACAAGGAAGATGGTGACCTCTTGCTTCTAACTCTGATTCCCACAAAACAGTGACTGGCAAAGGGGTTTTACGATGCATGCAGAGCTTCAAACCCGCCGGTGAATCCTGCCTTTCTTAGGGACATTTTCAAAGTTAGGCTGAGCTTCATCGTTCCAGTCCATCTAAACATTTCTCAAGTTCTTCTTTGCACCTGCAAGACCGGGGAAGTTCTGCCAACCTGACAATTCGCAACCCTTTGCCGAGGAAACCGTTCGTTTTTAAATCCAAGCAAGGTGAAGGTGTGCCCTTTCCCCCCCAACCCACCCATTTTTTTCCTCTTTCTTTTTTTTAAAGCAAAGCATGCCGTTCACCTTCCCAAGGAAAACTTGGCCAGACATGTTGCCATTTGAGTTGCACCATGCGTGGGATGGTTTCCATAACCGATGCCGATGGGGGGGGGGGGGAAGACCAGTTGGCTCCTGCAAAGAATTGTGTTGTTTGTGCCATCCTCTTGGTAGGGAAGAAGTTGGGGAATAAACTTTGGGGCAAATTCTGCTCGAAAAGGCAGGGAAAAGAAGCCTCTGCGTCAGACTGGGAAAAAGAGGTGTGTGTGTGTGTGGGGGGAAATAAGGTTGCTTGTAAGCCTTTCTGAACTGTATTCTTTATTGTTGGATGTTGGTTTTGCACATTGACTGCTCCTTCTTTCAAATACTGGAGGAGGACATGAACAGTATGGATTCGGAGACAAAAGTTGTTACCTTTCACCCTTCCGTGAAATTCCCCCTTTATCCCAGAATTTAATATTTTTCAGGCATAATCAATTAGGCCAACAGCTCTACCACTGACTGTGAACAACACCCTCATTTTCTATAGTTAGTTAAAATTATTGTTCTTCCTCCTCCTCCTCCTCCTCCTCCTCCTCCTCTTCCATTTCTATCTAGTACAGTTGTTACATAAAGCCCAGTCTGTTTCAGTTGTTATCATCAGAGGCCGCAAAAAAAAAAGATTAAGGAGAGGTATTAATTTTCTGTCTTTACCAAGAAAGTGTCAAGATTAAAAGTTTCGTATTGCAGAAACAATTGATTTTTTTTTTTTTTGTTTAACCTTTAGCATTTTGCTGGAGCAAAGGTTGAGGAAGCAACAAAAAATGCTGAGTTGAGAAGGCTGAAGGTTCAGGATAATTTGCCTCGTGAGTTCTGAGCCAGGAGGGAAAAAAAAATACGTTTTAACTCAGGTTGAAAGCGAGTGTTTTAAAATGGGTGCAGTTGGGTAAGCCTGGAGTACGGAGGGGTAGGGCTGTGAATAAAACAGAAATGTTTTTGTTTCCAGTTATGAGTTAAATAGATCAATTTGGAACATTCTGCCAAGGTGTTTCAAGTGTACTTATTCCAAGAGAACACAACATCTGTTGAGTGTTTCACCCAGTGGAAAAATATGACATAAGAACAAGCCTCGTGTTGCCTGATTTTTCTTCCTAAAGTCATCAAAGTAAGGGGGTGAATGCTAAGACACCACTCAATCCACAGAAAAAAAAATTGGGTAAGACGGTTATTTTTTAAAATAAATTCACGCCGGTTGCCGAAAGTTAGCTTATTTCTACCGAACACAAGCAACAAGTGCTTCCATTGTTTGCTTATAAGACTTTGGTTTAATAATCATTTGACCAGCACACACACTGTTTTGTTCCAGCTCGGTATGTTTTGCACATATCCTAGAAGGGGGACCCCAATTATTCCCCAAAGCACCTGAAGGCAGAATAAGCAGCAATGGATGGAAACTAATCAAGGAGACAACCAACCTAGGACTAAGGAGAAATTTCCTGACAGTTAGAACAATTAATTAGTGGAACAACTTGTCTTTGGAAGTTGTGGACGCTCCATCACTGGAGATTTTAAAAAGAGATTGGATGGCCATTTCATTGTCTAACATGGGATAGGGTTTCCTGCTTGAGCGGGGAGTTGGACTAGAAGACCTCCAAGGTCCCTTTCAACTCTGTTATGTTATTCTGACCCATTGCTGCCGAATAGAATAGAATAATAGAATAGAATAGAATAGAATAGAATAGAATAGAATAGAATAGAATAGAATAGAATAGAATAGAATAGAATAGAATAGCAGTGAAGAATAAATAGAATAGCATAGGGATAGAGTAAAGAACAGAAGAGGGAATGGAATAGCTCTTTGTCTCAGGCTTCTTATAATAATAAAATTGGATGCTGGCTTCTAGTCTTTCTAGGTGTTCTGCAAGTGGGAGATCTGGAGACAAAGCCTACCTTGCTGAAAGGTATACCAAAGTTGCTTCCTTATTTATTAGAGATAATCCCCAACTTAAAACCATTTGTTTAGCAACCATTCAAAGTTTCAACGGCATGGAAAGAAGTGATGTACCTCTAGTCCTCACACAGCTTCTTGCAACTTCCCCACATGATCCAAAATACATACGTTTGGCCACCAGCATGTATTTATGACAATTGCAGCCTCCTGGGGTTATGTGGCCGTCATCTGCAACTTTCCCAGCCTGCTTTTGGCAAGCAAAGTCAATGGGGGAAGTTGGTTTTGCTTAACCATATGATTCACTTAACAACCATGGCCAAGTCGGGCGCGACTCTCTTAGCAACTACCTTGCTTAGCCATGAATTGTGGCTCCAAATATGGTCCTAAGTCAAGGACAACATGTAAAATAGAATAGCATAGAATAGAAAACAGAACAGAATAGCATAGAATAACAGAGTTGGAAGGGACCTTGGAGGTCTTCTAGTCCAAACCCCTGCTCAAAGGAGAACCTATACCATCACAGACAAGTGACTGTCTAGCCTCTTTTTAAAAATCTCCAGTGATGGAGCGCCATGATTTCTGGGGGCAATCTATTCCATTGGTTAATTGTCCTTACTGTCAGGAAGTTTCTCCTTAATTCCAGGTTGCTTCTCTCTTTGATCAGTTTCCAGCCATTGTTTCTTGTTCTGCCTTCTGGTGCTTTGGAGAATAACATGACCCCCTCTTCTTTGTGGCAGCCCCTCAAATACCGGAATACTGCTACCATGTCTCCCCTATTTCTTCCTTTTCTTTAGACTAACCAAACCCAAGTCCTGCAGCCGTTCTTCATATGTTTTAGTCTCCAAGCCTTTGATCATCTTAGTTGTTCTTCTCTGAACTTTTTCCAAACTCTCAACATCTTTTTTGTGATATGGTGACCAAAATTGGCTGCAGTATTCCAGGTGTGATCTTACTAGGGTTTTATAAAGCGGTACTAATACCTCACGTGATCTTAATTCTATGCCTCTGTTTAGAATGTAGATTTACCTGATCTCTTGTGTTGCAGAATTCAAGGCTGTGCCCAGAACAGTCCCTCTTTCTGATCTCCCCCTAACAGCCAAGTATAGAATGGACAGACCAGTCCAATGTGACCGATCTAAAGCCAGCCAGGGGTCTTCTCTGGCTAATGGTAGATTAGAACTCGGGTCTTGCCACTCCTAGTTCAAATCCTCAACCAGAACAGTTTACGTGTGAAGGAGAAGCACATTGATTTAGTAAGATACTTGTTACGGATGCTGGATTAAGAGCCATGGTGGCGCAGTGGTTAGAATGCAGTATTGTAGGCTAACTGCCCACAGCCAGGCGTTTGATTCTCACCGGTTCAAGGTTGACTCAGCCTTCCATCCTTCTGAAAGCTAAAATGAGGATCCAGATTGTTGGAGACAATGCTATTGCTATAAACAGGAGCCATAGTGGCACAGTGGTGAATATTGCAGGCTGATTTTGCTCACTGCCAGAAGTTCGATCCTGACCGGCTCAAGGTCGACTCAGCCTACCTTCCTTCCGGTAAAATTAGGACCCAGATTATTGGGAGCAAGAGGCTGACTCTGTAAACCGCTTAGAGAGGGCTGTAAAGCTCTGTGAGGCAGTATATAAGTGCTATAAATGTGATTGATAACGGCTGGGCTCAAACCAGAGGTGAGGTTGAAATGCACGTGTGCTCCGCTATGCCAGGGGTTCCCAGCCCACGGCCCACTACTGTTTGGAATCGGGCCACAGAGGCGGCCCAGCGTGCACCCACGCACGCAGCTCCACTTGCACGAGCGGCAGGCTGGCACGCATATGTGCATGCCAGGCCACTGCTCATGAGACCTGGTTCCTCTTTCCCCAGCCGGGCTGCTAAGCAACAAAGTTTGGGGACCGCTGTGCTATGCAACCCCAGCTGGTTACATCGCTTAAGTCATTTAAACTGGCTCATGTATCTGCAGACTCCCCTCCCACTCTACCCTTTCCGACTTTTCCTGTTGAAATTCCAAAGACAATTCCCATTGGGATACTGTGGTTGCAAACAAGTGTCTTTTGATATAAAACAGGTCACAGACATGTTTACTTCTTTCTTTTTTAAAAAAATATATCACAATATACTTGAGTTGTACTCCTCAGCAGCGAGGAAGCCAAAGTTTGTGGTTCCAAGACGCAATTCAAAATGTGCTCGTGTTCATGAATCTGTCGCTCCAAATCTTGGGCGGGTAGGAAGGAAGTCAAGTTAATATTTGCTCAGCGCCTCCATTTGATCAATACTTAGCCCCAAAATAAAAAAAAGTGCTGCTAAAATTCCTGTTCGGCTTCCTTCTTAACTACCTTGTGCATAATAATCAAAAAAATGAATCCTCTAAGCCAGCATTTCTCAACCTCTGCAACTTGATGATGGGTAGACTTCAATTCCCAGAATCCCTCTGGGTAGGGAATTATGGGAATGCAAGGGTTGAGAAACACTGCTCTAAACCAAAGCCCATGAAGATGTTTGAAGGTCCGTCAGATCTCAACATGAGAAGGATTCCCTCTTTCTGTTGGCTCTGTCTTAATTTCCTTCCTGAAGAAATCAATTACCCAGGTCCATTTTCTTCTAAAGATCTCAAAACTAGCTTTCTAGATGCATGGAGGAAGCAGGTGGCCAGCTGCTAAACTCCTTCCTGAACGTGGCTTTGGGGAAAGGTGAGTGACCAGAATATCCATAGGTTGAGGCCATCCAACCCAAGACAGTCAATTCACAGAAGACAACATATCAAAATAAGCCATAGCCCAAAGCGTCTCAACCTTGGCAACTTGAAGATGTGTGGACTTCAACTCCCAGAATTCACAACGTAAAGTTGCTAGGGTTGTGAACATGGCATGCTTTTCAAAATTTAAGGTCTTCCGGGATACTTGGGCTTCAGTGCTGAGGAGTTTTTTTAAGGCAATCGTAATAACAGTATCATTTGATCCAATGGTTAAACCTCCATTTTCCCCTAAAAAGGTTTCACACACATACATTCACACAAAATTTAGCATCTACAGCAGATAGGAGTGTTGACTGGAGGGAAACCTAAAAACCCAATTGGGAAGTAAATCTCCACTCTGTTAGGGATATCCAAGCATTTTTAACTACGAGTAGGCCTCCAGTTTTTATGTCCTCCAAGCATGGATCAGTTGTTTCACACATACATTCATCTCCCCTTGAGTGACAAACCACAGGAGGTGATTTAACTTGAGTTTCAGACCCGGTCGTAGGCAACATCAGTTATTCTGAACAAGAGACATGATAATCTGAGAAGCCATCTCCATCCATGCTGAATACCTATACCGATACAATATATATATGTATATATATATATATATATATATATATTAAAAGTCCATATACACTTCTTGGCAATAAATAACTTTGCCCAATGTGGCATTGTCCAGGATCAGATCCAGAAACATGCCTTCAGTCCATCTCTTGGTTCAGAGAATCCACACAACGTAAGAAAGTCCAAACCGAAGGATAAACAAGGTTCTCCCTTGGTATGTGTCATCTTTGGAAGAGTCTTTGGCATTCTGCGTTCCCAGGAAAGCATCCAATCTGAAGGGATGTCATGTTCCACCCTATGCCGGGTTAGACGTAGGCATTCTTACCATATTGGCCGTTACTGCTAGCGTTAGATTCTCTACGGGGACGAGAGACTGAGGTACTGGGAACCGGCATGCCACCCTTTGGAGCTTTGTAGGGATACGTGTAGCTAAGAGCAGAAGAGGGAGATGTCAGTGTTTGGATTCAGTAAGTTTTCAGAAAATAGGGCTGTGGCTACATTTATTCCCCAATTCTTGCAAGGAAGCCTGAGACAAAGCTATTTCTATTCTATTCTATTCTATTCTATTCTATTCTATTCTATTCTATTCTATTCTATTCTATTCTATTCTATTCTATTCTATTCTATTCTATTCTATTCTATTCTATTCTATTCTATTCTATTCAGAAATCTTACAACAGTTCTTTAAGGGACCGTTCAAAGTTATAACAGCACTGAAAAAGTGACTTATGACCATTTTTCACACTTAACGACCATTGCAGCATCCCCATGGTCATGTGATGAAAATTCAGATGCTCAGCAACTGACTCTTTATTTATGACAAGTTGCAGTGTCCAGGGTCATGTGAATCACATTCTGCAATCTTCTGACAAGCAAAGGTAATGGGGAAGCCAGATTCGCTTAACAACCGTGTCACTAACTTAACAACTGCAGTGATTCACTTAACAACTGTGGCAAGAAAAGGTGGTAAATTGGGGCAAAACTCACTTAACAACAGAGTTTTGGATCTCAATTTGGGTCATAAGTCGAGAACTACCTGTATTTGGCATGTCAGCTTGGCTCTCACCTGTTGTCCTGGGATGGGTTGGTCCGACAGGAACTGAACAGAAAGCAGCCTCCGATCATCACCAGCAATGAGGCACTCCAGCCTAGATAAAGAGCAGGTCCAATTTCGTATCTAAATAAGCAAAGGAATATAATTGATTGGTTGGCTGGTTGATTTATTGTTTGATTGATGCATTGACATTTCACTTTTGTGGATCTAGTCATGCCGGCCACATGACCACGGAGATGTCCTCGGACAAACGCTGGCTCTTCGGCTTTGAAACGGAGATGAGCACCAGCCCCTAGAGTCGGAAACGACTAGCACGCATGTGCCGGGGGAACCTTTACCTTTTTATAATGAAAAGAAGGACTTGGGGTGACATGATAGTGCTCCAATATCTCAGGGGTTACTACAAAGAAGAGGGAGTCAAGCTATTCTCCAAAGTGCCTGAAAACAGGACAAGAAGCAACAGATGGAAATTAATCAAGGAGAAAAGCAACCTAGAACTAAGGAGAAATTTCCTGACAGTTAGAACAATTAACCAGTGGAACAACTTCTCCCTCCAGAAGTTGTGAATGCTCCAACACTTTTAAAGAAGAGATTGGACAACCATTTGTCTGGAACAAATGGACAGCCATTTGTCCAATTAGAAGACCTCCAAGGTCCCTTTCAACTCTGCTATTCTATTCTATTCTAAAGTCGCCTAGCAAACAACATCTTTAAGTAGGAACTTAACTTGAGATCCGAAGGGAACATCTTAATTGTTCTATCCCATAAGAAAAAAAAGAATCTGTTTCAATCTGCAGTAGGAGCAAGAAATTGTTAAAAACCCTCATTTTGGGCTCATTAAAATTAAGACACCAGCTATAGAAAAATAGGAGGAGGAAGGTGTGTTGGATATGTTCGCTGCCTTGAGTTATTTATAAAAAAAATAAAGGTAGGATATAAATATAACTTCCTTTTTATCACTCTGTAATCCCTTAATTTGGGGTAGAGGTGGGGTGATTGGTTGGAGTTGAGTATTTACTGGCCGGATGCCTTTCCTGACGCCTCTGGAGTTCACAGTAGATATTCTTTTCTTTGCACCCTAGGAAAGAAACAACTGCCACTACCTAGGTTTGAACTCTCAACTTTCTGAGTGGGAGGCCAGCATTTTCACCACTAGGTCACCAGGCCGCTCAAAAGGCGGGATATAAATAAAATATAAAACACAAATCAATCAATGGTCCATCCTGCCATTTTCTTTTTTCAACCTTAGAACCAGGTGTTGGATACTTACTTTGTCCCAACAAAGAGCGGGTTAAAAAAATCCCGGGTAATATTGAAGGCGTACCATGAAACAGTCACCATCCCGCACAGACCTGAATAGGGGGGGGAAAAAGGATATTTGGGGTGAGAAACAGTTTTGCGATGAATCTTTGAGTGGATTGACAGGATTTGCTTTTTTGGAAACCCGATAACCAGTGGCCAAGGGACCGTCTAGACGGACAATGCCTTCATTTGGAATAAGACTCACAAATGTGCAGCTATACAAATGGAATCAAGCAGTGCTTTTTTTGTAAAAGAAAAAGGTGCCAGAACTCACACATGTCATACAACCCGCCTTGCCTACCCTACAAGGTTCCATCCAAAAAAGGTGCCGGAACTCCGTTCTGAGCGTTCTATGACAAAAAAAGCCCTGGAATCAAGTAATATACAAACTGAATCAACTAATAAAGAACCATAGAAAGCATTGTGGCAATGAAGCTGTGAAGAAGCTGTGAATACTCCCAACACTGGAGGTTTTTAAGAAGAGATTGGACAGCAATTTGTCTGAAATGGTATAGGGTTTCCTGCCTGAGTAGGGGATTGGACTAGATGACCTCCAAGGTCCCTTCCAACTTCTTCTTCTTCTTCTTCTTCTTCTTCTTCTTATTATTATTATTATTATTATTATTATTATTATTATTATTATTATTATTATTATTATTATTATTATTATTATTGAGAAAACACATCAAATCCATGTTTCCTATCATCAATGGTTAAATGTTTCTCCTCAATGGTTCTTTTTTAAGTGAAAATGTTAGTGGAGTACCCTTGTAACCTTGTACATGTAGTCCTTGATTTACAACCATTTCTTTAGTGACCGACCAAAGTTACAACGGCACTGAAAAAGGTGACTTATGACTCTTTTATGAGGGTTGCATCATCCCCATGGTCACATGATCAAAATTCGGACACTTGGCAATTGACGGATTGATGACAGTCGCAGTGTCCTAGGGTTAAGTGATCCCCTTTTGTGACCGCCTGACAAAGCAAAGTCAATGGCGGAGCCAAATTCATTTCACAACCCTGTTATTAACTTAACAATTGCAGCAATTCACAATAACTGTGACAAGAAAGGTAGTAAAGTGGGTCAAAATTCACTTAAGTAGTGTCTCGCTTAGCAATGGAAATTTTGGACTCAATTGTGGTCGTACATCAAGGACAACCTGTAAATGGCAAAGCCGATATCCAACGGAAGAACTATTCTTACGTTAATTCAATGGAATTCTTTTTAAAGTTTAAACTGGGGCATATTGTCACCTGCTTCTCAGTTTGATGATTTTGAAACTTCCATATATATGGGACATAGATTGAATTCAAGCTCTAGGGCACTTACATGGGTGATTTCCACACAACGACCCTGCGAGGTAAAGATTTCCATAAGTGACAATGGATTTGAACATGGCTCTCTGTCCTGTAGGTTCAGCACTATACCTTACTAGCTATGAGGGATGGTTCTTCATAAATAGAACAAAAGGAATACAGGTAGGTAGTCCTTGACTTATAGCAGTTCATTTAGTGACCATTTGAATTTTTACAACACTGGAAAAAGTGGCTTATGGCCTTTTTTCACACTTACGATCATTGCAGCATCCCCATGTGATGTCATCTGATCCAAATTTGGTCACCTGGCAACTGGCATGTGTTTATGACAATCAGAATAACAGAATAAGAGAGTTGGAAGGGACCTTGGAGGTCTTCTAGTCCAACCCCCTGCTCAGGCAGGAGACCATAGCATTTCTGACAAGTGGCTGTCCAGTCTTTTCTTAAAAGCTTCCAGTGATGGAGCACCCGCAATTTCTGAAGGCAAGCTGTTACACTGGTTAATTGTTCTTACTGTTAAGAAATTTCTTCTTAGTTCTAGGTTGCTTCTTTCCTTGATTAATTTTGATCCATTGTTTCTTGTCCTGCCCATCGCCCGGTGCGCTCACACAGGGAGGGCCTCCTCAGGGTGCCGTCGGCTAGACAATGTCGGCTGGCGACCCCCAGGGGGAGGGCCTTCTCTGTGGGAGCGCCTACCCTGTGGAATCAACTTCCCCTTGAGCTCCGGATGGCCCTGGATCTCCGGTCCTTTCGTCGCAACCTCAAAACATTTCTTTTCCATCAGGCTGACCTGGACTGACGATGCACTGAGGTTTGCACTGAGGAACAACAACAACAACATCAACTGCTTGGGAAGGATTCAATTTGTTGTTGTTGTTGTTAGTTGCGAAGTCGTGTCCGACCCATCGCGACCCTATGGACAGCGTTCCTCCAGGCCTTCCTGTCCTCTACCATCTTCTGGAGTCCATTTAAGCTCACGCCTCCTGCTTCAGTGACTCCATCCAGCCACCTCATTCTCTGTCGTCCCCTTCTTCTATTGCCCTCAACCTTTCCCAGCATTAGGCTCTTCTCCAGTGAGTCCTTCCTTCTCATTAGGTGGCCAAAGTATTTGAGTTTTAGCTTCAGGATCTGGCCTTCTAAAGAGCAGTCAGGGTTGATCTCCTCTAGGACTGACCGGTTTGATCGCCTTGCAGTCCAAGGGACTCGCAGGATTCTTCTCCAGCACCATAGTTCAAAAGCCTCAATTCTTTGGCGCTCAGCCTTTCTTATGGTCCAACTTTCACTGCCATACATTGCAACTGGGAAGACCATAGCCTTGACTATACGCACTTTTGTTGACAGGGTGATGTCTCTGACTGACGATAGGTTTTTTTTTTTTAAAAAAAAAAGTTTTTAGTATTTTATCACTGGGGCTTGTTAGTTTAATCTTTTTTTAAAACATTTGTATTATTTGTTTTATTGTTGTTAGCTGCCCTGAGTCCTTCGGGAGATAGGGCGGCATATACGTCCCAATAATAAATAAATAAATAAATAAATAAATAAATAAATAAATAAATAAATAAATAAATAAATAAATAAAATAAGTTGACCCCCCTCTGCTTTGTGGCAGCCTCTCCAATTTTGGAACATTGCCATCATGTCACCCGTAGTCCTTCTTTTCATTAAATTAGGCATCCCCAATTCCTGCAACTGTTCTTCGCGTGCTTTAGCCTCCAGCCCCCTGATCATCTTTGCTGCTCTTCTCTGTACTCTTTCCAAAGTCTTAACATTTTTTATAATAGGGTGAGCAAAACTGGATGCCAAAAAAATAATAATCACCATTCGTAACCTTCACAGCTAGCTTCCAAGAAAAAATCAGTGGGGAAAGTCAGATACCCTTAACAACTGCAGTGATCTGCTTAACTACGGGGGGGGGGAAGGTGGTAAAATGGGGCGCAACTCACTTAACAACTGTCTTGCTTAGCAACAGAATTTGTGGGCTCAATAGCAACAGCAATAGCCCTTAGACATATACCGCTTCACAGTGCTTTACAGCCCCCTCTAAGAGGTTTACAGAGTCAGCTTATTGCCCCTAACAATCTGGGTCCTTATTTTACCGACCTCGGAAGGATGGAAGTTCGAGTCAACCTTGAGCTGGTCAGAATTGAACTGTTGGCAGTGGGCAGAGTTTGCCTGCAATACTGCATTCTAACCCCTGGGAAGGGGAGGGGGGAAGGAAGGAAGGAAGGAAAGAAAGAAGGAAGGAAGAGAGGGAGGGAGGGCAGTAGCAATAGCCCTTAGACTTATATACCGCTTCACAGTGCTTTACAGTCCGCTCTAAGCGGTTTACAGAGTCAGCCTATGGTCCCCAACAATCTGGGTACTCATTTTATCCATCTCAGAAGGATGGAAGGCTGAGTCAACCTTGAGCCAGTGAGACTCGAACTGCAGTCAGTCAGCAGAATTAGCCTGCAGTAGTGCATTCTAACCACTGCACCACCATGGTTCATTGTGGTCGTAAGTCGAGAACTGCTTGTATTTTCATAATCCCACCCAACGAGAAGAGCCAGAGAGACAAGTGCAGAAAGAAACTTTGTCCCCGCTTACCAGCCAGGATGAACAAGCTGCCTCCAATAACCGCCAACTTGGCTTTCGCGTTGGGATTGTTTTCACCCACTTTGGTACACTTTAGGCCCACCATGCTGCTCACAATGGCTAAGAAACCCAGGACCAATGCGGTGATCATGAGGGCCCGCGAAGCTTGCAGATACGCTGGAGGGGAGACAAAAACAAAAAAAATGAGCGCGGCTGTTTCCACTGCCTTTTTAAAAAAATAATATCTTTTTTATTTTATACAGGTGGTCCTCAATTTATGACCGCAGTTGAGCCCAAAATTTAAGTTGCTAAGCGAGATTTTTTTTAAGTGAGGTTTGCCCCACTTTACAACTTTTCTTGCCCATTTGTTAAGTGAATCACTTCGGTTTTTAAATTAGTAACACGGTTGTTAAGTGAATTTGGTTTCCCCATTCACTTTGCTTTTCAGAAGGTCACAAAAGTGGATCATGTGACTCCAGGACAGTGCAACTGTCATAAATGTGAGTCAGTTGTCAAGCATCCAAATGTAAATCACATAAGTGTGAGTCAGTTGTCAAGCATCCAAATGTAAATCACATAAGTGTGAGTCAGTTGTCAAGCATCCAAATGTAAATCACATAAATGTGAGTCAGTTGTGAAGCATCTGAATGTAAATCACATGACCACGGGGATGCTGCAACAGTTGTGTTAAAAATGGTCATAAGTTACTTTTTTCAGGGTGGTTGTAAGTTTGAACCGTCACTAAACGAACTGTTGTAAGTTGAGGACTACCTGTATATATAAGCAAATGATAAAAGAGAGGGAGGAATGCATACAAGTTTAATTATTACAATTAATTATTATTTTATATACTAAATGTAATCAGGGTTGCATGAATGAACTTCCCAAAAGTTCAACCAATGTTTTTCAAACCTATCGGCTTTAAGACGTGTGGACTTCAATTCCCAGAATTCCCCAGCCAGCCATTTTGATTTCAGTCACACACCTTCCAAACCTAGGGATGTCATGACAATCATAAGTGCAAAGTCTAGTTATAAGTCACTTTATTCAGTGCCATTGTAACAGAATAAGAGTAACAGAGTTGGAAGGGACCTTGAAAGTCCTTAAGTCCAGGGGTCCCCAACCCCTGGTTTGTGGACCAGTACCGGGCCACAGCATGCCAGCAACTGGGCTGCACGAACAAGCAAAGCCCCATTGCAGGATGCAGGTAGCACACAAATTCACACACCCTCCAGTCCGTGGAAAAAGCTCTCTCCATGTAACTCAGACATGTCAAACACAAGGCCCGGGGGCCGGATCCGGCCCGCGAAGTGGTTTCATGTGGCCCGCGAAGCCATCCTGGAAACAGGGAGGGAACGGCCCCCGCTGCCTTGGCCCTGGCCCAGAGACCCTCCTTCTGCCAGAGACCCTCAGATCTGTCCCACTCCTGCCCAGGCCCCCATAGGCACCCTTGATGCAAACGATGTAGAGCTGGCCACGCCCACCCAGTAGGCTATATGCACTCTAGCCACGCCCACCCAGTAGGCCACGCCCACCCTGGCCATACCCACCCGGCCCCCTGAGGGCAACCGCAATGCTGATGCGGCCCTCAATGAAATTGAGTTTGACACCCCTGATGTAACTGGTCCCTGGTGCCCCAAAGATTGGGGACCTCTGCTTTAGTCCAACCCCTGCTCAGGCAGGAAACCCAATACCATTTCAGACAAATGGTTGTCCAGTCTCTTCTTAAAAACTTCCACTGTTGGAGCACCAACTTCTGGAGGCAGGTTGTTCCACTGATTAATTGTTCCAACTGTCAGGATTTTTTTCCTTGGTTCTAGGTTGCTTCTCTCCTTGATTAGTTTCCATCTGTTGTTTCTTTCCTGCCTTCAGGTGCTTTGGAGAATAGCTTGACTCCCTCTTCTTTGTGGCAACCCCTGAGATATTGAAACACTGCCATCATGTCACCCCTAGTCCTTCTCTTCATTAAACTAGACATACCCAATTCCAGCAACCGTTCTTCATTTGTTTTAGCCTCCAGTCCCCTAATCATCTTTGTTGTTCTTCTCTGTATTCTTTCTAGACTCTCAATATCTTTTTTACATCTTGGTGTCCAAAACTGGATGCAGTATTCCAAGTGTGGCCTTATCAAGGCATTGTAAAGTGATATTAACACTTCACATGAACTTGATTCTATCCCTCTGTTAATGCAGCCCAGGACTGCGTTGGCATTTTTGACAGCTGCAGCACACGACTGGCTCATATTTAAGTAACATTGAACAGTTGCAAAATGAATGGTTGTAAGTCAAGGACAGCCTGTATAAGCAGATATAATAGCAGAAAGAGTTGGCTGATTCAACCACGGTTCACTCAACTAAGTGCTGAGACAAACATTTACATTTCAAGATGACTGGCTGGTTTTAGATTAAGCGACAACAAACCAGGCCCGGTAAAGTTTATTGCAGATTGAAGCTAACCGCAAATGGAGGAAAAACCTTGGTCCCTGCCAAAAGAATTCATTGCCCATGTGTCCAAAGCAAATGTTTATTTTTATAAAGAGTTACCTTTAGGTCAATGTTGATAACATCTTTGACTTATCTGCTGAGCAAATAAACTCCGCCCTCCAAAAAATATGTCCTGTTTGTTTTCTTCTGTCAATGGTCTCAGCCTACACTGACATTCCCTTTTCTTTCACCCAGAACAAAATAAGATCCTGTGTAGCAACAACTTAGATTGACCCCATAGCAATCCCTGGACAAAGGGCTAGCTCATGCAATTGACCCCAAATTCTAGTTCCTTAAAAAATAAACAAGCATGCAGCCGGCTAGCCGCCATCACCACCACCTGAAACCCTCCCAACATGGAGATCTCACCTGTCCAAATTCCCAGGGGCTGGGGATAATGAGACTTGCAGTCCAGCATATTGACAGGACACTAACTTGGGGGAAATGGCTATAGAGAAACGTAGTATTAGCTGCCACAGTCACAAGGAAGGAGAAGAAAAATTTTGTTTATTGTTTGTTTGATTTATCCCAGCTTCATTAGTTCACAAATAACTCAAGCCAGCATACATATCAGAGACTCCCTGCTCTTTCCCCCACAACAACAACCCTGTGAGGTGAGTTGGGCTGAATGAGAAGGACTAGCCCAAAGTCATCCAGCTGGCTTTTGTGTCTAAGACGGAACTAGAACTCCCAGTTTCCTGGTGATTAACCCAAAGTCACCCAACCAGATTTCATGACTACGGTGGGACTAGAACTCACAGTCCCCAGGTGATTGGCCCAAAATCAGCTAACTGACTTTTGTGACTAAGATGAGACTAGAACTCCCAGTCTCCTGGTGATTAGCCCAAAGTCACCCAACTGAATTTCATGGCTAAGGGGGGGATTTCTATTCACGCTCCCCTGCTTTCTAGCCTTAATCATTAGACCAAACTGCTCTTTGGACCCAGAATCATCTCACAAATGCTACAATTAGGTAATGTTAGACTTGACACGGCAATCAGCTCCTCTCTCCCTGCTCTTTAGGTGGGAAGACCCCCCTTCATTGTCCTTCCAGGTGAGTAAGCCAGCATTCAGGGTTTGTCTGGTTACAAAGACCCCTAACATGTACCACCCTAAGAAGTGAAGGCATCTCTGGGAATTTGGAAGGTGACGAAAAATGAGGAGGGAAAAACCGACACATTTCTGGTTGATTGTTTTTCTCTGGATCATTTATCCTCGGAGATCACCTCGCCATTTCAGCTTTGGTCCTGCCTCTTTGTGGCAGAAGAAAATCCCACAAAAGCCTGTTGTGTTGGCAGAGGCGTAGCAACAAATATTAACCAGGAAGCAAGGAGAAACGGGGCTGTTTCCTTGCTTCCACCCCAGCTGTACTTTGAACAGGGGATGGTCTGAGGCCAAGTGTTCCATCTTCTGTCCTAGGCTGAATCCTCTCAGCCTCACCCCGTCCAATGTCTTCCCTTCCCTGTCGCAAATTCCTCTCAGACAGAGACTGGCAAACGGCAGCCATTTTCATCCACGCAACGGAGCAATGCTTTGACAGAGATCTTGAACAGGAGCAAGGAACAAACCCTGAGATTTCTCGACAGAAATGTCACAGGATGAGACACAGGTGGTTCTCAACCTAAGCCCAACATTTCCGTTGCTAAGTGAGACGGTTGTTAAGTGAGTTTGGGCCCATTTTACAACCTTTCTTGCCACAGTCGTTAAGCGAATCGCTGCAGTTAGCAACATGGCTGTTAAATGAATCTGGCTCCCCCATTGACTTTGCTTGTCAGAAGATCGCATGAGCCCGGGACACTGCAACCGTCATAAATATGAGCCAGTTTCCAAGCATCCGAATTTTGACTATGGGGATGCTGTAATGGACGTAAGTGTGAAAAACAGTCATTAGCCACTTTTTTCAATGCCGTTGTAGCTTTGAACAGACGCTAAGTAAACTGTTGTAACTCGAGGACTACTTGTACCAGTTTGAACCTTCAGGCTACAAACTTAGACACACAAATATATCTCGAGTCACAACTTTAACGACCAGAAACAGTCAGGTAACCCTTTTCCCGCCTTTTGCAAAAGACGAGACGCTCTCTGTATTTAATGTAGCAAGCCGCATCTCACAAAAACATTTGCCTTTTCATAAAATATAGTAGAGGTAGACCTGGATTCACAACTACAACAGAGCCCCAAATTGCTGTTACTAAGTGAAACACACTTGTTAAGAGGTTTTTGCCCCACTTTACGACCTTTCTCACCACCATCGTTAAGTGAATTGCTGCAGTTGTCAAGTTAGTGACACGATTGTGAAGCAAATCCGGCTTCCCCATTGACCTTCTTTGTCAGAAGGCCACAAAAGTTGATCACATGACCCCGGGGGATGCTGCAACCGTCATAAATACGAGCCATTTGCCAAGCGGGTGAATTTTGATCATGGGTCCATAAGGATGCCGCAACGGACGTAAGCATGAAAAACGGTCCTAAGTCCCTTTTTTCAGTATTGTCGTAACTTTGAACGGTCACTAAATGAACTGTTGTAAGTCGAGGACTATCCAAAGTCTAAAAAAGGTGCTTCCTGACTCCTTGACTTTTTACAACTAGAGACTAACACGGCTCTCCTCCTCTATTGATGTCAAAAGAGGCTTTTTTTGCAAATAGGTTTTTCCTGGGTTATGTTGTGATTCAGGGTCAGCCTGTGGGTTCGGCAGTTGGGTCGGACGACTCAGAGGAGGAGGAGGGGGGTGTTGAAGAGCTTGCTGAGGGGATTGGACAGCTTGATGAGAGCCCCCAGCCAGGCCCCTCTCATCTGGTCACGACGCAGACCCAGCTGTGTGAGCCTGACAGCGTGGATGAAGATGACCCACAGCTGGCCCTGTTCAAGGACGCCCGACGCAGGAGGCAGTCAATCAGGAGTAAACAGAGGAAGGCAATGGGGCTCCTCGGAAGGAGGCAGAGAGAGGCCACGCCCTGAACTGTATTTAAGGGGAATGTGTGGGAGGGCTGGTTTGCTGAAGGCAACCGCTTGGATAGTTCCTGTTTCTTAGCTCCTGTTTCATGGTTGGTGTCTTGTCTTGCTCTGTTTTATGTGAATAAATTTGGCAGGCTTTATTCCAGCCTCTTGCCGTTTGTAAAGGGGTTGTCCCTGCTTTTGCTGCAGGGCCGGTAGCAGGCTGGTACAGAACAGGTTAGTCCATATTAACCCTGGTTCTCACAACAGTCAGGTTTCTAATCCTCTGAACATTTTACCCACCTATTTTGATCATTAATGCATAATGGTATCAGAATAACAGAATAACAGAGTTGGAAGGAACCTTGGACGTCTTGTAGTCATGATGAGTGGCATTCATACTGCACAAGTGGCTACTTATTCTCTGGATGCCTTTACCATACATGTAGTCCTTGACTTACAACAATTCATTTAATGACCATTCGAAGCTACAATGGCACTGAAAAAAAGTGACTTATGACCATTTTTCACACTTATGACCATTGCAGCATCCCTATGGTCCTACGATCAAAATTCAGATGCTTGGAACTAACTCATCTTTATGACGGTTGCAGTATCCCGGTGTCAGGTGATCAACCTGCTAACAAGCGAAGTCAATGGGGAAGACAGAATCACTTAACAACCGTGTTACTCATGCAACAGCCGCAGCCATTCACTTAACAACTGTGGCAAGCAAGGTTGTAAAACGCAGCAAAACTCACTTAACTGTCTCACTTAGCAACAAAAATTTGGGGTCAATGGTGGCCGTAAATCGAGTACATCCTGTATTTAGCCACCGATGGCTTGACTGTGGTGTGCTGGCTTCACACAAGATGCTAAGCCATAAACTATGTTTTACAAAGCAGACTGGCTCAGTTCAAACAGCACACTAAGGAGAAACCAAACCAACCACTTTTTTTTCCCCGCATTTGTGCGAAAGCTGCAAACTAATCGGCCATGCAAAGTTGCAAAGGGCAGGCATCTTTGCTGTGAAGCTGGCAACAGCAGATGAGAGTTTCACAACTTTACCCCACAGCCTTTTTGAACCTCTGCAATTGGTTCCGCAAACAACTTACCAGGAAAACGATGTGCACACTGCCTAAAATATAGCCTTGGCTGGCACCGAGAACTTCTATTATAGCCAAAAAATACGTTTACAGTTATTCTAATCTGAATTATTATTTTCTATCGGCGATCAGATAACTGCTCCTTGCTGCCCCCTGTTGGCTTTGTGGGAAATACAAGGAGGGATGTACGGATTTGCTCGCAGCCGCGGAAAAAAAGCTATTTTTTATTTTATTTTTTGCCCTTAGAAAAATTCTCGCCTGATTTAGAAGTTGAGTTGGCACGGGAAAGGAACTCTTCACCAAATAAATAATAAAATAAAATAAAACATCCTTCTCTCTCGATGACCGAAGAAATCTGTCTGCACAAATGGCTCAGTATTAGGCATGGAAGGGGAATTTCCTTTTGGGTCCCCAGCAAAAACCGTTGCTGAATTTCTGCCTGTTGAGCAGAATAAACGGCACGAGGAAGTACAGTAGTAGTAAATCTTCACAGAAAGACTCAAGGAGAATCCTCAGGTTTGCAATAAAATAAAGTGGCACGCTTTGAATTGGTCGCATTAAACGGAGTGGTAAAAGACTGTTCTACGGTTGATTGCAAGAGATTTGCAGGAGACGGACTATGATTTATGTAGTGGTCAACGAAGTCAGGAAGGTACCCGTTAGCTGCATGTCTAGGCAGTGTTTTTCAAATTTGAAAAACCTTTAAAGATGTGTGAACTTCAAGTCCCAGAATTCCCCAGTCAGCACAACTGGGGTGCAGCGGGGAAGAGACGCAGTTTGAATGGGGTGCAAAGAAAGCCGGAGCCGGCTCAACCCAACAGCGCGGACCCCTCCCCACCCCATCTTCTGGCAGCCACAGAAGATGGGTATTGTGGTCCCAAGTCTCTGGAAGGGCCGGTCCGGGAACCCCAGCTACCGAGGAAATTTCCCCAGAAGATTCCCAAAAGCCGGCTCAGGATCTGGGAATCAACCTGGATCCACCGATAGGGCTCCGGGCGCGGGGACAGCAGCGAAAACCGATGCGCCTTACTCGCTCTAATCGATGGCTGGGAAAGATCAATTAACAGAATAACAGAGCTGGAAGGGACCTTGGAGGTCTTCTAGTCCAACCCCCTGCTCAATCAGGATCCGGGCAAGCGATCCGCCTCGATCCGCGGGTCCCTTTCCACCCCGACGGCCTTGGGGAGCGCAGGACTACAACGCCCATCCTTCCCAGACCCCTTCCCCAGGGCGATCATCCCCGGGGGTGGGAGGAGGGGTCGCCAGCCCTCCCCCCTTCCCCGGGGGCCAGGCTCCCACCCCTCTCCGGATCTCGCCTCCCGCCGCTCACCGGGCAGTTCGAGCAGAGACTGGAACTCCCAGCAGTTGTAAACGCCGGTGGAGTCGGTGGCGCAGCTCTGCCACAGGTTCTCGAATATGGTGGAGGTGGTGATGACGTTGCCGGAGACGCTGGAGACCCTCCAGTAGCTGTTGAAGAGGGTGACGGCCAGCAGCGCCCAGCCGACGGTGCTCAGGAAGAAGCCCACAGTCTCCAGCAGGAGCGACATCGCGGCGGGAGCGGAGCTGAGCAGGCGAGAGCGGAGCGATCCGGGATTCTGCAAGCGATTAGCGCGAAGCCCAGCACAGAGCTGCTGCTACTGCTGCTGCTGCCGCCGCGGGAGGCACGTCGAGGCTTCCTCGGGGCTCGGCAGCGCCGACGAGCAAGCAGGTAAGGGCGAGGGGTGACGTCAGCGCCCGGCCCGAAGTCCACCTCTAGTGGGAATGGGCAGGTGCTTGAAGGCTCCCGTTGAAAAGTGCCTTCCCCGGGGCCGGCGTCCCGCTACTTTGCCCTGCAAAGCTCTGCGGGGCGGGGATGGCCAGCTTGCGGTAGAAAAGCAGAGGAGGGTGGGGTGGGAGTCCTTCCCGTGGAAGATGGCCGAGGGGGGTCCGGCGTGTTGGGAAAGATGGGTGCGCTGGGGATCGCGCTCAAGCGAGCGCCGAGCCTCTGCCCATCTCTCTTTGCAGCCGTCATGCTTTGGGAGGAGCCAGAAAGGGGGATTTCGTACTTGACGCCGGAGCTGTCCTGTGCTTCAGAATAACGGAGCTGGAAGGGAGCTTGGGGGGGGGGTCTTCTAATCCAACCTGAAACCCCTATATCATTTCAGACAAATGGTATCACCATCACCGGAAGGGACCTTGGAGGTCTTCTAGTCCAACCCGCTGCTCAGGGAGAAAGCTTATGCCATTTCAGACAAATGGTGGCATCATCATCATCACCACCACCACCACTAGAAGGGGACCTTGGAGGCCTTCTAGTCCAACCCCCTGCTCAGGCAGGAGACCTATACCATTCCAGGCAAGTGGCTGTCCAGTCTCTTCTTAAAAGCCTCCAGTGATGGAGCACCCACAAGTTCTGGAGGCAAGCGGTTCCACTGGTTAATTGTTCTCAAGGTTAGGAAATTTCTCCTTGGTTCTAGGTTGCTTAGGTAGTGCACTTTGCTTGGGAACTTTGGGGACGGAGCGCAAGGCGTCCACCCGGCCCACTTAGCGGCTTAGTTGGGGGTGGGGAGAGGGGCAAGCTGCCTCTCTGGAGAGAAGGCAAAGTCAAGTCACAATTGAGCTGATGCCCCCCCACACACACACACACATAAATCTGCCCGACCTGTCTTTGAAGCGCAGCTCAACTTTAGCAAGGCGTTTGTGCTTACAGGAAATCTTTAGTTTAGATCAGACATGTCAAACACAAGGCCCGGGGGCCGGATCCGGCCCGTGAAGTGGTTTCATGTGGCCCCCGAAGCCATCCTGGAAACAGTGAGGGAATGGTCCCTGCTGCCTTGGCCCTGGCCCAGAGACCCTCCTTTTGCCAGAGACCCCCAGATCTGTCCCACTCCTGCCCAGGCCCCCATAGGCACCCGTGATGCGAACGATGTAGAGCTGGCTATGCCTACCCAGTAGGCCATACACACTCTAGCCACGCCCACCCAGTAGGCCACGCCCACCCTGGCCATACCTACCCGCCCCCCCAGGACAACCACAATGCTGATGTGGCCCTCAATGAAATTGAGTTTGACACCCCTGGTTTAGATGCTGGCCGGGCCAAAGTAGGTTAGCGAAGTAAACCAAGGCAGTCTACCATCTCTCCTCGTCCAGTGTTTCTCCCCTTCGCTCTCCCTACATTCTGTAACTCTATTCTCCTTTTTCCTGTTCCCCTCTCTCTTCTCCCGTTTCTCTTTTGCAAATGGACCAACCAACCAGAGACTTGAGAAGGACGAGCATCAACACCCCCCCCCACACACACACACACAACCTGAGGAAGACCCAAGTCTCCGCTCGGATCACTTGGGTTGGGGAGTCAATTGGCAATGGGACGGGAGACCCAGCATATTTTCCCCATAGGGCTCATCCGATCCCTTTCATTTACAGGCTTAAAAATGAGAATAACACCAGCTGCAAGACTCATCTCAGCTTTGAAACACTGACTTTGGGCCAGCTGTTGTCTCTACACAAGCTTCCTGACAGGGTGGTTGTTGGGAGGAAGAATTGGAGGAAGGAGTGCTTGACAGGCTGCCAGCAGGAAAGGCAAGCAATAAATTAACAGAATAACAGAAAAGTAGAGATGGAAGGGACCTTGGAGGTCATCTAGTCCAGCCTCCTGCTCAGGCGGCAAACCCTATACCATTTCAGACAAATGATTGTCCAGTCTCTTCTTAAAAGCCTCCAGTGTTGGAGCACCCACAACTTCTGGAGGCAAGTCGTTCCATTGATTAATTTTTCGGACTGTTAGGAAATTTCTCCTTAGTTCCAGGTTGCTTCTCTCCTTGACTAGTTTCCATCCGTTGCTTCCGGTCCTACCTTTAGGTGCCTTGGAGAATAGTTGGAAGTGGTTTGCCATACAAACAAAACACTCAGGATAATAAATAAAACAATCCACAGGCTTAAGAAACAAGATGCACAATCACAGGAAGTCAACCCCACTGTGAGTCCCGCCACCATAATCCAACCTAATCCAAATCTTGAAGGAGTATTCTGCAATTTCACTGTGGAAATCAATGGGCAACGCAAGAATTGGCAACAGTTTCATGGAATCCATAGATCAAGGACAGGCTATAAATGGTAACAAAAAACACAAAAGTACAGATAAGTATTACAATGCATATAAAACAAGAGAAATGGCAACCTGCAAGAGTTACTGAACTCCATTTCCTTATCACTTACCATACCTGCTGGGACTGTTGGGAGTTCTACAGGTTGGCCTCGACTTACAGCAGTTCATTTAGCGACCGCTTGAAGTTACAATGGCGCCGGAAAAAAAGGGACTTATGATTCTTTTTCACACTTATGACCGTTGCAGCATCCCCCACGACCACCCGATCAAAATTCAGACACTTGGCAACTGGCTCATATTTATGATGTTTGCAGTGTCCCGGGGTCATGTGATCCCCTTTTGCGACCTTCTGAGAAGCAAAGTCAATTGGGAAGTCAGATTCACTTAGCAACCGTGTTACTAATTTAACAGCTACAGTGATTCACTTAACAACTGTGGCAAGAAAGGTCATAACGTGGGGCAAAACTCACTTAACAAGTGTCTCACTTAGCAACAAAAATTCTGGGGCTGAATTGTGGTTGTAAGTCAAAGGGCTACTTGTCTTTTCGCAACTTCTGGAGTTCTGGCCCAGAACCCCCAGTTCAGACTATAATTAGATTAATTGGATTCATCTCGGGAGGTGAACCAGAAGAAATCTCTACCACGTTTGGCTCAAGTGCTCAGTTTATCTAGTAATTTCTGATAAGCAATTTGCTTATCACCACTGGCTCTTGAATATGTCATAAACTCTTGTGAATTACAATCCATAACAAACATAATTCATTTTGCCTTCAAATATTGGTTGTGCAATTCAGTCCTCATTTATACTCTCCATATCAGGGTTTCTCAACCTTGGGACCTGGGGACCTTTAAGATGCGTGGACTTCAACTCCCACAATGCTCCAGCCAGCATCCTCACCCAAGGCTGAGAAACCCGGCTCTTTATTACCAAACCATGTCAACATACCTCTTCTAAATTGATCACTCGCTTTGGATTCAACCCACACTCATTTACGTCCTTTTGTTTATCCCCACGAATATTGTGTATCTGTGTGTCCATGTGTCTGTGTGTGTATCCCATTCCTCTTGCAGACAATGTCCTGTTTTCTTGACACACCCATTTCGCACTTTGACATTTAGCTTCTCTTATCAAGCAGTGGGTTAGGACGCTGAGCTTGTCGATCAGAAGGTCGGCAGTTTGGCGGATTGAATCCCGAGTGCCGCGTAACAGAGTGAGCGCCTGTTACTCGTCCCAGCTTCTGCCAACCTAGCAGTTCGAAAGCACGTAAAAATGCAAGTAGAAAAATAGGGACCACTACGGTGGGAAGGTAACAGCGTTCTGTGCGCCTTTGGCATCTAGTCATGCCGGTCACATAACCACGGAGACGTCCTCGGACAAGCGCTGGCTCTTCGGCTTTGAAACGGAGATGAGCACCAGCCCCTAGAGTCGGAAACGACTAGCACGCATGTGCGGGGAAACTTTTACCTTTACCTTATCAAGCATTAGTTCAATCTGACAGGCTTCCTGCTTCATTAATTAGATTTTTATCCTGCCCGTATGGCTTTATAAGCAATTCAAGCATTCTCCCCCTCCCCCTCCCCCTCTTTCTTCTTCTCCTTTCTTTGTTCTTCCTCCTCTCCTCCTCTTCTTTCTTTTTTCTTCTTCCTCTCCTCCTTTCATCTTTTCTCCTCCTCCTCCTCTTTCTTCTTCTTTCTTTTCCTCTCCTCCTCCTCTTCTTTCTTCCTCATCCTCCATCTCCCCATCTTTAGTAAATGATTTACCAGGGCACAAAAATTCACCTTCTTGTTCTGACAGTTCCCCACTCACAACTGTTCATTTTCCCAGGCAACTGCCAGAACCACCTTGGTCTGTGATAGGTTATCACATCTATGCTGCTTTTTTGCGTCATGCAAGCTTCCTAACGTTCGCTTGGCCCATACACGAATCTGAGGTCTTATGAAATTTTGATAACTTGAAAGCCATTCAATCAAATTTTCTTAGGGCCTTGTCCAGTACCCCCAAATGCATCCTCAACGCAGCTCTGAGGCTTGAAACTAATGTGCCAAATATTAAGGCTCAAACCTGTATCAGATTCCAATTGTACTTCCCCACTCTTTTCTAGCGCTGCTGATGTTACAATGAAATGTCTGCAAAAAAAACAACCAGTGACCCCATTTAGAATCATGTTTGACTCTACAGCCTGATGCCTCGGCTATAGAGTCGAACCAAACTCATTGGCACCGTATCTGCATAGAGAAGGTTGAAGTCTCGGCTGTTTTCCTGAATATTTCAGCCAATTAACTCCAGAGAAGGCCAAATTCAATAGTAAAAGAATCGGGGACATAGATCGTCAACAAATTAAATTAAATAAATTAAAACATGATATCACCAATACCCCTGAATTCTATTGCCAAACATTAGACAGTTGCAAGCCCTCTACTGCAGGGTATCCCAAAGGCGCTTTTTCACGAGGCAACTGGACTTCCTTGTTTTTCTCTGAAGACATTTCACTTCTCAACCATCCATTTCGGCTCTGAATGGATGGTGGGGAATGGAAGAATTTATATTCCTTGCAGACAGCTGGTCATTTGTATTCTTTTAGAGAATCGTTGAGGCCACTTGGTGGTTTATCTGTGTCCTCAGGGTCATCTGAGGGGTGCAAATGTGTGTGGAGCTGCCTCAGAACTGTTGAAAGGGCTGTGTTGTAGACTGGAGATAGACAATGTCGTATCCCTCCCCCTCTGTTGAGAGAGGGCTGTTCAGTTTTGACATAGATGGCCTCTTTGACCCCTTCTTTCAAACCAGCGGTCCTCTCTGTCCAAAATGTGGACTAGAACAATGGCTAATGACCTTCTTTTACTAGTCTACTATAGAGAGCGTCTTCTCACACTGTATTGTGGTTTGGTATGCTGGCCTGACAGCCGCGGATAGGAAGATATTACAGAGGGTGGTGAGCACAGCACAAAACATCGTGGGCTGTCCCCTGACACCACTGGATGACATTGCCGGGGCTTACTGCCTTGGAAGAGTGAGGAAAATTCTCAGGGATGACTCACACCCTGGTCAGTACCTCTTTACTCTCCTACCATTGGGTAGGAGATACAGGAGTATAGCCAGCCGCACCAACAGGCTGAAGAACAGCTTCTATCTATAGGCTGTCAGGCTCCTGAATGGGAAATAACTCTGTGTATGATTGACTTAAGGGATGTGGTGGCTCAGTGGGTTAGGACGCTGAGCTTGTCGATCAGAAGGTCGGCAGTTTGGCGGGTCGAATCCCGAGTGCCGCGTAACAGAGTGAGCGCCTGTTACTCGTCCCAGCTTCTGCCAACCTAGCAGTTCGAAAGCACGTAAAAACGCAAGTAGAAAAATAGGGACCACTCCAGTGGGAAGGTAACAGCGTTCCGTGCGCCTTTGGCATCTAGTCATGCCGGTCACATAACCATGGAGACGTCCTCGGACGTCCTCTTTGGCTTTGAAACGGAGATGAGCACCGGCCCCTAGAGTCGGAAACGACTAGCATGCATGTGTGGGGGAACCTTTACCTTTTACCTTTTATGATTGACTTGTGAGGCCGGTGTGTTGTGCAATTAGCTCACATGGTGTAACCAGATGGTGGGTTTGTTGTCACGGTGAGTTGTAATGTGGGGGGGGGGGAAACGGGACGAAGGGAGGCTGAGCCAATCTCAATGTACACATGGTTGTACTTTGACAATAAAGGTTCATTCATTCATTAAATGCAGATGGACTGCTGAATCTTGCCCTGATGGGTTTGTTCCCCTATATTGTGCCATGCGTCTACAATTTATACAATCTGATCTTTTAAGCAAATATAGATGGGTCTTTTCCAGGGCCTGCTCAGATGCCCTCTCATCAGCTCTCCTGGCGGGAAGATTTCAGAGAAAGCCTTATTTGCAGAGATTTGCCCTCATAGAACCTCTCGCTCATGTCTCTATACAGATAGTCCTTGATTTACGACAGTTCATTTAGTGATGGTTCAAAGTTACAACGGCACTAAAGAAAGAGACTGAAGGTCATTTTTCACAGTTACGACCTTTGCAGCATCCCCATGGTAACATGATCAAAAATCAGATGCTTGGCAACTGGTTCATATTTATGACCAGGGTCCTGTGATCCCCTTTTGCGACCTTCTGACAAGCAAAGTCAGTGGGAGAGCCAGATTCCCGGAACAACCGGGTTACTATCTTATCAGCTGCAGCGATTCACTTAACAATGGTGGCAATAGAGGTCGTAAAATGGGAGAAAACTCACTTAACCAATGTCTCACTTAACAACAAAAATTTGTGGTCATAATTTGAGGACTACCCATAGGGTGCCCTTTCTATGGTACCCCACAACATGCTCTGCTCGCCCCAATCATTTTCAAAGGCAAGGGCCACACAGATAATTTTTGTGTTTATTATCTTTTAAGGGATGCTAACCCCACCCTCACACATCAGCTGACCAAATATATCCACCAAGTTATACAACTGTGCAAAAGTTTTGATTAGATATGTTATCTTATTGTCCTATTGTGTTTTGCTTTGTTTTGTTTTGCTTTGCCAATAAGGGATGGTTATGGTCAAATTTCAGGTAGACCTCGACTTACAACCACAATTGAACCCAAAATTTCTGTTGCTAAGTGAGACAGTTGTTAAGTGAGTTTTGCCCCAATTTACCACCTTTCTTGCCATAGTTGTTAAGTGAATCACTGCAGTTGTTAAGTTAGTGACATGGTTGTTAAGTGAATCTGACTTTGCTTGTCAGAAGGACATAGAAGGGGATCACATGACTCCAGAACATTGCAACTGTCATAAATATGAGTCAGATGCCAAGTGTCTGAATTTTGATCACATGACCCACAAGGATGCCACAACGGTCATAAGTGTGGAGGACTACCTGTATTTTTGTTTTTCACTGTATTCTTTTTGATTGTACAGGTCATAAGAAAGCATAAAAAAGACTGTAATTGAGATATTTGATTTAATCACTTGGGCTTTCAGCCACCATCTCGATAGACAGACAGATAGATAGATAGATAGATAGATAGATAGATAGATAGATAGATAGATAGATAGATAGATAGATAGATATAGATATAGATATAGATATAGATATAGATATAGATATATAGATATATAGATATATAGATATATAGATGATATATATGTTTTCTGAGGTTTTCGCGGGTGTTTGTATGTAGATCTTTGGTCATTCGGGTTTTTTCCCACGTAGAATTGAAGGTATAAGAGCAACGTTTCGACGAAATCTCATCCGTCATCCTCAGGCTGGTGGCTTCAGCTTCGTTCTTCTGGGAGAAGTGTGTGGTAGTGGCTGTTTGTTCCTCTTTTTTAAACTGCCAGAGGGGGTGTGTTCTGTGGGTGGAGGTGTGCTCTGATTGGGTGGGGGGCTAGCTGTGTTCTGATTGGGTGGGAGTGTGTTTTGAATGGGGGCTGTGTTCTGATTGGGTGGGGATGTGTTTTGAGTGGATGGGCTGGTCTCAGCTGCCAGCCTTAGACCTGAACTGGTGAGTTGTGCTGCTTTTGTTCGGCTCCGATATATGTAGATATATGTAGATCTTTGGTCATTCGGGTTTTTTCCCACGTAGAATTGGAGGTATCAGGGCGACGTTTTGACGAAATCCCATCCGTCATCCTCAGGCTGGTGGCTTCAGCTTCGCTCTTCTGGGAGAAGATCTACATACAAACACCCGCGAAAACCTCAGAAAACAAATATATATATATATATATATATATATATATATATATATATATATATATATATATATATATATATATATATATATATATATATATATATATATATGTGTGTGTGTGTGTGTGTGTGTGTGTGTGTGTGTGTGTGTGTGTATGTATGTAGGTATGTAGGTATGTATATGTATATGTATATACTGTATATATGTGTGTATGTGTGTGTGTGTGTGTGTATACACACACACCTGTATTCATTTTCCTAATCAACATACCTGTAGCACCACCACAAACCTTTCTCATACATATATACTCAGGAATATTAAGCAACTAAGGGAACTTCACACATCCTTGAATTACTTCCTGCTCGGTGTTACTAAACATTTGCTGAACCCTGTTTATTCCCACGCAGAATAAATACACGTCTCTTAAATTGCTTTGGGATTAACATGGCTTGTTCAGGTAGTCAGTTTAGAAATTGCTTCAATACGTGAGTCAATGAACATATGAAATAAAGAGCCAGTTTGATACAGTGGTGGAGGTGCTGCCCTAGAAACTAGGAGACAACGAGTTGTAGTCTAGCTGGTTGGGTAACTCTGGACCAATCACCAGGAGACTGTGAGTTCTAGTCCCTCCTTAGGCATGAAACCTGGCTGGGTGATTTTGGGCTAATCACCAGGAGACTGTGAGTTCTAGTCCCTCCTTAGGCATGAAACCTGGCTGGGTGATTTTGGGCTAATCACCAGGAGACTGTGAGTTCTAGTCCCTCCTTAGGCATGAAACCTGGCTGGGTGATTTTGGGCTAATCACCAGGAGACTGTGAGTTCTAGTCCTGCCTCAGTCATGAAAAATGGCTAGGTAACTTCAGGCCAATCACCAGGAGACTATGAGTTCTAATCCCATCTTACTCATGAAAGCCAGCTGGGAGGCTTTTGGCCAGTCACTGTCTCTCAGCCCAACCTACCTTATAGGGTTGTTTTAGGGAAAATAGGAGGAAGAAGGAGTATGAGGTACAGTCACCTCTTTGAGTTACTTATTAAAGTAATAAAGGGAGAATAAAAACCAACAAATAAATATTCTATTTTAGGAAATAGTGATGGTTGTAGTGTAATACAGTCATGGTGTAGCAAAATCTCATGACTTAGGGACATCATGAGGATAACAGGATGAATGAACTAAGCCTTTGGTTATATCATATGCTAGTTTGGAAATGCCTCTTTTCTGTTTTTCCGTGGAAAAGAGAAGTATAGTCATGCAGAATTTCTTAGGAATTATTTGCAGTGATCCTATCGTTTAAACTTTTTGCTCAACTGTTCACAAAAACATCTGCTTCCTAGCATTTTATTCTCTCCGAAATACAGACATTTTCTTCACAGGATTGTTTGCTCTGTAATTTCTTCCTTTTAAATAAAAATGAAATTGACCTCCCAAGTGGAATTTGGTCCTGCCCTGAAACATCTCTGAAGTGCCAGGGTGATTCACGTCCAGCTCAAGGAAGAAAAGATTGTGTCATCAACTTGACTGAAGGGTGGGATGCCTCTGAGCATGGGCAGAGCAAAAGCCTTTTGCACAAAGACTGGTTCATAGGTTTCAAATGAGTGCAATGCCTGCTTTCATTGCAATTCGGCCTCTTTGGCTTTAAAAGTATTTGGTTTCTGTCTTGTCAAAGATTTGTAGTCTCCAGAAATTTTCCAAACATGGACCAGTGATGGAAAACAAAGACAGGAATCCGCAATCACAGTTTGACACACTAGTTTTCTATATAAATTTTACTTTAGCTTTAGTTGAGGGAAATAATGTGCAATGGAAGGGTCAGAGTTCAGCAAACCCTAACCAAAACATCTGGAAAAATACCAGCTTTGGAATTTCAGTCCTTTAATGCAATACATCTCAATACTTTAATGGAACACCTCAGTTTCCAGTTTGTTAAGCAAAACTGCAAGCAAAAGACTTGGCTGGCTGGGGAATTCTGGGAGTTGAAGTCTTAAAGTTGCCAAGTTTGGAGACCCCTGCTTTAGGGAAAACTCTGTATGGACTTATAGGCAGAATGTGGTCCTCATGTGCCCATGGAGGAAGAATGCACACCTAGGAAAACTTTGCACAAAATGGCAAAATGGCCTCACAAAACACAGGAAAGAGATTTTTGAGCACTTCATTCAACCACTCTTAACATGTACCCTGCTTTTGAAATTGAATACCAAGATATTTTTATTCGTAGAGGTGTATGCTTGTGCTAAAAAAAATAATATGTGTCTGCTGCCTTTGGGAAAGGGAAGGGAAGGGAAGGGGGGAGAAAGAGAAAGGGAAGGAAAAAATTAGAAAGAGGGGGGGAAAGGAAAAGTCAAAGGATCCTGGATGGATGGATGGATCAATGGATCGATGTATATATGGATGGATGGATGGATGGATGGAAGATGAACGGAATAAAAGTGCAAACAGTGATCTCAAAAGGGGTAGTAAAATACTTATGTTCTGAGACTTCTCTTAAATTGCAGGCATGAAGGCTCTTGTTTTGATTCAGAAGCAAATTAATCACTGTATGGTTGAGTTCTGTTGTCCTGGAATAAAACAAGGCAATTCTACATGGAAATATTCCTATCATTTCCTATCCAATCCATCAACTGGAGGGGAAGGGGAGACTCTATCGCTTTTTAATATATTGATTGTCACTGTTTTTCTATCAGCTCCATGGGATTTGCAGCTCCTCATTGGTTGAGTAGATTTAGTGGACTTTTACTGGTGCCTTATCTATTTATTTGTCACATTTGCAACCAAAGCCTTTCTTCAAATGTTCAAGGCAAAGTATATAGTGTACTCTCATATTTTTATTTAGTATAAGAATCATGTAAACCACCCAGTGTCATTCTGAGAGTGAGATAGGCAATACCTAAATTTGGGAGGAGGAGGAGGAGGAGGAGGAGGAGGAGGAGGAGGAGGAGGAGGAGGAGGAGGAGAAAAGAAGACAACAATGTCAAATTCGGCTGATTGTATGAGAACCATAATAAACCTCCCTATCTCAGGTCCCTAGGAAGGACTTGAAAGGCAGATAAAAATGTAAAATCCAGCGAAGTTTGGCCCAAAAGGCAGATTGAAAGCCACCCCAGCCATAAATGTTTCCTGGGTGAGTTTGAGCCAAATATCTCTCTCTCTCTCTCTCTCTCTCTCTCTCTCTCTCTCTCTCTCTCTCTCTCTCTCTCTCTCTCTCTCTCTCTCTCCCTCCCTCCCTCCCTCCCTCCCTCCCTCCCTCCCCCTCTCTCTCCCATACATAGTCAAAGGAGATGTGGGATTTGTGGGTGCTCCATCAACGGATGGTTTTCAGAAATAGACTGGACCACCATTTGACTGGGATGGCATAAAGCAGGCAGGTTGGAATAGACCTCCAAGGTCCCTTCCAGCCCAATGGTTCTATGGTCTATCTTCTATGATTAAATTTCTGAAGATACTGGAATGGGATGGGCTGTCATTTCCATATTAATTGCATACTGGTATATATTTATATATTTCCAGACTGTATTTGTTTATTTTCCTTCTCCATTCCTTGTCTGAATGTGCATTGGATCGTGACCGGTCTAGCAGACACGTCTGTCTCCTTCTCCAAGCATACATTTACTGTTTCCATTACAATAAAGTACATATGTTTTCCAAACTGGGTCAGAAAGATGTTCTTTTCCAAGGGAGGGTCTTCCACAGTGGGGTTAAAAAAGTCAAGATGGCAGCAGTTCTGCAATTAATGCTCTGCCCTTTGTTACGTGTATGTATTTATGACAGTTGTAGCACCCTGAAGTCATGTGATCGCCATTCACAGCCATCCCACCTGGTTCCGACAAGCAAAGTCAAGGGGAGAAACTGGATTCTTTTAAGGATCATGTTGTTGTTAGTTGTGAAGTCTTGTCTGACCCATCGCGATCCCATGGACAATGTTCCTCCAGGCGTTCCTGTCCTCTACCATCTTCTGGAGTCCATTTAAGCTCACGCCTACTGCTTCAGTGACTCCATCCAGCCACCTCATTCTCTGTTGTCCCCTTCTTCTCTTGCCCTCAGCCTTTCCCAGCATGAGGCTCTTCTCCAGTGAGCCCTTCCTTCTCATTAGGTGGCCAAAGTATTTGAGTTTCAGCTTCAGGATCTGGCCTTCTAAAGAGCAGTCAGGGTTGATCTCCTCTAAGACTGACCAGTTTGATTGCCTTGCAGTCCAAGGGACTCGCAGGAGTCTTCTCCAGCACCATAGTTCAAAGGCCTCAATTCTTTGGTGCTCAGCTTTTCTTATGGTCCAACTTTCATAGCCATACATTGCAACTGGTTTAATGATCATATGATTCACTTAACAACAGCAGCAATTCCCTTAACAACCATGCCAAAAATTCTAAAATTGTGTGTGATTCACTTAACAACAGCCTTGCTTTGCAATGGAAATTCTGGTCCCAATTTTTGCCTTAAGTCAAGGACTGACTACCTGTATCCCAAAGTTCAGATTCTCTGGATTTTGCTTGAACTAATGTTCAGCCTGTTCCAGTTCAGTATGATTCATAGAAAATATGAGAGACTGTCTTACATCACATCGCTCTATTTATTCATTTCACCCAAATGTTATCCATTTAGCATTTCAGAGACAGAAAAGGCATTTTTTTCCCCCCAGCTATCCCAGATTCATTTAAGAAATTTATTTCACCACTGAATGCCTTTGACACGTGGCTTCCCATATTTACTGGAGCAACGTGGATTCTGTTCTCAGGCAGAAAGATAGTCAGCATCATCTCTCTTAAATATGCAAGAATTGTAAAAAAGGGCTGATGAAATGAATCAAATAGAAGAGGATATCAAAGAAGTTGGAAATAAGAAACATGAGAAATGCCTCTATTAGGGTTCATGGAAGACTAGAGATTCACATATCCTAATTCACATTATATATATATATATCCTTAATAATTATAAAAATGCAAATCCCGGGCATATCTGTATAGCAGTATGAAGTTCTCGAACTCCGGGAAGAATATAAAACAGCCGTTTATTGTTAAAATAGTAAAAACAATAAAAACAACTATTTACAAACCTTCGAGAACTTCATACTGCTATACATATGTATATACATACACACACACACACACACACACACACACATATTCCTTTTTGAAGTGCTGTCCTCTACAATTTCATTTTGTGGAGGATCTTGGAGTCCTAATGGAGACTCCCTGAAACATGGGCCAAAGGTGTGCTGCAGCTGCCAAAAAAGCCAACACAATCCTGGGCTGCATTAGGGATAGAGAGATAGAATCAAGATCACACAAAGTGTTCATACGATACGATAACGATACGATAATCCCACTTTCCAACGCCGTGGTAAGGCCAAACTTAGAATACTGCATCCAGTTTTGGTTTCCATGATATAAAAAAAGGTGTTGAGACTCTGGAAAGAGTGCAGAAAAGGGGGGATTGAAGGCTAAAACATACGAAGAACGTGTGCAGGAACTGGGTATTGTATGCCCAATTTAATGAAAAGAAAGACTAAGGGTGACATTGTATCAATGTCCTAATATCTAAGGGGCTGCCAAAAAGAAGAGGGGGTCAACCCATTCTCCAAAGCACCTGAAGGCAGGACAAGAAGCAAGGGCTGGAAACTAATGAAGGAAAGAAGCAACCTAGATCTAAGGATAAATTTCCTAACAGTCAGAACAATTAACCAGTGGAACGGCTTGCCTCCAGAAGTTGTGTGTGTTCCAACACTGGGGTTTTTTAAGAAGAGACTGGACAGCCACATGTCTGAAATGGTATAGAGTTTCCTGCCTGAGGCACAAGTTGGACTAGAAGTCCTCAAGGGTCCCTTCCAACTCTGTTGCTCTTGTTGTTTTAAAGAAAATGTTAGAAGAAGAATAAACAACAGGAGAGTCCTGTGTGCTAGTCGTTTCCGACTCTAGGGGCCGGTGCTCATCTCCGTTTCAAAGCCGAAGAGCCAGCGCTTGTCCGAGGACGTCTCCGTGTTCATGTGGCTGGCATGACTAGACGCCAAAGGCTCACGGAACGCTGTTACCTTCCCACCGTAGTGGTCCCTATTTTTCTACTTGCATTTTTACGTGCTTTCGAACTGCTAGGTTAGCAGAAGCTGGGACGAGTAACAGGCGCTCACTCTGTTACGCGGCACTCGGGATTCAACCCACCAAACTGCCGACCTTCTGATCGACAAGCTCAGCGTCCTAACCCACTGAGCCACCGCATCCCTTTCCTATATTCATTATAATGCCAGTGTTATATTTCTATTTTGGCCGCTATTTCTAGATTGGCTGCTCCCTATAAGCTAGCCCAGTTTTACGCAATTGGGTCTCTTTTGTCCCAGTTGCAACTGCACCAAAGGGATCCTTGACAGCAATATGCTTCCATCTCAGATTCTCCATCTTCTCTTGACTTGGGAAGCTGACTCTATCTGCAGCGCCTGTTCTCAAGCAGTGAATGAGTCCTCATTCCTGTTCAGCTCCTTGTCCAGCTGGCTTATCCACTACAACCCCATCACTTCCTGTTTCCCGGCTGATGTTTGAGTGCCATTGGCAAGGGATTACCAACTGTATTTTTTTCCCCTTCTTGGAATATGCCAGAAACAGAACAGATATGGCTGCCAAGCTCATGCACTAACCTCTGTCTCTCCCTTGCATTCTCTCTCTCTCTCTTTCTCAAGGTTGGCGATGCATTGTGCAATCTCCATGGCATTAGCACTGTTTATTTAAAAGAAAAGGAAGAAAATCGAGCTTTGGTGGAGAAGGACCAGGCCGGAAGGAGCTTTTTCAAACAATAAAGGAACTGTTTTAAGCTGAGAGGGAACAAGAAATCATCACATGGCCCCTCCAGATGCCAAATAGGTGTGCAAGAGGCCAAAATAATTGTTTAAAACAAGAACAAAGCGAAGAGGCCTTCAGAGATTAGTCCTGGCAAACTGAAACACACACAAAAGTGCCCAAGGTGCATTTATTTCCTAATACAGTGCTTAGCAGGCAGCCAGCACAGAAAGGGCCTCCACACTTCTTTGTGGATGACGCTGCCTTTCTGGTAAGAAATGTTACGTCACCAGACAAAGGGCACAACCACATGGGATGTGAATTAGTCATTTCTTCATCAAAAGGAACAATGCTTTCTTCTAGCATTGGGCACCCGTGAAACTCTCTGCTGTCTTCGAAGCCAGGAAAAATACGGGGAGGAAAGGGGGGGACAAATCAAAATGAAAAGGCAATCCTTTGTTTTGTTTTGACTGACTGGGGATTTATTTTTTTTTAGTTTGAAACGAAGGTTGGCAAAGAGAGACTTGAAAGAGGACAGACAAGAAGCAACGGAAAGAAACTAATCAAGGAGAAAACCATCCTAAAACTAAGGAGAAATTTCCTGACCGTGAGAACAATTAACCAGTGGAACAACTTGCCTCCAGAAGGTGTGGGTGCTCCAACACTGGAGGTTTTTAAGAAGAGATTGGACAGCCATTTGTCTGAAATGGTATAGGGCAGGGGTAGGCAACCTCGGCTCTTTTATGACTCGTGGACTTCAACTCCCAGAATTCCTGAGCCAGCATGGCTCAGCTTGGAAACCTCTCCCTTTCCCCTCAGCATGGCTGGCTCAGGAATTCTGGGAGTTGAAGTCCACGAGTCATAAAAGAGCCGAGGTTGCCTACCCCTGGTATAGGGTATCCTGCTTGAGCAGAGGGTTGGACTAGAAGATCTCCAAGGTCCCTTCCAACTCTGTTATTCTGTTTTTTGTTAAATTTATTTGCTGCCAATCTCGCCTTGGGGCTATTCCGGGTAATAAAAAAGAGAGAAAATGAAAGGAATATAAACAGACGTAAAATAAAAGAACCCATAAAATAAACAATGGAAAATGAACACAATGAGAAGACATCATAATATGATATCCTGATGTCTCCTAGTTAAAATGGAACTTAAGAAAGGAAAATTTGACATTTAGAGGCAGGAGACTTGATTGCTGCTTACTGTTGCTGGACTCGGCCAACATCAGCTTAGATATTAACTGCAGAAAAGGACAATAGAAGTGGGTTAATGTAGTACTCAGGACTGGAAGGAACCTTCAAAGTCTTCTAGTCCAACCCCCCTCTCAAGGCAGGAGACCTTATAAAATTATGGACAAATGGCTATCCAGTCTCTTCTTGAAAACATCCAGTGTTAGAGCACCCATCACTTTTACAGGCAAGCCATTCCACTGATTAGTTGTTCTCACTGTCAGGAAACACCTTGCCGTCCCTACTTGTGAACTTTCTAGAATCTAGATCAGACATGTCAAACACGAGGCCCGGGGGCCGGATCCGGCCAGCGAAGTGGTTTCATGTGGCCCGTGAAGCCATCCTGGAAACAGTGAGGGAATGGCCCCCACTGCCTTGGCCCTGCCCGAGAGACCCTCCTTCTGCCAGAGACCCTCAGATCTGTCCCACTCCTGCCCAGGCCCCCATAGGCACCCTTGATGCCAATGATGTAGAGCTGGCCACGCCCACCCAGTAGGCCACACCCACTCTAGCCATGCCCACCCAGTAGGCCACGCCTACCCTGGCCATACCCACCCGGCCCCTTGAGGGCAACAGCAATGCTGATGCGGCCCTCAATGAAATTGAGTTTGACACCCCTGATCTAGATGTATCCTAGTTGGATCATTGTGAAGTTCTTGCCATAATGCAATGCGAGCCTATGGCTACGAGCAGGGCTTTTTTTCTCATAGAAGTTGGAAGGGACCTTGGAGGTCATCTAGTCCAATCCCCTACTCAGGCAGGAAACCCTATACCATTTCAGACAAATTGCTGTCCAGTCTCTTCTTAAAAACCTCCAGTGTTGGGAGTATTCACAGCTTCTTCACAGCTTCATTGCCACAATGCTTTCTATGGTTCTTTATTAGTTGATTCAGTTTGTATATTACTTGATTCCAGGGCTTTTTTTGTCATAGAACGCTCAGAACGGAGTTCCGGCACCTTTTTTGGATGGAACCTTGTAGGGTAGGCAAGGTGGGTTGTATGACATGTGTGAGTTCCGGCACCTTTTTCTTTTACAAAAAAAGCACTGGCTACGAGATTTCACCAAACGTTCTACCGTAATTTTTTTTTTTAGTAACAGTCTTCTTTAGTTACCGGCATTATCCACCCCATAGTCATTCCATTTGTACCTTTTCTGCTTCGTTATTTTGATAAATTGCCACAAAGAAGAAGGGGTCAACCTATTCCCCAAAGCACCTGAAGGCAGGACAAGAAGCAACAGATGGAAACTAAACAAGGAGAGAAGCAACCTAGATCTAAGGAGAAACTTCCTGACTGTTAGAACAACTAATCACGGAACAGCTTGCCTTCAGAAGTTGTGGATCCTCTGTCACTGGAGGATTTCAAGAAGAGACTGGTCAGCGTGGTAATAGGGTCTTCTGCTAGAGCAGGGGATTCGACTAGAAGACCTCCAAGGTCCCTGCCAACTCTGTTATTTAGTCAGCTCTGCTTAGCAACAAATCAGCCAACTTCAGCAATTGAATCAGATGTTCCATCAGCAATAAATCAGTGCTTTAGTTCAAGGAGGAAATCAGCCCTGGAACTTTTATCAGGAAATAGAGTTTATAGCCTGCAAAAAAAAAAAGTCCACTCTCAAACAACAAGCTTTTTAATAAAAGTTACTTCTAAGAAAGATTACCCGGAAGTCACTTCAGCAATAAATAGCAGCTGTGAAAACCTACACTCTTATGAGCAAGCTTTTTATTTGTCCCTGGAGAATAACACCTAGCAGGATATTATGAATTTGACAAGTATGGGGAAAAAAATTTTAAAATAGCTATTATGTTTTTCCATCTCTCTGTGTGTGTGTGTGTGTGTAATCAAGGGTTTTAGAGTTTCTCCCATACGTTTCCAGGCTTTACAAGAACTTTCTCAATCTCCTCTGCAAAGGAGAAATGCATTTAACATTATAGATAAGACCTTGATTTACAACCGATCACTTGGCAACCATTCAAAATTGCAACAGAGCCCCCCCCCCAAATCAAGGGAGGGCAACTATAGCTCCTTTTTGACCTGTGGACTTCAACTCCCAGAATTCCATGCTGGCTCAGGAATTCCAGGAGTTGAAGTTCACAGGTCATAAAGGGGTCATTATTGCCCCCACCCCAAAAGCTATTTACGAACTGGTTCTGAAGTTCTGAAAGCCCATGGTTACATAACTGTATTTTGGGTTCTTAGCAATTGGCCTACATTTACGGCTGTTTGTAGCACCCCATAGTTTGTAGCACCCCATTGTAGCACTCCGTTGTCTCCAGAGGTTGTGGGTATTCCAACACTGGAGGTTTTTAAGAAGAAACTAGACAATCATTTGTCTGAAATAGTATAGGGTCTCCTACCTAAGCAGGGGGTTGTCACTAGAAGATCTCCAAGGCCCTTCCAACTTTGTTATTCGATTCTATTCTAGTCATGTGACCGTGATTTTCGACATTTTTGCTGAAAACCAGCATTTACTTCCAGTTTTGGGCAATTTGTCCCCCAGTGCAACAGCCCCCAACTTTTTCAACACCAGGGACCAGTTTTGTCGAAGACAATTTTTCCATAGATTCATGGGGGGAATGGCTTTGGTTTCGTTTGCTCTCCTGCCAACACATCCAGCTGTGCACCCTGGTTCCTAAGAGACCACAGACCATTACCGGTCTGTGTCCTGGGGGTTGGGGACCCCTGCCCTAGTGAACAGTGGGTTTCCTTTACGACTGCCATGTTTGCTTAATGTCCACTGCAAAACAAAAACAAAAAGATTTTAAAATCAGGTTGATCACGTGACGATCCATTTTACAAACGTCACCACCTACAACCCTAATGGGTAGGCTTATGCTTATAAGTCAAGGACAACCTGTGTTTTAAAGGCAGCAAGCTGATTCACAGCAATGGGTTAAATCATTGCAGTATTGTTTCACAGTCTAATTCTTTCTATCTACATGCATGTTCAGCAATCTTCCAAGCGGTAATAAATTTCAGGGGTGCCGAGTTTCACCCAAGGTTCACCTTCCTAGCTTTGAGGAAGAGATTTGCCCAAGAATGGAGCAACCTGTACCTGTGTCAGCGTAATTTTGAATGGGCAGCGCAATCTGCCAGTTCACCTTGGACAAGAACAGTCTCTTTTCCTTCCTCCAGAGTTAGAAAAAAGAAGGTTGCAAAAAAAAGGCCATTTTTGTATCTGGAAGCTACCCTTCACTAAGATCAGTCCGTCCCATTTTTAAAGACCCACCTCTACCTTATCGCTTAAATTCCCTGTCTCTGATCCACGCTTAATTGCAGTGATATTAACTGAAACCAGAAGGTTGATTTTCTTGTTATTCACTTACCATAATTTATTTTTATCTCTCGTATGGTCAGGGCATGCTGCTTCTGAGCAACTCCAGGCACCATCCTGGTCTGTTCTCCTGATCCTAATTCGACCCCATCACTAAGCAGTCGAGTCCACAGTACAGGTGGTCCCTGACTTAGGACCATATGGAGCCTGCCCACGAGTGTCATAACTCAGGAAGATTTTTATTTTTATTTTGCAGAAGTAAAAATTAAGTAAACAATGGATCGCTGTGGGGTGTGATTTCGCTGAAAATTGGCAGTAAATGCTGGGTTTTAGCAAAACTGTCATAAAATGGGTGCACCTGACTATGGGACATTGCAAAGGGCCATAAGACTTAAAGTACAATTATATGACCATGGGGAAGGGCAATCCTTGGAACTTTGAATCTGGGTCATAAGTACCTCCCAGGCAGAGCTGTTGTAACCTTGTACAATCACTAAGTGACTGATCGTAAATTGATTAATATTTGTATGAGTCTCTCTCTAGCTATTATGTGGCTTGTTTGGGGAAAAAAAACCTCTTTTGTTAATCTGGGTAAATTAAATGAGAAACTTGATTATGCATTTCCTTTGCATTTTAAAGCCATCAGAAGGACCAAAGCTTCTATAGATAGTCCTGGACTTAACAACCACAACTGAGTCCAACATTTCTGTTGCTGAGACATGTGTTAAGTGGGTTTTGCCCCACTTTACAGCCTTTTTGTCACCGTTGTTAAGTGAATCACTGCCGTTGTTCAGTTAGGAACACGGTTGTTCAGTGAATCTGGCTTCCCCATTAACTTTGCTTGGCAGAAGGTTGCATGACTCTGGGACACTGCAACTGTCACAAATACAAGTCAGTTGTCAAGCATCTGATTTTTTATTACATGCCCAAGGGGATGCTGCAATGGTCCTAAGTGTGAAAAACAGTCATAAGTTACTTTTTTCGGCTCCATTGTAACTTTGAATGGCCACTAAGCAAACTGCTGTAAGTCTAGGACTATCTATAGTAAGAAGGAAATTGTCACTTCTAGAGAGACTATGTGGCAGTATTTCTCAGCCTGAGCAACTCTAAGATGGATGGACCTCAAGTTCCAGAATTCCTCAGCCAACATGGCTGGCTGGGGAATTCTGGGAATTGTTCAGTCCACCCATCTTAGAGCTGTGCAGATTGAGAAAACATTGCTATGTGTTGAGACCAGAAATACTACCTTGAGAGGTTCTAAGATTACCCGCTGAAATCCCTGTCAGACTAAGCTTCTGGCACAGAAATAGACTTCAAGGTAAAGAAAGAGTCAGGTTTCCGAGTAACTCAGAAGGTGTGAAACAGGATGCTTCATCCGTCGTGAAGGAGTGCCAGATTTCAAGACTGTATTTTTTTTGGGTTTTGTACAGGATTGGAGAGGGTTTTTAATTTCTGTTTTTAGTCACGTTAATATCTGTTCTATTAAGTTATGGTACTTCAGTTACATAACAGCTAATGAAGGCCTCACTTCCGTAGAGATGATGAATAATGGTTTAATTTTCTGGAGATGAGGCTTTTTCTGATTGGCTGATGTGCTGTGATGTCACAGCAGGTCTGGGTGGGTAGCAGAATTCCTCTCCTTTGGTGGCTGTTTCAGATTCTCTAATGCCAATGTAGTCTGTTATCGGTACTGAGGGGTTGTTAGCAAGTGAAGGAAACACGTGGCCACAGGACAATGCGAACTCTGTGACCTTGGCTGCTGCTTCTACAGTTATGAGTCGGTAGCCAGAAAGCTAAACATGGCTGACCTAGCAGATTGTTCCTGGCCAGCCCTGTTTTCTACTATCAATTGAGGCACAGCCAGAATTCATTTCAGTTTTGAAACAGTGCAGAGAACACCACCGTGGAAATAAGGGGGTCTTTGGTGCTCTCTGAGTTTGGTTGTTTTCTTGCAGATGTTTCATTACCCAAACTGAGTAACATCATCAATGCTAATGACTGCACTGATGATGTTACCTAGTTTGGGTAATGAAACATCTGCAAGAAAACAACCAAACTCAGAGAGCGCCAAGGACTCCACGCTGCCGGCGTCAACTTCCCTCCGCCCTGTGCGTTTCCACAGAGAGGGCCTCCTCAGGGTGCCACCGGTCAGAGAATGTCGGCTGGTGGCCCCCAGGGGGAGGGCCTTCTCTGTGGGCGCCCCGGCTTTATGGAATCAGCTGCCGGTTGAGCTCCGGATGGCACCTGACCTTCGCTCCTTCCGACGCGGTCTGAAGACCTACCTATTTGAGCAAGCCGGCCTGGCCTGATGGGGGATGTGCTGGGATTTTTATTGGGGATTTTTATATTATTCTACTGTTTTTAGCTCGGGCTCTTATTTAATTCTTTTTTAATTTTTGTATTCTGTATTTCTTATGTGCCCTGTTCACCGCCCGGAGTCCTTCGGGAGAAGGGCGGTATACAAATATAATAAATGAAATGAAATGAAATGAAATTTCAACCCTCAGCTACAAATATTCTCCTCTGTTGGTACCACCATGGAAAGCCACAAGCTACGTTTGCTAGGCTAAAAACCAGAACAAATATGCTTTATTTTATGTATTTATTTTTATATATTTTTTAAATCTTGACTTTATTATTTTTATAAATATTTCAAAGCAGCAAGCATACCTCATGGTTTTTCCTCCTCCTATTTTCCCCACAACAACAACCACCTTGTGAGAAGAGTTGGGCCGAGAAAGCACCCTGCTGACTTTCATGTCTAAAGCAGAACTAGAACTCACAGTCTCCTGGTTTCTAGCTTGAGTCTTAACCACTAGGCCAAACTTTCATTGTCATATGTTGTCATATGTTGCCAGTGAGAGCCCTGCAAGCCAAAATTTGTGGCTTCGTGGGTCATCTCTCCAACCTTCCATTCTAAAGTTTCTTAAAATCAGCACCAACAGCAAACTTTGAGTACAAAATGCAGAAACCTCAAATGACCATTTGTTTCAGGTTTGGGCAACGTGGCAAGTTATCCCAGATGACTCAAGAATGTCTTACTGATTTGGAGTAAATGGTGGCACTGTGTTATCTTCATAACGTGAAGAGAGCCAGAAGACTGGAATCAGACTAAATAAAATACTTTGAATAAAATACTTCATTGGCCAAGTGTGCTTAGACACACAAGGAATTTGTCTCAGGTGCAGAAGTGCTCAGTGTACATGCAAAACAACAAAATCATCATCATCATCATCATCATCATCATCATCATAACAAAGTAATAATAATCATAATAATGATACCAATAGAGAAGATAGTGGAATAGACGAGAAGGATAAAACTAATATAGCCATATTACATGGGTAATAGATATAAGACAGAACTGTGGAAATTAAATGTTCAGAAGAACAATGGCACAAGGAAAAAAAACTGTCTCTCTGTTTAGTTGTTTTAGCATTCAAAGCCCTATAAAGGGATCCTGAGGAGACGAATTGAAATAGTTTATGTCCAGGATGTAACAGAGGGATAGAATCAAGATCAATACCACTTTATAATGCCTTGGTAAGGCCACACTTGGAATACTGCATCCAAGTTTGGTCACCAGGATGTAAAAAAAGATGTTGAGACTCTAGAAAGGGTACAGAGAAGAGCAACAAAGACAGTTAGGGGACTGGAGGCTAAAATATATAAAGAACGGTTGCTGGAATTGGATACGTCTAGTTTAAGGAAGAGAAGGACGAGGGGTGACATGATGGCAGTGTTCCAATATCTCAAGGGTTGCCCCAAAGAAGAGGGAGTCAAGCTATTCTCCAAAGCACCTGAGGGCAGAACAAGAAGCAATGGATGGAAACTAGTCAAGGAGAGAAGCAACCTAGAACTAAGGAGAATTTTTCTGATGATTAGAACAATTAATTAGAGACAATTAGAACTGTTAGAACAATTAATCAGTGGAACAACCTGCCTCCAGAAGTTGTGAATGCTTCAACACTGGTATAGGGTTTCCTGCCGGAGCAGGGGGTTGAACTAGAAGACCTCCAATGCCCCTTCCAACTAATTATTACTACTACTACTATTACTATTACTACTACTGTTGCTGTTGTTGCTGTTGTTGTTGTTGTTGTTGTTGTTGTTGTTATTATTATTATTATTATTATTATTATTATTATTATTATTATTATTAATTATAGGATGTCAGGGATCTGTAGATATTTTCTCAGCCATCTTCCTGGCCCGTGCAGTACACAGGTCCTCAATGGAAGGCAGGCTGGTAGCAATTGTTTTTTTCTGCAGTCCTAACTCTCCGTTGAAGTCTGTGTCTGTCTTGTTTGGTTGCAGTGCCAAACCAGACAATTATAGAAGTGCAAATGACAGACTCAATGATTCCTCTGTAGAACTCTATCAGCAGCTCCTGGGGCATTTTGACTTTTTGCTGCGCCATTGTTACAATAAAGCAAAGTCCATCCATCCATTGGAGGAAATGGACTTTTATCTTGCTTTTTCAGGAGGTATCATGAGACTCGGGGAGGACTCAGCAGGTGAGAAAATCGGGATCTACCTCGTTCAAGGCTTTTTGAGTTAATAATTACTTGCATTGATCAAGAATCAGCCAAACACAGGTTCCTGTAACAATTCATCTCAATGACAAGGTAGACTCAAGAACAGAGCTAGGCCATGGTCAAGGAACATGAAGCCCACATGAGCATTTGGGAGCATGCATCTCAACCCACACGTGTGAATGTGCATCATTGTAGAACAGACATGTCAAACACAAGGCCCGGGGGCCGGATCCAGCCCGCGAAGTGGTTTCATGTGGCCCGCAAAGCCATCCTGGAAACAGTGAGGGAACGGCCCGCACTGCCTTGGCCCTGGCCCAGAGACCCTCCTTCTGCCAGAGACCCTCAGATCTGTCCCACTCCTGCCCAGGACCCCATAGGCACCCTTGATGCGAACGATGTAGAGCTGGCCACGCCCACCCAGTAGGCCATACGCACTCTAGCCACGCCCACCCAGTAGGCCACGCCCACCCTGGCTATACCCACCCGGTCCCTTGAGGGCAACCACAATGCTGATGCGGCCCTCAATGAAATTGAGTTTGACACTCCTGTTGTAGAGGTTCAAAGGGCTTTTGATTTTAGTCCCACGAGGCAAAACCTCCAGTTGTGGGCCTCCGAGTGTGTGAGACAAACAAATATTACCCCTAAACATCACCGTTACAGTTAAACCTCAGCTTATGACCACAACTGAGCCCAAAATTTTCTGTTGCTAAGCGAGATGTTTATTAAGTGAATTTTGCCCCATTTTACGACTTTGCTTGTCACAGTTGTTAAGTGAATCACTGCAGTTGTTAAAGTTAGTAACATGGTTAAGTGAATCTGGCTTCCCCATGCACTTTGCTTGTCAGAAGGTGACAAACGGTGATCACATGACCCTGGGACACAACAGGTGTCATAAGTATGAGTCAGTTGCCAAGCATCCGAATTTGGATCACATGATTGTGAAGATGGTGCAATGGTCGTAAGTGTGAAAAATGGTCAGAAGTCGCTTTTTCAAGTGCTGTTGTTAACTTCAAATGGCCACTAAACAAACTGTTGTAACTGTTGTGATTCCACTGTGGCAGGAAAGGTCGTAAAACAGGGCAAAACCCACTCAACAAATGTCTCACTTAGCAACAGAAATGTTGGGCTCAAATTTTGGTCGTAAGTTGAGGACTGTCTGTACAAGACTCCTAACAGAGGGAAATACACAAAGCAAGCTCGTAAAGGAAGCAGTTAGGACAATCTTATCAAATTAGGACGTCTTTCCATAGAAACCAATCCTATGCAAGCGAGGCTAATAAAAGAAGGCTTTTAAAGAACGGTGTTTTCGTTGTGTGGTTGACGCTGTCACCATAACTATATCTTCTATAGTAATTTCATTCCCTGTTATCTGCCACTTTATCGCTTATCAGTTTTTTATAGCTCCAACTTGGCAGACTACTGTAGTTGGCGTGTTTTTCTTTATTATTTTTTGTTTTTGTCATCCTCGGCCCTCCTTAAGCTTGAGGGAGAAGGAGATAACATGGTGAACGTTTGGGTAGACAAATACATCTGCCAATTGGATTGGCCTCGTTTGAGCAATTAAATTGTGATGTAAACAGGAATAACAGACGCATAATCCACTTCATGATTAGTCCAGAAGAAAGGCCTCCATTGTAATCAGTTGAAAAACTGCATGGAATTACAGCTAGGTGTGTGTGACACTTCCACTGAAATTGGTGAGAAAGCTACTCACCTTTTACACTAGGTTGGCAAGAAGCCGTGCAGCAACCATGCACACTCCTATGATGTCCCAAAGGTGCTTCTTTGAGAGGCAACTGGACTTTCTTTGACTTTCCTGGAAGAAGTTTCGCTTCTCACCCAAGGGGCTTCTTCAGTTCTATAATCTTCAGAATTGACGAAGCTTCTTGGATGAGAAGCAAAGCATCTTTAAGGAAAAACAAAGAAAGTTTAATTGCCTCTTGAAAAAGCACCTTTGGGACAACCATGACCTGGATGACTGAGAATCTCCATCGACAACAACTCCTATGATGGCTTACTCAGAATTCAGCTCCATCATACATTACTCAGGACTCATTTCAAATCTAACAGTTGGAAGGGACCTTGAAGGTCTTCTAGTCCAACCCCCTGCTCAAGCGGAAGACCCTATACCCATGGTGGCGAACCTGTGGCACGCAGAGCCCTCTCTGTGGGCACGTGCGCCGTCACCCTGTCCTAGGCCTTCAGCTGGGTTTTATAAAACCTTTTCGCTTTAGGCCTCCATCGCCATGTGCAAAAAACAAAGGTTCAATCAATCAATCAATTTCAACTTCTCGCGGGGAACAAAAAGAAAGTTAGAATTGATTGATTGAACTTTTTAGTCCCACCCAGTCGGCCATTACCACCGCAGCCACGCCCACCCAGTGGGCCACAGCCACCCAAGAGGCCACGCCACCCAGCAACCAACAATACATAAGTGGGTTTTGGTTTGCAGTTTGGGCACTAAAAGATTCGCCATCACTGCCCTATACCATTCTGGACAACTGGCTATCCAATCTCATCTTTAAAATCTCCAGTAATGAAGCACCCACAACTTTTGAAGGCAAGCCATTCCACTGGTTAAATTCAGTGCTGAGATCTGTGTTCCTTCCATGCAACTCTTTATTCTCCGTATCATTCTCTCTATCCCGAGAGGACACCTTTCAGACGTTGTCAGAATCCATTTATATCATAATCATAAATGTATGTTTAAAACATTGTTCCTGGATTCTGCCATCTCCCGAGGAGGAGGGAACGAATGTGTATTGAGCCTGTATTAGGCATTTCAAAGGAAAAGAGAAGCCTTTTGAACTGGGGGAACAAAAGGGAGGGTTAGGGTAGGTAGCATCTGGCTTGTGTCAAGGAAGAGAGCAATAAACATAAAAGGTCCTAAGTTCCTTTTTCCCACGAGAGGGATGATACGAGATAAATGATGGGGGGGCTGACCAATTGGGGTTAAGGTGGGGTTGAACCGGGAACTCTTTATAAGGTTTTGGTTTGTAGAACAATATTAAGTCCTGTCTTGTATTCCTACAACCAAGCATGTCACAGTAAAGATTCCTTTTGGACTAGATTTGGCTCCAAGAGTTTTGTCTTCCTAAGACGTGGTTGGGGTGGGTCCTGACAGACGTTTTAGGATTACAACTTCCTCAGAATTCCCATTCAGCTTCTTATGGTTTCAAAAGAGAAACAGTGCAAAAGACTAATCTGCTTCTAGCTCCATAACAAGAATAGACAGCAAATCCTTCTTAAACTCGGCTCTTTATTGTAAGCTTACGTGTTATGGCTTACACATTATTAACTTATTAACACAATGAATGCAGTCCTAGGCTGCATTAACAGAAAGATAGAATCAAGAGAAATTTCCTAACTGTTAGAACAATTAATCAGTGGAACGACTTGCCTCTAGACATTGTGGGTGCTCCAGCACGGGAATTTTTGAAGAAAAGATTGGGCAACTATTTGTATGAAATGGTACAGGGTTTTTCTGCTTGAGCAGGGGGGTAGACTAGAAGACCTCCAAGGTCCCTCCCAACCCTTTTATTCTGTTATGGCTTCAATTTCTTTGAAAGGTCTGCTTGCCTTCCTTCTTCCGGGACTCAAGACAGAAGGCGTAGAATTGCCTCCACGTTCCCCACAACAACCCTGTGAAGCAGTCCAAGAGTGAGTGACTGTCTCAACATCACCCAGCGCATTTCTATGGCAGAGGATGGACTTCGGTCTGGATACCAGATCCACAAGGGGCAAACGAGAATGAAAAAATCCTTCTTGCTTTACAATTAAATAATAATAATAATAATAATAATAATAATAATAATAATAATAATAATAATAATAATAATAATAATGATGATAATAATAATAATAATACTTCCTATAGCCAACTTTCCTTGGTGTGCCATTTTTTTTCTTCATCTTTTTCAAATTTATGACTGTAGTTTTGGCTACCGGTCCAGGAACAAGCTGACAGGACAAATTCACTTTGCTCTTGGGGGGAGTAGAGGGCAAATAAACGTCTAGCCAGGAACTATAAATTAGCTCGCTCAAAGATACTTTAACACTAAAACAGGTATGTGTTTCTTCTCTGGGATTAAGAGCCAAAGAGGGCTTTGCTTGGCCTATCAGGGGCTGCATTTGTAGAGAAAGCACATACTTGAAGGTTTTAAGGCATAAAAATGGTACCTTATCCACAATCAATTTTATGTATCCAGTTAGATTGGCCACAGATCACAATGAAAATGTTGTTCTGTACCTTCAGCCTTTGCCTAGGTAAAGGTAAAGGTTCCCCGCACATGCGTGCTAGTCGTTTCCAACTCTAGGGGCCGGTGCTCATCTCCGTTTCAAAGCCGAAGAGCCAGCGCTTGTCCGAGGACGTCTCCGTGGTCATGTGGCCGGCATGACTAGACGCCAAAGGCGCACAGAACGCTGTTACCTTCCGACCGGAGTGGTCCCTATTTTTCTACTTGCATTTTTACGTGCTTTCGAACTGCTAGGTTGGCAGAAGCTGGGACAAGTAACAGGCGCTCACTCTGCTACGCGGCACTCGGGATTCGACCCGCCAAACTGCTGATCGACAAGCTCAGTGTCCTAACCCACTGAGCCACCGTGTCCCTTCTAGCCTTTGCCTAGAATAAGGCATATCTCTTTTTGTCATGAAGAGGAGAGGAGAGGAGAGGAGGGGAGGGGAGGGGAGGGGAAGAGAAGAGAAGAGAAGAGGAGGGGAAGGAAGGAAGGAAGGAAGGAAGGAAGGAAGGAAGGAAGGAAGGAAGGAAGGAAGGAAGGAAGGAAGGAAGGAAGGAAGGAAGGATGGATGGATTTTAAAAGAGCCACATTGATCATTTCTAGCCATGGTGAGTTTTGCACCTTTGAAGTTAGACTACAAAAGTTCCAGATTTTGGGGCTGGAGGAAGCTGGTATGAATATTAAAATTAAGTCTTTACTTGTAATACAGTTTCAGGAGTCACCCAGCTAACCAAGCAAGTTGTAATGTAGTTGTTTTGGTGGTTTGGTTACATAAGATTATGGGTTAGACAGTTGTCAAGGTTGAGATACACTACCTTCCCCCTACACACACACACACACACACACACACACACACACACACACACAAAGGCGAAAAATCAGGAATATGGGAGCAACTTTTCCAACACGTTTTATTTTAAAGCAAAAGTTTGGGGAGGACTACAACTCACTTCATCAGATGCTTCAGTCTTTGAAGAAAATGTGTGTCGGGTGGGGGGGGGGGAAGGGATACCTGGCTTCTTCTGGTGTCATGACAAAGATGTGACACCAAGGCAACCTCCCCATCAAGGAACAGAGGTCCGGAGGTGTGGGATTGGCCCACCAAACAAAGAACGCCAGCCAGCTTGGTACAATTGTGTTTTCTTTGCTCTTTTGTTCCTCTGGGCAACTGATGGAGACATTTTTCACTTGGCGGTTTATTAATTACTAGTCTCGGATAAACACCATACAAAAAAGCCTCTATCCGCAGGGACAGGTTACCCTTAATGGTGGGTTGTTTCCTTCTTTGTCATGGAGCTATCGGCAAAATAGACGTCTGGTGTTTCTCCCCCCCCCCATCAGCTGAACAATTTTTTTCTTTTGTTTCTCTGCAGATTCTCTGGGGTCTCTTTTGCATATCCCGTTATCCACCTTGTTCCCTTGTGTGTAAGGGATTCATGGGACCTCTCCTTTCCTGTTTTCAAGCCTTGCTTTGTTCTGCTGGTTTATGAGAGTTGACCTTTTCTTCTTTTGTGTCAGTTCTTCAGAAAAAAGGTCATCGACAGGTCTCTTTTTCCTGGCTGGTTGCACAACCTTGAAATTCACCCCATTCCTGCATTTCCCCCCCCCCCCAGATCAGTGATTCTCTTCTGAATTTCACCAATGTCTCTACGAGGCTGAACGTGAGGGGAACTTGGCTGTAGGATCTGACACCACTTCCATCATCAGGATTGATCTGCTGACCTCTGCCAGCCAAATAGCAAAGTTGGGAATCTCTTTTCATCCTAGGTTCCAACCCAACCACCAGATTGGGCAGTTGCACAATTCAGAACAGTCTCCATAAGACATCAGCTCTGGTTTCCATTTAATCGTCACAAAAGCTGGGAAGAATTCTGGCTAAACCCAGTGTGAATTCAGCAGAAGGTCCACAGTCCTAGAAGATCAAACAAACCATTCTGGGAAAACTCCAACCACAGGTCCAGAGGCATGCAGGCAGTCTCCACGACCATTGTGGAGCCTGCCCATTAAACCAGTAAGTCATCACAGTCGTAAAATGGCTCACCCATTTGAACAACCTGATTTTACAACCATTTTTGTGGTCATTAAGCAAACAGCCAGTGGTGAGTCAATTGCTTGCTATGTAAAGTAAAAGTTGGTTTTCAGAAAAATGTTGTAAAATGTAATGACATGAACACAGGATGCAGCAAACAGCTGTAAATGCAAGCTGAATGCTGAGCGCCCGACATATGGTAGTAGCCACACAGGGAGGGGTGGCTGTCGTAACTTTTGAACTGGGTCGTAAACACCCCTGAAGAAGTCTGTCAGAATTCTGACTGGTCGCTAAGCAAGCTGTCATAAGTTCAGGACTACTTGTTGCATTAACAAGTAGTTGCATTAACATTAGGGCATTTTTCTGAGCAAAGTTAAGATTTCAAATATGTTATGGAGGTCCTAGCAAGAGCCAAAACAGGCAGTTTAAGTTTGGAACTGTTCCTGGTAAAGTTGGATTTAACAACTGTGGTTGTGTGTCATGAGGACACTAACCAATGTTGCAGGTTCTACCAAGTTCTCAATTCAGGCTATGCCATGGTGTGCTCTTAATGATTAATGGAGTAAACCACAACACGCTAAAGCCACCTATCATGGTTTATACATCCCAATGCAACATGTTAGGCCAACTCCAAGCAAACTAAATTTTGAGTTAATGAAGCGCATAAATTTTCAAATCAGATTACAGTACTTGGTCAACTTTAATTGAATCTCACGATCCATTAAACTGTAATCTGACTTCTTTGTTTGCAGAGACTGTGATTTGTAAGATCACAATTTATGGCTTTGTGCAATATGTACAGTATTCTCTTCCAGTTGTGGCACAGCCAGCCAGTCATATCATAAAACTCATTGTTCTCTGCAATGTATAAAAACATTTGACAATTTCAACCAATATCACAAGTCTCTCCATATTCTGTGCAATGAATTCAGTAGCTTTCACAAATAAAATACTAAATAGGCCTTTCTAACTCATCATTTCATCTCACTGGAGAAAAATAGGTGTTAAATGACACATTTTGGAAGCCACCTCTTTAAAAATGTTGTGTGACTTCACATGACAAATCTAACCTGGTAAGTTAAAGCCCAAACTGCTGTGATTGCGCAATGCGTTCAGCTTGCGTGGGTAGTTTTTACACAGGTATGTATGACTCCAACTCACAGGATCAGTGTAATTCAGTAAACAGGCTAAACAGGTTGTGTGAATAAAACCTTCAGTTTGTTGAACGCTCGAAAGAAAGAACTATCTATACATTTGCAAGATCGATACCGTACAGCACCGGAGAAATCAGGAGATTCAGAGAGTTCAAATGTGTATAAAAATTTATTGCAAGTTTAAGCGCTCTACAAAAATCTGAGCTACTAACGGTCAAGGGAAACCACGGGTGTTAAGAAAGGAATTCTTAATTCTTAAGCACGGGGGGGGGGGAGGCTCAGCTAATCTCAATGTACACATGTTGTACTTTGACAATAAAGGTTTATTTATTATTATTAATTCAAGAAGGGCTGGACTTAGATTTCTTGTAGGCACGCAGGGACTTGTAACTTATGACACCTTTGACCCCTCCCTCAGGCCTGGTCATCTCCTACAGTTCTTGCAACCATGTTTAAAGAAAAAAAGCCCTCTCAGGTTGATTAGTCAAGAAAGGAAAAAAACCAAACTGCTGGCAGTTGGCAGAATTAGCCTGCAATACTGCATTCTAACCACTGCTCTGCCATGGCTATAGGTGCTATGTCTATAGAATTGCACTGCAGATCATCTGCCTGCCAGGATGCCAATTCAGGAAATCCATTCTGGGCCTGGGCAACAAAAAATTGGCTAACGGTTCTGCCAAAGTGGTGCGAACCTGAAGGCAGGACAAGAAGCAATGGATGGAAACTAATCAAGGAGAGAAGCAACCTAGAACTAAGGAGAAACTTCCTGACAGTGAGAACAATTAACCAGTGGAACAACCTGCCTCCAGAAATTGCGAATGCTCCAACACTGGAGGTTTTTAAGAAGAGATTGGACAACCATTTGTCTGAAATGGTATAGGGTTTCCTGCCTGAGCAGTGGGTTGGACTAGAAGACCTCCAAAGTCCCTTCAAACTCTGTTATTCTATTCTATTCTATTCTATTCTATTCTATTCTACTCTACTCTACTCTACTCTACTCTACTCTACTCTACTCTACTCTACTCTACTCTACTCTACTCTATTCTATTCTATTCTATTCTATTCTATTCTATTCTATTCTATTCTATTCTATTCTATTCTATTCTATTCTATTCAGAATATGTCATTTTCTGCTTTTTACAAAGCGATGAAATTAATATTGAGCAGAATTCAGGTCAGCCTATTGGTCCTTGACTTACGACCACAACTGAGCTGAAAGTTTCTGTTGCTAAACGAGACCGTTGTTCTCTGAATCTATGCCTCATTTTACCACCTTTCTTGCCACAGTGGTTAAGAGACTTACTCCAGCTGTTGTTGGAAACAAGGTTGTTAAGTAATTCTAGCTTCCCCAAGGACTTTACTTATCAGAAGTTCGCAAAAGGTGATCACATGACCATCCAACATTGCAATCATCATAAATAAGAGTCGGTTTCCGAGTGTCTGGATCTTGACAACTGTGTTACTATCTTAACAATTCTAGTGATTCATTAACAAAGGTGCCAAGAAAAGTTTAAAAATGGGCCAAAACTCACCTCACAACAAAAATTCAACTTCAATTGTGTTCACAAGTCACCCCGTACTTGGGAATTGGTGTTCTTTGTCCCTACCAACTGTCCTGTTTTTTTTTAATTTACTTCTAATTTTTTTTTAAAAAAACAACCCCTTGGGCAGGCTTTTTTTTTTAAAAAAAAAAAGCAAACAAAATGAAGATTATAACTGGCAGATGAGTTGAGGTGGTCTAACCGTAACTGGGCTACTTTTTAACTCTTCAGCTTCTGCTCTTTTAAACGCAAGTCCAAGGATGGAAAAGAACAGGGCAAAGAAGATTTTTGGCAGCTGGAAACGCTTAACCAGCAGGACTTGATAAGAGCGTCAAAATCCTGGCTGGCCTCGGTTCCTCCCACACAGCTTGGAAATGGGACCTCCTGGCGCCTCTCAACTCCCACGTCAGTCAGGACAAGGCCTTCGCTGGCGTTGCATCCATCAATCAGACCGTGGGCAAAGAGATGCAGCACATTCCTGAACAGGTGCCCCGAGTCGGAGCCTGCAGGGACAGACCAAAGGCATAGTCCAAAGTCACGTCATGGTTGCTAGGATGCAGTTGAGCTGGTCAGGCCGGAGGCTAGAAAACCATCTAAAACCTTCTATAACTGGGTTTAATGAACATGCTCATCCACGATATAGTAGTAACTGTGAGAGAGATCTCGGAGTCCTAGTGGACAATCACTTAAATATGAGCCAGCAGTGTGCTGCAGCTGCCAAAAAAGCCAACACAGTGCTAGGCTGCAATTAACAGAGGGATAGAATCAAGATCACGTGAAGTACTAATACCACTTTACAATGCCTTGGTAAGGCCACACCTGGAATACTGCATCCAGTTTTGGTCACCACGATGTAAAAAAGATGTCGAGACTCTAGAAAGAGTGCAGAGAAGAGCAACAAAGATGATTGGGGGACTGGAGGCTAAAACATAGAGGGAACGGTTGCTGGAATTGGGTATGTGTAGTTTAATGAAGAGAAGGGTGAGGGGTGACATGATAGCAGTGTTCCAATATCTCAGGGGCTGCCACAGAGAAGAGGGAGGCAAGCTATTCTCCAAAGCGCCAGAAGGCAGGACAAGAAGCAATGGATGGAAACTAGTCAAGGAGATTTAGAACAATTAACCAGTGGAACAACCTGCCTCCAGAAGTGGTGAATGCTCCAACACTGGAAGTTTTTAAGAAGAGACTGGCCAGCCATTTGTCTGAAATGGTATAGGGTTTCCTGCCTGAGCAGGGGGTTGGACTAGATGACCTCCAAGGTCCCTTCCAACGTATGATGATGATGATGATGATGATGATGATGATGATGATGATGATGATGATGATGATGATGATATGTCCAGCCATGGTTTATTCAAAGAAAGAAGCAACCTGGAATTAAGGAGAAACTTCCTAACAGTGAGGACAATTAACCAATGGAACAGCTTGCCTCCAGAAATCGTGGGCGCTCCATCACTGGAGGTTTTTAAGAAGAGGCCAGACAGTCACTTGTCTGAAATGGTATAGGTTCTCTTGCTTGAGCAAGGGGCTGGACTAGAAGACCTCCATGGTCCCTTCCAGCTCTATTCTTAGAAGACTTGTAGACTTCAACTCCCAGAATTCTCCAGCCAGTCATGCTGGCTGGAGAATTCTGGGAGTTGACGTCTACAAGTCTTAAAAGTTGCCAGTAATGCAGATCTCCAGTTTATTGAATATACTGTATATAAAGCTTAAACTGTGGTTTGCAAACTAGGAGGGCCAGGTTTCTATAGCTCAAGCTAAAACCAAACTCCATTGTGACTCAAGATGATATATGAACCATCAATCTGTGTGCTCTTTCTTGAATGCTTGAGTAAAACCAAACTCCCATCTAAGTGACAGATGGGAAAAATTCATTCTAGTCATATTGGATGGGTTCACAAGTGACTTCAGGCTATGGTTTGTTGAATAAAATGCAGTGGCTGAGGGTACAGACCACACGGAATCATACTTCAGAGCTGACAAATGTGCTTAAGTTCACATGAACTCAAGCCAAGTCCTTTGCATTCTGGTGTAATGTATTATTCGAATCCAATTCACGGCAGCAGACAAACAGAAACATTACAATACGTTGGACTAGTCCGTTATAGGTATTGTAACATCATATTTATAAAGTATTAGGTTAACAATGCCGCTTGGGGTGTGTGTGAAAAAGCCCTAATAAGCAGGCATATACATAGAATGAAGGCTACTGCTAAGTTTGTAAGCCGCCCTGAGTCTTCGGAGAAGGGCGGGATATAAATGGAATAAAAATAAAAATAAATTAATAAATAAATAAACATAAGTATTAACAATTAATCAATGAAACAGCTTGCCTTCCAGACTTGTGGGCACTGGAGGTTTTCAAGAAAAGATGGAACATTCATTTGTCCACAATGGTATAAGGTCTTCTGTCTTGGCATGGGGTTGGACTAGAAGACCTCCAAGGACTCTTTCCAAGCCTATGAATCTCTGATTCGATCCTCCTTTAAATTAAGCTTTGCTTCCTCCAACACCCCATTCCACATTATAGTTTATTTTGGCTTGCCATGTTGTGCTGACCACCAGTCACAGTTAAGCAGTAATCACTTAGAATAAGTCAATTCAGTCAAATCCTAAACGACCAGATTAAGCTGACTAGATAATTCATATCTGAACTTTGTTAATTTATCCAAAGTCTAATCATCTAGCTCAGGGGTGTCAAAACTGCCGGCCCGTGGGCCGGTTTGCATCATATGTCGTGCCCACCCCAGCTCCGGCAATGCAAAAAAAGTCATGCTATGTCGCGACATGTCACGCGACGTGGTGAGTTAGACACCCATGATCTAGCTAGTCCTTGGGTAAAAATAAATTAGTGTTACAGGTAGTCCTCGACTTACGAATGCAACTGAGCCCAACTTTTTTTTTTGCTAAGCAAGACCATTGTTAAGTGACTTTTGCTTTGTTTTATTTCTTTCTTGACACAGTTGTGAAGTGAATCTGGCTTCCCCATTGACTTTGTTTGTCAAATGGTCAGAAAAGGGGAATCACATAACCCTGGGACACTACAGCCATCACAAATTCGACTCGGCTGCCATGCGTCTGGATTTCAATCCTGTGACAACAGGGGATGCTGCAACGGTCGTTAAGTGTGAAAAACGGTCATAAGTTACTTTTTCCAATGCTTTTGTAACTTCCAGCGGTCACTAAATGAAGGATTGTAAGTGAAGAACTGCCGGTAATACGTTTTCTAAAGCAGCCACCATGCCACAAAATCAGGGACCAATTTAATAATGCACAGCAGCCCAAATAATGTATAAATCTAAAGAAGTGTGTGTGGAGGGGGTGGGGGGAGATAGCCAGGAAAGCCTCAGAGGAATGTGCAGGCTTACAGAAAAAAGAAAGAAAGAAAGAAAGAAAGAAAGAAAGAAAGAAAGAAAGAAAGAAAGAAAGAAAGAAAGAAAGAAAGAAAGAAAGAAAGAAAGAAAGAAAGAAAGAAAGAAAGAAAGAAAGAAAGAAAGAAAGAAAGAAAGAAAGAAAGAAAGAAAGAAAGAAAGAAAGAAAGAAAGAAACCTTGGCAATTTCTTAATTAAAAAAAAAAGTTTAGAGATAGCACAGAACTTGGAAATTCCACCGAGGCAGCAGTCAGGGGAATGTATCTGATACGGATCCTCAGCTGATCAGGGCGCTGAGGCCCGAGTTCCCAGTAAACAGGATCTGCTGAAGAGCAAGACAGCATATTTTTCGACTCCCTATCTCTTCGCTTGCAATTTTTCCAGAGAAAGTGAGGACAGCTCCTCCTGATTTTCCCAGTAGCAGCCAAATAAATACCTGTTTGGATAAGATAAACGTCCAAGCAAACTTCACCGGTGACTATTTCACCCTTTCCCCAAAAGTGCTTTTTCACAAGGTGACTGGACGTGTTTTTTTTTCTTTGAAGACATTTTGCTTTTCATCCAAGAAGCTTCTTCAGCTCTTCTTCAGAGCCAAATAAGCTTCTTGGATGAGAAGCGAAAAACGTCTTCAAAGAAAAACAAGAAAATCCAGTAGCCTCGTGAAAGAAGCTTCTTTGGGACAACTATGACCTGGATGACTGAGAATCTCCATAGACTCCATGTGTTTCAGCTGATGTTTTCATGATCCCTATTATATGGCTGTGTCTGTGTTTGTGTGTACATACACATATGCAGGTAGTCCTCAACTGACAACAGTTCATTTAGTAACTGTTTAAGTTACAACAGCACTGAAAAATGTGACATGACCACTTTTCACTTACAACTCTTTGCAGCATCCCCATGTGATCAAAATTCAGACACTTGGCAACTGGCTCACATTTATGATGGTTGCACTGTCCCAGGATCGTGCGATTCCCTTCTGACAAGCAAAGTTTAATGGGGAAGCCAGATTCACTTCACAGCCGAGGCTAACTTAACAACTGTAGTGATACACTTAACAATGGTGTCAAGAAATGTCGTCAAATGGGGTAAAACTCACTTAACAAATGTCTTTTAGCAACAGAGATTTTGTGCTCAAATTTGTGCTTGTAAGCCAAGGACTACTGCAACAGGTTGTTCTCAACTCATGGTCCATTTATGTTCCTAAGCCGTAGGATTACTTGAATTGTGTCCTATTGTATAACCTTTTATGCTTTGGTTGGTAAATAAATCATGCAGTCTTCCCCCATTATACTTGCCAAAAGCCAGCTGGGAAGATCACAAATAACCCCAAGTTGCTACAACCATCATAAATACATGCTGGTTGCCAAGTGTTGTGATTCAGGGTCAGCCTGTGGGTTCGGCAGTTGGGTCGGACGACTCAGAGGAGGAGGAGGGGGGTGTTGAAGAGCTTGCTGATGATGGCCTTGAGGCTCCGCAGAGCCCTCAGCCGGGCCCCTCCCACCTGGTCACGACGGAGACCCAGCTGTGTGAGCCTGACAGCGTGGATGAAGATGACCCACAGCTGGCCCTGTTCAAGGATGCCCGACGCAGGAGGCAGTCAATCAGGAGTAAACAGAGGAAGGCAATGGGGCACCTCGGAAGGAGGCAGAGAGAGGCCACGCCCTGAACTGTATTTAAGGGGAATGTGTGGGAGGGCTGGTTTGCTGAAGGCAACCGCTTGGATAGTTCCTGTTTCATAGCTCCAGTTTCTTGGTTGGTGTCTTGTCTTGCTCTGTTTTATGTTAATAAATTTGGCAGGCTTTATTCCAGCCTCTTGCCGTTTGTAAAGGGGTTGTCCCTGCTTTTGCTGCAGGGCCGGTAGCAGGCTGGTACAGAACACCAACTGCCAAAATTTTGATCATGTGACCATGGGGGTGCTGCTATGGTCCTAAGTATGAAGATCAGTTGTCAGTCACTTTTTTCAATATCGTAACCTCAAACAAATGGTTTAAATCAAGCACTACTTCTACAGATAAACACACAGACACACAGACACACAGACAGACACAGATATATATGTGTGTGAGATGTATCTATCTTACCTTATATCTATCATACCATCACTAGCCACTATGGCTATCAACCAAATGGTCTCTATGCCTGAATTGCAGCAAGCGTTCTTTATATGTTTTAACCTCCAGCCCCCTAAAACAAAGATGATTAGGGGATTGGAGGCTAAAACATATAAAGAGCAGTTGCTGGAATTGGGTAGGTCTAATTTAATGAAAAGAAGGACTAGGAGTGACCTGACAGCAGTGTTCCAATATCTCAGGGGCTGCCACAAAGAAGGAGTCAAACTATTCTCCAAAGCACCTGAGCAGAACAGAAATGCAGACCCAATACAATTTTCATGCATGATCGCAAGGTCTTGCAGGCAATATTTAAACTGGTTTTTTTTCTTCAGAAACGAGGAATGTTTCCCAAGTGATGGGTTCTCCAGCGGCTTTGTTTAAGTGTGCTAACGCTAAATTGATTGGATGGTTGCAGGCTGTTGGGCGTTGGTGCTCTGCTGCAGCACCTCTGGAGAACATGTGGTTAGGAAGCTTGCATAAAGTCTAGTCTAGTGAAAAGAAGGGTCTAAGGGTGACATGATAGCAGTCTTCAAATATCTGAGGGGCTGCCCCAAACGAGAAGGTGGGTCAGCCTATTCTCCAAAGCACCTGAAGGCAGGACAAGAAGCAACGGATGGAAACTCATCAAGGAGAGAAGCAACCTAGAACTAAGGAGAAACTTCCTGACAGTGAGAACAATTAATCAGTGGAACAACCTGCCTCCAGAAGTTGTGAATCCTTCAACACTGGAGGTTTTTAAGAAGAGATTGGACAACCATTTGTGTGAAATGGTACAGGGTTTCCTGCCTGAGCAGTGGGTTGGACTAGAAGACCTCCAAGGTCTTTTCCGACTGTTATTCTGAATTAAACTTGGAAAATTGTTCTGTTTCGGTAGGGATTAGGCTCCTCTGATTTTTCAATAAATCCATTAGGCCAGAGTTTCTAAACCTCAGCAACTTGCAGATGTGTGGACTTCAGCTCCCAGAATTTGGGAGTTGCTGGCTGGGCAAACTCTGGGAGTTGAAGTCTACACGTCTTAGGTTGAAAAACACTGCATTAGGTTGCTTTGCCTCTTTAAAAGCAAAACACAGTTTTAAATAACTCTGCTGTTATTTTATAGCAAAGCCATATGAGGTGCACGACATCTCGGGCAAAGAACACCATGAACCCATAACAAGAGGACAAAAGTCACAGATTGTGTAACATGGCAGGCAGGAGTCTGCCTTAGTTGTTGTGCGTGTGTGTGTGGGGGGGGGAGACCTAAAATTGGTTGGTTTCCCACACAAAGGCTAAATTATAACCCAAAGAGTACAAGCCACAATGGTGAAATTATTATTAAAATGCTAACCCACCAAGGAGGAAATCCCTGTGTGGTTTAGTGTGTTGGTCCAGCTCAGACAGAGAAGGAAAATGATCATTGGAGTATACACGTTTCCCAGCAGCTGAACCAGCACATCAGACTAGTTTGTAAATCATAACTGGGTTGGCCAGTTGGGTGAGCAAAACCGTCAGTTACATGACAACGTTTTGCCAGGCTCCCAAATCCATTTTACAAAGCCGAATGGGGACAAACTTCTTTTTTAATACATTTACAAATGGCAAAGACAGTGGTGGTTATTGTAGCATAGTAAATAGGGATACTTAGAACATACAATAACAGAGTTGAAAGGAACCTTGGAGGTCCATCTAGTCCAACCCCCTGCTCAGGCAGGAAACTCTATGTACCATTTCAGACAAATGGTTGTCCAGTCTCTTCTTAAAAACCTCCAGTGATGGGACACCCACAATTTCTGGAGGGCAGGAGTCCCACTGTGTTCTGTACCAGCCTGCTACCGGCCCTGCAGAAAAGGCAGGAACAACCCCTTTTACAAGAAGGCAAGAGGCTAGAATTACGCCTGCCAAATTTATTGCTACAAAAACAAATAGAACAAAACACAAACCAAGAAACAGGAGCTTTTCAAGCGGTTGCCTTCAGCAAACCAGCCCTCCCACGCATTCCCCCTTAAATACAGTTCAAGGCGTGGCTTCTCTCTGCCTCCTTCTGAGGAGCCCCATTGCCTTCCTCTGTTTACTCCTGACTGACTGCCTCCTGCGTCGGGCGTCCTTGAACAGGGCCAGCTGTGGGTCATCTTCATCCACGCTGTCAGGCTCACACAGCTGGGTCTGCGTTGTGACCAGGTGAGAGGGGCCTGGCTGAGGGCTCTCATCAAGCTGTCCAACCCCCTCAGCAAGCTCTTCAACACCCCCCTTCCTCCTCCTCCTCCTCCTCGTCCGACCCAACTGCCGAACCCACAGGCTGACCCTGAATCACAACACACTGGTTAATTGCTCTCACTGTTAGGAAGTTTCTCCTTAGTTCTAGATTGCTTCTCTCCTTGATTAGTTTCCATTGTTTCTTGTCCTGCCTTCGGGTGCTTTGGAAAACAGGTTGACCCCCCCCCCATCCTTGTGGCAGCCCCTCAAATATTGGAACACTGCTATCCTATCTCCCCCCGTCCTTCTTTTCACTCGGTTAGGCCCTTCCTGTAATCTTGTGATCAGAATGGTATTTTTTTTAAAAATCCGGTGAAGAGAATATATAGGTGATTTGGTCCCAAGGAACTCGCAGTCAACAAGAAGCAACGGATGGAAACTAGTCAAGGAGAGAAGCAACCTATAACCAAGAAGAAATTTCCAGTTAGAACAATTAACCAGTGGAACAACCTGCCTCCAGAAGTTGTGAATGCTCCAACACTGGAAGTTTTTAAGAAGAGATTGGACAGCCATTTGTCTGAAATGGTATAGGGTTTCCTGCCTGAGCAGGGGGTTGGACTAGAAGACCTCCAAGGTCCCTTCCAACTATTCTATTCTATTCTATTCTATTCTATTCTATTCTATTCTATTCTATTCTATTCTATTCTATTCTATTCTATTCTATTCTTCTATTCTATTCTATTCATTCTCATTCTCATTCTCATTCTTATTCTTTTTAACAGCCAAACTGATTCTCTCAAAAAGCCTCGTCATCCATAAGCCAGAAGGAGCAAAACGTGGTGAGATTCAAAGCAGAAGACTCAGGACAACCACCTTAGAGAAGCTTCAATTTGACCCGTAAAATAAAATAGGACACAATTAAAAGAGACGTATGAGAAACAGGAACAATTTGTCCTGTCCTCCTTGATTTTTATTGGGGATGAAAGCGGAGAGCTTTAGATAAGCTTTTGATAAGTCATCTGACTCAAGAGGGAGACCAAACCTGTAAATAACTTCCTTTCTCCAGATAGTCGACTTACAGCCATTCATTTAGTGACTGTTCAGTTACAATGAAGTCACTGAAAAAGTGACTTACGACCATTTTTCACACTTCTGAGTGTTGCAGCATCCTTGGGTCATGTGATCAAAATTTAGGTGCTTATATATATATTTTTTCCTTTTGGTACTGTCCATAGGGTTTAGCGTATAGTCAAGGCTATGGTCTTCCCAGTTGGAATGTATGGCAGTGAAAGCTGGACCATAAGAAAGGCTGAGCGCCAAAGAATGGAGGCCTTTGAACTGTGATGCTGGAGAAGACTCCTGCGAGTCCCTTGGACTGCAAGGCGATCAAACCGGTCAGTCCTAGAGGAGGTCAACCCTGACTGCTCTTTAGAAGGCCAGATCCTGAAGTTGAAACTCAAATAGAATGAAGGCTACTGCTAAGCTTGTAAGCCGCCCTGAGTCTTCGGAGAAGGGCGGGATATAAATGGAATAAAAATAAAAATAAATAAATAAATACTTTGGCCACCTAATGAGAAGGAAGGACTCACTGGAGAAGAGCCTAATGCTGGGAAAGGTTGAGGGCAATAGAAGAAAGGGAACGACAGAGAATGAGGTTGCTGGATGGAGTCACTGAAGCAGTAGGCGTGAGCTTAAATGGACTCCAGAAGATGGTAGAGGACAGGAAGGCCTGGAGGAACGTTGTCCATGGGGTCGCGATGGGTCGGACACGACTTCATAGCTAACAACAACAACAATTTTTTTTCCAGTGTCTATGTTACATGTTAAATTTACTTGGTATTTGAATCACTTTTTTTTTGGTAGTTGTTAGTGCTGGACATGTGTTTTTATTTTGTTTCGTTTTTCTGTTTCGTATTTCATACTTATGACCATTGCTGGGTCCGTTTTGCCACCTTCTAACAAGCAAAGTCAATGGAGGAAGCCAGATTCACTTAACAACCGGGTTACTAACTTATCAACTGCAGTGATTCACAACAACTGTGGCAGGTAAGGTCATAAAATGGGGGTAAAACTCAACTTAATAAACATCTCACTTTAACAACAGACATTTTGGGCTCAACTGTGGTCATAAAGTCAAAGACTACATGTAGTTCTCCTTTAGGTCCTTCATTTGACATCAGGTTCACAGAACAACAGAGTGGGAAGGGACCTTGGAGGTCTTCTAGTCCACCCCCCCCCCTGCTCAAGCAGGAAACTCTAAACCATCCAGACAAGTGGCTGTCCAGTCGGGAAAAAGTTCCCTAGCTTAGTGCTCCTCGGCATAAAGAGACTGGGCAGCAATGCTGAATTTTGGGTGTCTACACCTAGTCCTTGACGTACGACCACAATGGAGCCCAAAATTTCTGTTGCTAAGTGAGACTGTGGCTAAGCAAATTTTGCCCCATTTTACGACCTTTCTTGCCAGAGTTGTTAAGAGAATCACTGCAATTGTTGCCCAGCGGTTGCCAAGTGAATCTGCATTCCCCCATTGACTTTGCTTGTCAAAAGGTCACATGACTCTGGGACACTGTGACTGTCATAAATATGTGTCAGTTGCCAAGCATCCAAATTGTGATCGCATCACTCTGGGGAAGCTGCAATGGTCCCAAGCGTGAAAAACGATCGTTAAGTCTCTTTTTCCAGGGATGTTGTAAATTCGAACGGTCAGTAAATGAACTGCTTTAAGTCGAGGACTAGAATTTTAAGAACAAGAGAGAAATCTGAGCATCTGGGTTTAAAGAGAAAAAAAATACAGTTGTTTCAGAAAGCAGAAGACAATGGAGTTTATGGTTTTTGATCATGTTCCAAATGCAGATTCACACACGTGAATCTTGAGAAAATACACCTCAATCTAACATACGAAGTTAAAAAAAATTCTTATTATTAAATTAGCACCACCCTCAGCCTGTTTGCTGAACCCCAGTTTGTAGGATAAGCTTCTGTAGCTCAATTCAGACAACACATCAAGCCATAAATGGTTGATAAATCGAGTTTACAAACAGGTGGATTCATCCATCTCCGCTTAGAACTGATCCCAGCCACTATAACTAAAACACTGTTTATGCCAACTGTTTATTGAACAAACCATGGTTAGTTACAACATCATGTAAAATTGAGTCCATGCATTTAACATTAGGATGGTGTTACTGAGTATAATTCTTCATAGCAATTCCTGGCTCTCTGAGCCTCAGAAGGAAGACCCCTTAATAAACCCAAATAAAGTTATTCTCTTTGGTTTAACAACTTGATCAAAGATATGACATATTTTAAATAAATATATATATAATAAACTGAAGGTACAGCTTGAAAACTTCTAGAAGGAAAGACTCAGATATTTCCTATTTCGATGGATTTTTTTTCTTTTTGTAGCAATTCTTTTTTTTTTCTGAACAAGGGAGAATCCAAAAAGTTGCTGGTTTTTGACACCCCCCCCCCCAAAGAAAGGCAGATTTATGGAAAGACAAGACTTTACATATTAGAGTTGCCATTAATGAGCAAAGGTTATTTTATTCCAATATCTCCAAGCCAGTCTGAATATAAAAATAAACCAAGTGAACAGAAATGTGTGTTTAGTGTCAAACAGGATAACTAGCTGGAAAGAGCAAGTGAAGATCAGAAGTCACAATTCCAGATGCAACAAGAAAAAAACTTTAGAATAAGCAAGAAACACCAGTTAAAAAACCTAAAGAGATGAGTTGAGGAGTATCAATTACAGGGGAGGGGAATTAATGTCTGAATCACAGTGCATCAAACAATATATACAACAACTATTTCTGGAAATTACCACTCTTCTCAAATTGGGAGCCCCAAGCAGTCAAAATAAAGAATATATATCAGTCAAATATAGTGACAACACACAGCCTCTTTGGAGTTTCTTTAATTTGAGGGATGAATACCATGCATAACTTGAATATCATAGCCACATACCTGCTACCTACCCTTCTAAAATATTGCTAATAAGAGATATATCCTGAAGAATGTTCACATCACCAACAGGAGTAATTTAACTCCCATGAATTTCACGGAGGCCTAGCCAAGTCTTGTCTCAGCTGAATGTGAAATATTAAAATTCTGTAGCTTACACAACTGAGAAAGCAGAATGCCAGTAAACTGGAGGTGGGGGTAGATAAATCCTTTTTTTTTACTTCCTTCAAATTATCACTTTCATTTCTAAAGATGTCACAGACTGAGGGGTTTTAACTAATTTAATTTAATTGGGTTTTAGTTTAACTTCAGGGACTGTAATTTAATCATAGTTTTAACTGATTTTAATTTGTACATTATGTATTTTAATTTTCCCTGTAAACCGCCCTGAGTCCTACGGGAATAGGGCGGTATATAAATTTAAATAATAAATAAAATAAATAATAAATTTTTTACCTACTCAACTGCCGTTTCCTTTTGAAAGTAAATAGTGCTTTGACCCAGCCCCCCCACCCCACAAATAAAATAAAATACAGAATTGGCCCAAACCTATGACTGAATGAAACAAGAAATCATTGGGGGGGGGGAAGTTGAAAGGAAGTGACTCACATCTGGATGCCTAACATGTGAATGATCCAACAACGAAAGTCAACCTGGGCGAACTGAGAAATTTCTCCCCTGCCACCTACATTTCAAGGAAAACTTTAAAAAGGTGGGTGGAGAAAGAAAAAAGAACAAGGGAAGGTGGATAAGGCATCAAGAAAAATAGGTAAAAGGTAAAGGTTCCCCCCGCACATGTGTGCTAGTCGTTTCCGACTCTAGGGGCCGGTGCTCGTCTCCGTTTCAAAGCCAAAGAGCCAGTGCTTGTCCGAGGACATCTCCATGGTCAGGTGGCCAGCATGACTGGACACCAAAGGCGCACGGAATGCTGTTACCTTCCCACTGTAGTGGTCCCTATTTTTCTACTTGCATTTTTTACGTGCTTTCGAACTGCTAGGTTGGCAGAAGCTGGGACGAGTAACAGGCGCTCACTCTGCTACGCGGCACTCGGGATTCAACCCGCCAAACTGCCGACCTTCTGATCGACAAGCTCAGCGTCCTAACCCACTGAGCCACCGCGTCCCTACTTCAAGAAAAATAGCAAGCTTTATAGAAAGGTACAGGACTCCACAGCCACTGAAAAGGGTTAAAAATCTCATGAAATGGAAACAAAACGGAGGTGAATAGCTTCCCGGATTCCAGAGGCACTAAAAAGTCATTTTTCCCAGCTCCAACATTTCCTTGACATGTCCAAAACTAAGCGCCACACTTTTATATTAACTTGCACTAACCCACGTAAAACATGGTGACTAGACTCACTCACCAAGCTGTGCGCCGTGACCGGCTGAGTCCTCAAAATACCTTAAACCACAACTTAGCAACTATGTAACATCTCAAACCCTGTTTTTTGTTTGTTTGACTTGGGCATAGCCATGGACTAGATTCCAATGCTGCGCTCCGTTGTGGTTTCTTGAGTCAGTCACAAAGGCCACTTTTCACACCAAGAATGTTTCTAAACTGCCACAGTTGGATTGACACAGGGCATTAAAACCCAAAGCAAACCAACCCATTTGGGCTCAACAAAAGCTGTCTTTAAATAATGGGGCTTATTTCTAAGTAGACATCTAGACTGGAAAGCTCCTTTTAGGTAAACTATCCTGGGTAAATAAATATATAGGATTACAGTCCTCTGCAAACAGTACAAATTTTGCAGGCTTAGTGAAGACGCAATGCATGTTTTGCCATATAGAATTAAGTTATTTTCCCAAAACTTGCTCCTTCCTCTTTTTCTCCTTTTCCTTTCCTTTCCTTCTTTCCTTCCTCTCCTTCCATCTTTCTTTTTCTTTCTTTCCTTTCTTTTTTTTTTCCTATGACCTCCTACAGTATCTGGCCCATGGACGAGTGAGTGGGGTGGTGGCTAAAAATACAATCATTTCAAAGAAAAAAAAACTAGGTGAGGCCCGGATAAAAATCTTGTTCCCAAGATCTGTCATCCACCCGTTCTAGAGCGCCATTAACATCCTAGCTCTGGTGCCTGGGGGGAAGAGTCAAGTCTTCAGCCTTCTGAAGAAACATTTGCACCACTCAGATGACCCCTGAGGACACAGATAAACCTCCAAGTGGCCTCAACGACTCTCTAAAACAGGGGTAGGCAACCTTGGCTCTTTTATGACTCGTGGACTTCAACTCCCAGAATTCCTGAGCCAGCCATGCTGAGGGGAAAGGGAGAGGTTTCCAAGCTGAGCCGTGCTGGCTCAGGAATTCTGGGAGTTGAAGTCCACGAGTCGTAAAAGAGCCAAGGTTGCCTACCCCTGCGCTAGCCATTGTACCAGACTGAGTTCCATATGGAAGTCATCATTTTAAAGGGAGAATGTTGAATTTCATGTGAGCTACAGCTATTTCAGACCCTTTTGATTTAGAACAGGGGTCTTCCAACTTGGCCTTTTCATGACTTGTGGACGTGAACTCCCAGAATTCCTCCGCCAGTGTGCCACCTTGGCTGCTAGCCACCAGAGAGCCAAACTGTGGCACTTTAGGAACTAAGGTTGAAAATCTAGAAGAAAAAAAAGTAAGTGCCAAATAGATCAAACTACCAGAAAGCACCAAAATGACTTTTCCTTGCTAGAGTCATTCTATAGACTTCTGGTCAAGGAACAGGAATCGCCCAATGCTTAGTCCAAAAGCTACCTTGGAAAATTTCTGGAATGTTCTAGAAGGTGAGCAGGTCTATTTCACAGGCGCGAGTTGGCCCCCGCCCCCACCTCCAGCCAACAGCTTGCGAAACAGGCCATCTGGACCTTCTCAAAGATCAGCTTTAGGTTGTGCGCTGCACTTGGCATTAGGTTCCTTCGAAGCAATTAAGCCATTTTGTGCTGCCAGTGCATCAGAGTACAAGGTGAGCCAAAAGGTGGTTATTATCCAGGCAGGCCTTGGCAAATGCTCAGGATTACAGAAATATTATCTGTGAGCTCCAGAAAGCTCAGGATACTTGACAAAAAAAAACACACACAGAAAAGCCAGGTAGTTTGGCAAGCGATCATAGTCCATCGGTAGCTTGTGTGGCAAGCTGAAAGGATGCCAATATGATACCAGGCTCGGGGTGAAGTCACTGTGCAAACACGGTTTATGCATTTGCACCCTGACATCTGATGCAAGCGCGGTACGCAACTTGCAGTATTCTCACAATGACGTGATTTGTGGCTTGCCCTTCCTTCATTTTTCCTGAAAGGCAGAAACCAAGAGTTAAGGAAACCAATGACATCATTCTTCTAATTAATTTTATTCTTCCTTCATGCCACCCACAGGCTAGAGAACAATACAAATGCCTCATTCAGAAGGGGGAAAAAAATGGAACAATGTTTTCCAATGATGTGAACCGTTCCAATACCCATGATAGTGCAACAATATCTGTGCCAATCATATAAACCAGGGGTGGAGGACCACGGCCCTTGTATGACTTGTGGACTTCAACTCTCAGAATTCCTGAGCCAACATGGCTGGCTCAGGAATTCTGGGAGTTGACGTCCACAAACCACGAAAGGGCCATGCTTCCCCATCTCAGCTATAGACCGATGACTTACTCAAACTAGCTAACTTGTGAGCCCCAGATCTGAGCAGGTCTAGACGACATGGTTATGAGTGAAGAATTTTGGCTATTGTAGCTCAGCAAGAGATGGAGTGGCTTGGAGTGGGGCTGCTCACGCGCTACGAAATCTACACATTTAGAGGGCCACCATCAGAGGCCAAAACAGGCGGGCCTCTTGCGGATGCTACCCAGCCTCTTTACCTTCACAAAAATGTTTTGTTTTCGTTTTTTAAGAAACTGAAAGAACACAGGAGCCTACCCGGCTAAGCATTAAGAGAAATTAAAAAAAAAATCTAGTGTTGACAACGGATTCATCCGGACTACACACACTGTGATACAGGTAAAGAACAAGTCCAGAAGCAGAGAGGGGAAAAATCAGTTTGCAAGTGAAGGAAATATTCTGCCTGGGAAAACTTGCTTTTCTTTTCTTGTTATTTTCAGAAGGCTGTTTCGTTTCCAACAGTTGGCCAAAGCTTCATCTGAAAAGCAGAACGACGTCCTGGTTTCTCCAGAAGGGACACCAAGTGGGTTCGGGTTTTGCCCCTGTACTTCAGCGGAAGAGACTTCCAAACTTTTGGGGATAAGCGAAAGGCAGAGAGTGAAGGACTTAGTACATCTTCTTGTACCAGCGGAGGAGAGAGACAGAAGAAAAGACCTCAAATTGGATTAACACAAGAGGAAAATTGGATTATATCGTCCTCTGAGCAAATTCTGCATGGACATCGCCCTTCTGCCCTCACAAACATGGCAGCTGGTCAGCAGGAGGGAAAAAAAAGGACCCAAATCCAGGAATTACAGTCAGGTTAGTGACATTTGAAGGGGAAAAAAAAGTTTTTTGAATCATCCTCTCCTGCTTCTCTTTAAGGGTCAGTCTTCCAGCTGCCAGGTCAGGCTGCTCCAGCAGAGGAAGAGAAGGGAGGCCTACTCTATCCGTCTTAGGATTTGGATTTCGCAATGGCCAAGCCGATCAGGCCCGCCAGACTGGCTGCTCCCAACGCCATGCCACCAACGATCGCCATGCCAACCAAGCCATCTGTGGAGAGAACAACGGGGCATCACCTTTGAGGGTCAGTTAAAAACCGACACACGTTGAAGGGACTTTGGACTGCTGCTTCCGAAGAAGGAAAGGGGGGGGGAGGGCTGGACAAACTCATTGCCATGGCAACCAACTCACCTACCACCTACCCACCCCCACCTCTTCAAAGGAGTAATAGCTACAATGGCTGCCTTCCCGGGGTCAACCAAGATCCCTTGGTCATCAACCCTAGCAGGGTCCTTCCGGGATCACAGCAACCGCTGCACAATCTTCAAACATTAACTGCTGTGGAATGTATGTACGCATGCATGTGTGTACAGCTAGTCAACTTACGACCATAACTAAGCCCAAATTCCTGTTGCTGTGTCAGACATTTGTTAAAGAGAATAACAGAGTTGGAAGGGACCTTGGAGGTCTTCTAGTCCAACCCCCTGCTCAGGCAGGAAACCCCATACCATTTCAGACAAATGGTTGTCCGATCTCTTCTTTAAAACCTCCAGTGTTGGAGCATCCACAACTTCCGAAGGCAGGTGGTTCTCATTTTCAGGAAATTTCTCCATAGCTCTAGGCTGCTTCTTCCCATTTTATGACCTTTCTTGCTTCAGTTAAGTCACAGGTCTGCAACCCGCGGCTCTGGAGCCGCATGCGGCTCTTTCAGCCGTCTCCTGCGGCCCCCAGTCCTCTGCTATGTGTACTCCCCCCCCAAAAAAGTGAGACTAAAAATTTCAACCAATCAATTCAAATATGCAGGGTAGGTGCATATCTTGCCTTGGCTCCACTCTTCAGTCAAACCCTGTTCTGCACATGTGCGCATGTACGCGCATGCGCACACATTTTTTGTGGCTCCCAGTTTTTCCTTTTGTGAGGGAACCGGTTCCGAGTGGCTCTTTCACTGTTTCAGGTTGCTGACCCCTGAGTTAAGTGAATCACTGCAGTTAATTTAGTAGCGCTGTTGTAAGTGAATCTGGCTTTCCCACTCGGCTTATCAGAGGGTCGCAAAAGATGATGATCACATGACCCTGGAACAATGCAACCATCATAAATGCATGCCGGTTGCCAAGTGTCTGAATTCTGATCACATGACCCTGCAACAGTCATAAGGGTGGAAAACAGTCGTGTGCTACTTATTTCAGTGCTGCTGTAATTTCGAACGGTCACTAAACGAAGAGTTGTAAATCAGGGACAACCCGTATTTATGTATGAATGAGCAACAAAAATGATCGGTGGGACTGGAAGCTAAAACATATAAAGAACAGTTGCTGGAATTGGATACGTCTAGTATAATGACGAGGGGTAACATGATAGCAGGGTTCCACTATCTCAGGGGCTGCCACAAAGAAGAGGGAGTCAAGCTATTCTCCAAAGCGCCTGAAGGCAGGACAAGAAGCAAAGGATGGAAACTAATCAAGAAGAGAAGCAACCTAGAACTAAGGTGAAAATTCCTGACAGTGAGAACAATTAACCAGTGGAACAATCTGCCTCCAGAAGTTGTGAATGCTCCAACACTGGAGGTTTTTAAGAAGAGACTGGAGAATGATTTGTGTGAAATGGTACATAGAGTTTCCTGCCTGAGCAGGGGGTTGGACTAGATGACCTCCAAGGTCTATTCTATTCTATTCTATTCTATTCTATTCTATTCTATTCTATTCTATTCTATTCTATTCTATTCTATTCCATTTTATTCCATTCCACACTCTACTCTACTCCATTCCATTCCATTCTAATACTATATAAATAAAACCAGTTTGCTGAGAGAGGACCACCTCCCATTTTTATAGTTCTCTCGATAGAAATAACACTCCTTAATCATCCAGGTTTGTCGCACTTGTTAAAAGCCAAGGTTTCGTGTGCCTGGACAGTTTCAATTCATGACTAGTGCTAGGTTAGTCCATGCTTTGGTCTCCCAACTCCGAAACTGTGTGTTGCTCAATTCTTTACAAAGCAAGGTAACCCAAGAGGTTGACAAGGATAAGCCCAGGTTGGGTAGGGTTACATTAGCCGTTGTCCTTTGGGCTGGGATCCAGTGCAATTGAACCGAGCTAAAAAAAAAAGAAAGGCCTGGCTGCCTCTACCCCACCTCTGCCCCCCTAACCTTTCTGCATGGCTTTCTTGATCAGTTTTTCCATCTCCAAGGCTTGTGTGTTGCTCGGCTCAGTCTTCAACAGGCCCCGGATGTACTTCAGAGCCTTTTCATATTCCTGTCGTGGAGACAAAAAAAGAGCAGCAATCATAAAAGGTAAAGGTTCCCCCGCACATGTGTGCTAGTCGTTTCCAACTCTAGGGGCCGGTGCTCATCTCCGTTTCAAAGCCGAAGAGCCAGCGCTTGTCCGAGGACGTCTCCATGGTCATGTGGCCGGCATGACTACATGCCAAAGGCACACGGAACGCTGTTACCTTCCCACCGCAGCGGTCCCTATTTTTCTACGTGCTTTCGAACTGCTAGGTTGGCAGAAGGCGCTCACTCTGTTACGCGGCACTCGGGATTCGACCCGCCAAACTGCCAACCTTCTGATCAACAAGCTCAGCGTCCTAACCCACTGAGCCACCACGTCCCACAGCAATCATAACCGGGGTTAATCATACCTTGGGGTTTAGCAAACAGGCTGAGGGTGGTGTTAATAATAATAATAATAATGATGATGATGATGATGATTAATAATGATTAGTAATAGTAATAATAGTAATAATAATAATAATAATAATAATAATAATAATAATAATAATAATAATAATAATAATAATAATAATAATAATAATTTCACTTTGTTAGGATTGATGTACATTTTCTCAAGATTCACGTATGTGTATCTGCATTTGGGACATGATCAAAAATCATAAACTCCATTATCTTTTTCTTTGTGAAACAACTGTATTTTTTTTCTCTTTAAACCCAGATGCTCAGATTTCTCCATGGTCTTATAGGAGCTTTTTCTCTTCTTCTCTTAAAATTCTAGATACTTGGTTGTCCTCGACTTACAACAGTTCATTTAATGACCGTTCAAAGTTACAACGGCACTGAAAAAAAAGCAACTTATGACCATTTGGCCGTACTTATGACCGTTGTGGCATCCTCCCGATCACGTGATCAGAATTCAGATGCTTGGCAACCAACTCATATTTATGACGTCTGCAGGCTCACAGAGGGGGGGAATCATTTGATCACCTTTTGTGACTTCTGACATGCAGAGTCAATGGGGGAAGCCAGATTTCAGTTAACGACCCTGGAACCAACTTAAAAACTGTGGCAACGAAGGTCGTAAAATGGAGGGAACCACCCTAGAAATAAGGAGAAATGTGTAAAAATGGGGCAAAACTCACTTTAACAAATGTCTCACTTAGCAGCAGATGTTTGGGGCTCAATCGTGGCCGTAACCCGAGGGCCACCTGTGCCATTAAACGTTAATAGCAATTTGCAAGTCTGGAAAGTGTAATTCTCCTGCCGTTTCCTTAATAGCCCCGGGAAACCAGGGTGGATCCCTTCTGAGCCTTTCTCCACCCATTATGCGGCTGTGGGCAATGCCCTCTCTTATCTGACTGTTTCCTAGGCAGCCTTTCTCTACCTGTCGCTCAAGGCCATTCTCACCTACCATTACAGGTAGAGACAATAGGGCAGAGGTGGTCCCATAAGCAGACAGGTATGAAGATTAAAAGGACAAAAATCAACTTCACCTATGTAATGCCTCCTTAAGTAACACCAGCTGCCTGCAATTAGTGCAGGTTCGAGTCCCACCAGGCTCAAGGTTGACTCAGCCTTCCATCCTTCCGAGGTAGGTAAAATGAGGACCCAGATTGTTGGGGGAAATTAAGCTGACTTTGTAATAATGCCGCTTGGGGTGTGTGTGAAAGCCCTAATAAGCAGGCATATACATAGAATGAAGGCTACTGCTAAGCTTGTAAGCCGCCCTGAGTCTTCGGAGAAGGGCGGGATATAAATGGAATTAAAATAAAATAAAATAAAAATAATGGCTAGAGGCCCATTCCAAGGAAGCTGTCCAATGTTACAGACAGAGAACCCAAAGGCGGTTATTAAACACAACATAATTCTCCACGTTCAGGGACGGGCTACCTAAAAATCAAATACAGGTAGTCCTCAGCTTGCAAGCACAACTGACCCCAGGGGTTCCGTCGCTATGCAAAACAGGCCATTTTACGGCCTTTCTGGCCACAGTTGTTAAGTGAAGTTCTTAAATTAGTGGTAACACGGTTGTTCAGTGAATCTGGCTTCCCCCATCAACTTTGCTTGCCAGAAGGTCCCAAAAGGGGGTAGCAGGATGCCGGGACATTGCATCCGTCATAGGTACAAGTCAGTTGCCAAGCATCTGAATTTTAGTTACATGACCAGGGGCATGCTGCAACGGTCGTTAAGTGTGAAAAACGATGGTAAGTCACTTGTTTTCAGTGCCACTGTGACTTTAAACATTGCTAAATGAATGGTTGTAAGTAGAGGACTACTTCTAGTGGAAACAAACAAGACGACATTGGTCCAATTTGCCACTGCTAGAACAAAATGGAGGACTATCCAGAACAAAATGGAGGAGTATCCAATTTGCCACTTCTAGAACAAAACGGAGGACTATCCAGAACTTGGGCCTAGAAAGACCTCAAGGAACCTGAGGTTCTCCAGATGTTAGCAGCTGGGGAACATTGGGAGCAATAACCCCCAATATATGAGGAAGAGATCATGCTTTTCCATTCTTCCTTTCTGCTGTAGTCAATGAATATGTTGATGTCTGGCATTCCAGATGTTTTTGAGAGGACCATCGCTTACTCACTGGAGGGGGGGGGGGTTCAACAGTGAGACAACATCTTTCAGACGTCCCAAAGGTGCTTTTTCTTTGAAGACATTTCACTTCTCACCCAGGAAGCTTCTTCAGCTGTGACTGGATGGTGGGGAATGGAAGGACCACCATCCAGTCAGAGCTGAAGAAGCTTCTTGGATGAGAAGCGAAATGAACGAATGAACCTTTATTGTCAAAGTACAACCATGTATACATGGAGATTAGCTGAGCCTTCCTTCGTGCTCCCGCACCCCCCCCCAAACTCACAGTGACAACAAACCCTCCATCTTATTACACCATGTGAACTGATCGCACCACACACCAGCCTCGCAAGTCAATTCTGCATAAACTTTATAAAAATTATTTCCCGTTCAAAAGCCTAACAACCCACGGATAAAAGCTGTTTTTCAGCCTGTTGGTGAGGCTGGCTATACTCCTATGTCTCCTACCCGATGGTAGGAGAGTAAAGAGATACCGTCCAGGGTGTGAGTCATCCCTGAGAATCTTCCTCACTCTTCCAAGGCAACGAGCCCTGGCGATGTCATCCAGTGGTGTCAGGGGACAGCCCACAATGTCTTGTGCTGTACTCACCACCCTCTGTAATACTTTCCTATCCGCGGCTGTCAGACCAGCATACCAAACCACAATACCGTATGAGAGGACGCTCTCTATAGTAGACCGATAAAAGAGGGTCATTAGCCATTGTTCTACCCTGTTCTTTCGCAAGACCCTGAGAAAGTGAAACCTCTGTTGGGCCTTTCTAGCCACCTGGGTTGCGTTAACTTTCCAGGTCAGATCTTCGCAGAGGTAGACTCCCAGAAAGTTAAAGGAGGAAACTCTCTCCACACAGTCCTGCCCGATGTAAAGTGGGGCAGGTTCAAAGAAAAACAAGAAAGTCCATTTGCCTCGTGAAAAAGGACCTTTGGGACAACCGTGACCTGGATGACTGAGACTCTCCACAGACAACAACTTCCAGACCATCCCACCATGTTTTTGAGCTGGAGTGGGGTTCAGTTCAATTCACCTCACCCTCCAATCTCAGTAGCTTGTCTGTTGCGCCACACAGAAGCTTGAAAACGGGCCTGGACTTCCTTCCATCCACCATCCCCTTCCATTCCTGCTCTTAAGGCTGGATATCCTATAGCTGGCTCAAGTGGGATTTCCTCTTGAGTAAACACCATGAGGAATGCACTGTTCACCCAGCTGTGCTTTGCACAGATCCCTCCCTCAGACCCAACTTGCTTCTTATCTGCACCGTTGCCTCCAACAACAACGCCCAAGGATCGAAGAGTTATGATCATGGCACTGTGGTAGTCCATAAAAAGCCCAGATAAGAGGATCAGCCAAGACAGATAAGGATGGACAACACCCTGCTTTCCATGAAGTTTATGAAGCCGGGATTAGTTGTCAGAGATAAAGCAAAGGCCAAGTTAACGGGAGCCACGGGGAGAGTCAACTCCACACACAGCCAAGGTTGGGGAGATAGTCCCATCTCTCTTGAGTTCCTCTTTCACAATCCCACCCTCCACCTTCGGAGAAGATCAGACAAAACAACAGGTGCTGTTTAGCTCCGCAAGACCAGGAGATGGTGAAATTTATTTTCAAACACGAAGGAAGGAAGAAAAGTGCTGGCAGGTAGTGGAACAGTTTTTAAAACATCCCTAGTTAATAAGAGGTCTGTTTTGAGGTAAGGTTGAAAAAACAAAAACAAAAGAAAACTCAGTGTAGAGGAAAGATTAATGCAATGTTTTCTTTTCTGCCTCCTCAAAACCTTTCTAAGGGCAAACAGTTCCCAGGCCAATTACTTAACTCAAAATCTATATTGGCTGTTCCCTGAAGGCATTTGCCTAAATGCTCAAAGACAGTCAATCCTGGCCTGGAACAACCAGTCCGTTTGGGGTTGTTCACAATGACAGAAATAACTCTTGGAGAAAGCACCTGGTGGCTTTTCAGCGTCATGTGAATGTAATCACAATGTAATCCTAGGACAGGAAGAGAATGTTAGAAAAGACACTTTTTTTTTAATTAAAGAGTTTTACAAAAACAAAATTTTACAATATATCCCCAAATCCCCCCCACCCCAAACCCACCCACTTCCCCCCCCCACTTCCCAGAGCTAAATACAGGATTATAGTTACAATAATCATATTCTAAATAAAAATTATGCATAATATACAATTAACCAAATTCATAATGTGCTTTAACTCCCCTTTAACATAACTACATACAACGTACCAATAACAATATCCCACTAAGATCTACTCATAAGCTAAATGGAACTTTTTAGTCCCATATTTGTTCTGAATATAATCTATCCATCTCCTCCAAACTGAAATATATCTTTCCTGTGAATGATCTTTCAAGTAAGCAGAAATCTTAGACATTTCTGCAAGATTCGAAACTTTAAACACCCATTCTTCTATAGTGGGCAAACTATCCTTCTTCCAATATTGTCCCACCAGTAACCGTGCTGCTGTTATCATGTTCAACATCAAGTTAGTTTCTTTAACATCACAATCTACCACAATACCCAATAAAAACAATTGCGGAGAAAACTTTATCTTTCTCTTAAAAATCTTTTGAATGTGAAATGTTAGAAAAGACACTTAAACTGGCTCCATTTTAACTCTCTTCGGTACGGGGTAGTTCTCCACAGTTCATTTAGTGACTGATCAAAGTTAACGACGGCACTGGAAAAAAAGCGACTCACGGCCATTTTTCACACTTACAACCTTAGCAGTGGGACACGGCAACCGCTATAAATATGAACCACTTCCCAAGGATCCAGGTTTTGAGCCTTTTTCACACCTAATGACCACTTCAGCATCGCCACGGTCACGTGATTCATATTCGGATGTTTTGACAACTGACTCACACTTATGGTGGTTGTAACGTCCTGGGGTCACGCGATCACCTTTTGCGACCAAATTTCTCACTTAGCAACGTAAATTTGGGGCTCAATTGTGGTCGTACGTTGAGGACTACCTGTATAAGAAAGAGGGAAGTGGAAAAGCCATCTGGCTTTCCTTGTCAGTCATGTCCGACTCTAAGGCACGGTACCCATCTCCGTTTGTTGACTGGAGACAATGAGCTTATCTCAATAAAAAATAAATTTTACAGAATCTGTTTCCTGGCCTGGATTACCTTTTATCCTACCTAACTGGGATAAAAGAGATGGGAAGTGAAGAAGAGTAAATAATATGCCAGCCACCCAATTTAATCACCCCTTCAGTCAGTATAGACCAAGGGTCTTCAAACTTGGCCCTTTTATGACTTGTGGACTTCAACTCCCAGAATTCCTCAGCCAGGCAGGCTGGCTGAGGAATTCTGGGAGGTGAAGTCCACAAGTCATAAAAGGGCCTAGTTTGAAGACCCCTGGTATAGACAGTTTGAGGGAGACAAAAATCATAGAAGATGATTTGAAAAGAGAGGTAACAATGTGGTCAGCCAAGCATCATTGAGCCATGGTGGCACAATGGTTAGAATGCAGCATTGTAGGCTTCCAAGGTCAGTAAAATGAGGACCCAGATTGTTGGGGGCAACAGGCTGACTCTGAAAACTGCTTAGAGATGGTTGTAAAGCACTATGAAGTGGTATATAAGTCTAAGTGCTGTTGCCACGGCCCTTCCTTCCTTCCTTTTTCCTTTCCTTCCCTCCCTCCCTCTGAATTGGTTGGAATGCAGCACTGCAGGCTAACTTTGCCCACTGCCAGGAGTTCAATCCTGACCGGTTCAAGGTTTGACTCAGCCTTCCATCCTTCAGAGGTCGGTAAAATGAGGACCCAGATTGTGGGAGGCAATAACCGACTCTATAAACCGCTTAGAGGGGGCTTGTAAAGCGCTATGAAGCGGTAAAGGTAAAGGTTCCCCCGCACATGCGTGCTAGTCGTTTCCAACTCTAGGGGCCGGTGCTCATCTCCGTTTCAAACCTTTATTATTTTACTTTTAACACAAGGTGGCAAACATATATAATACTACTTGTTCCTCCTATTTTTCTCACAGCAACTACTCTGTGAGGTGTTTTGGACTGAGAGAGTGTGATTGGCCCAAAATCACCCAGCTGGATTTCATGCTTAAGGCAGGACTAGAACTCACAGTCGCCTGGTGATTGGCCCCAAATCACCCAGCCAGCATTCGCGCCAAAGGTGGGACTAGAACTCACAGTCTCCTGGTTTCTAGCCTGGTATCTTAATCACTAGACAAAAATGGCTCTCAATTTGCCAAATAGCTGGAGCTGTAAGACCTCAACTATAGAGGCAGTAGGTAAGATTTTGGACTGGCACTCGCGACTCAGGTTCAAACTCAGGAAAACTCTGTCATGACAACTTAGTGGGTGACTCTGAGTCTGTTATTTTCTCCCAGCCCAACCTAGATCGCAGGGCTGTTGTTGGGAAAATTTAGAGGAACAAAGACTATGTAAACCATCTTGAGATCATGGAGGAAAGCTGGGATGTAAATCTCATGAGTAAATAAAATACAAAACACTTGGAAGGCACCAAGACGTATACACCTGAGTTCACAGATGCAATGACTGCAAACATCTGTCCCATTTCTTAGACTGTAGTGAGGTAATTAACCGGAAGAAACTCTCCTGAAAAATAAGCTAAAGCTGAACATTTGTCTGCTGTATACACTGAGCTACAGTTATGCTTATATTGTAAATACAGTAGAGCAGTGTTTTTCAACCACTGTTCCGCGGCACACTAGTGTGCCGCGAGATGTTGCCTGGTGTGCCGTGGGAAGAATTGAAAAAACACTGACCTAGGAGACAGCGGTGAGAGGAGGAGGAGGAGGAGGAGGAGGAGGAACAGCCACGGGCGGAGTGGCGCTGCAAGACTCTCTGGCGGGGAGCCTTGGCTAAGCTGACAGCCCTACTTCGCTGGAAGCAAAAACCCGGGAAAAGAAGTGGGCTCGACCTCTCTAGGCACCAGGGCTCCACGGCAGCGTAGCTCCGCCCCCTTCTCTGGCTTCGGAGGGTCTCTTCCTGAAGAGAGAGAAGCTGGGGAGAGGCGACCGGCTCGCTTATCGGAAGAGGACGGACGGGCGGCCAGCCCGGCTCGCCTGAGCTGTCGCGTGGTTGGTTGCCTGCAACGTTCAAAAAAACTCTTCTTCCCCAGCACGCACCGCTTACTCCTTACTCCCCGCGCGGCTGAGGATGCGAGACTCCCGCCTGGTCGGCTGCCTGGCTCCGCTTTCTTTGCTCGCCGCGACCCCTCGCCCCAGCCCGAAATAGAGGGATCTGACCGCTTCGCTCTTGGAGGCTTCGCTTGCGTCTGAAAAATTACATGGCTGATTTTTTTTTAACCTGTCCTTTTGATACGTTGCATAATAAAATGTCCTTTGGACCAAAGCAATTAAAAACCTTTGGGGTTTCCCCCCCCCTCTGGAGTGAAGTGCTTTTGATGGTAAAGGTGAGAAAGAAAGAAAAAAGGAAGGGAAAAAAGGAGAAAGGGGGAAGGGGAAAGGGGAAAAGGGAGGGAGAAAGAAAAAAAAGGAGAATAGAAAAGAAAGAGAGAGAGAGAGGAAGGGAGGAAGGAAGGAAGGAAAAAAAGCAGGAAGAAAAATTAAAAAGAAATGCAAGTAGCTTCCAGTTTCCACAACAAGTAGAAAGCAAGAAATTGAGAGAGGGAGGGAAAGAAAGTGGGAGAGAGAAAGGCAGGAAAGAAAGGAAGGAAGATAGAAAGAAAGAAAGAGAAAAGAAAGAGAGAAAAAGAAAGAAAGAGAAAAGAAAGAAAGAAAGAAAGAAAGAAAGAAAGAAAGAGAAAGAAAGAAAGAAAGAAAGAAAGAAAGAAAGAAAGAAAGAAAGAAAGAAAGAAAGAAAGAAAGAAAGAAAGAAAGAAAAATAAATGAAGGAGAAAAATGCAGAAAGAAAAATTAAAAAGAAATGCAAGTAGCTTCCAATTTCCACAACAAGTAGAAAGCAAGAAATTGAGAGAGGGAGGGAAAGAAAGTGGGAGAGAGAAAGGAAGGAAGGAAGATAAAGAAAGAAAAGAGAGGGAGGGAAGAGAGGGAAGGAAGGAAGAAAGAAAAGAAGGGAAAAAAGAAAATACAGAAAGAAAAATTAAAAAGAAATGCAAGCTTTCCTTTTCCTTCACAGCAAAAACAAACAAACAAAAGCCCCAAAATAAAATAAAATAAAATAAAGAGGCTAATAATAATAATAATAATAATAATAATAATAATAATAATAAGAATAAGAAGAAGAAGAAGAAGAAGAAGAAGAAGAAGAAGTAGTTGGAAGGGACCTTGGAGGTCATCTAGTCCAACCCCTTGAGAACACAGGCCATCCTCGACTTACGACCATTCGTGTAGCGACCGTGGGGAGGTCCAACGGTGTGGAAAACGGTGGAGTGCCTCGTGATTTTTTTCATGAAACAAGTGTGCCTTTGCCCAAAAAAGGTTGAAAAACACTGCAGTAGAGGTCATCCAAATAATTGGGTGCCCCCTAATGGATCTGTCTCGCCTCCCACTTTTTTTTTTTTTAACAAATTGTAACATTCAGGCTTTTAACATTTAGCATTCAGGATTCTTTTGGAGTGTCAGTATCTTGCTGTTCTGCTTAAAAAAAATTAAAATTCTTTTTTTAAAAAATCCAAATTCTCACTGTCATTCTGATCAAATTCAGCAGGTAAAGCTTTTTCCACTATGCACTATTGACGACCTCTGTAGCAGCAGATATGAGCAAGTATAAAGCTAATATTAGACTATAAACATGGATGAATAGAGTAATTTAAAACTAGGCTCTGAAAAACTAAGCAGTTGAAGAACGTTAGCTAAGCAAATGAAACTCCCAGTTTAGCCTTTAATCAGTGTTCAATTTCTTTCTATTCAGTTAAAGAATAAAGTGGCAAAAAAACCCAAACCAAACCAATTGATCTATACTTCTCTTATCAATAACTTTGACTGCACTAGGTAAAGGTAAAGGTTCCCCCGCACATGCGTGCTAGTCGTTTCCGACTCATCTCCGTTTCAAACCCGAAGAGCCAGCGCTTGTCTGAGGATGTCTCCGTGGTCATGTGGCTGGCATGACTAGACGCCAAAGGCGCACAGAACGCTGTTACCTTCCCACCGGAGTGGTCCCTATTTTTCTACTTGCATTTTTACCTGCTTTCGAACTGCTAGGTTGGCAGAAGCTGGGATGAGTAACAGGCGCTCACTCTGTTACGTGTCTCTCGGGATTCGACCCGCCAAACTGCCGACCTTCTGATCAACAAGCTCAGCGTCCTAACCCCCTGAGCCACCGCGTCCCTTACTATGAAGCGGTATATAAGTCCAAATGCTATTGCGATCCCAAAGCTTTTTTTTCCCCCAAAAAGGCAACTAGGGGTGTTTTTTTTTTCTTTAAACATGTTTCGCTTCTCATCCAAGAAGCTTCTTCCGTCATTTCTTCCGTCATTTCCATCTTTCTCATGTCCCCTTGAAGAGCTCAACATTTGGATCCCCTCTTTTTTAACAGAGTGTAACTTCTTTTGGCTTCCAATCCCAAACTGCTGTGATTTCAGTATATGGTCAGCTGTTCGAAATTCAGCACAGCCATATCTGGAAGTGGACCTCTGGCAAATCCAAAAAAAGTGAAAAGGAGGGGCTACCTACAAGCTTACCTTAAGCCGGTAATTGGCTACCGCAAGGTAGAATACGTAATCCCGTTGTTCTTCTTTGTTTCCCTTCAGCACCAGTTCTGGAAAAATAAATAAATAAAAGGGAAGAAAATGGACGTACATGGGTTTCTAATACAGGTAGTTTTCGACTTACAACACTTCACTTAGTGACCGTCCGAAGTTACAAGGTCACTGGGGAAAAAAGTGACTTACAACCAATTTTCACACTTACGACCTTGGCAGTGGCAGCAAATTGCCAAGGATCCACATTTTGATCATGTAACCAAGGGAAGGCTGCAAAGGTCGTGTTAAAAAAAAAAAAGGTTCGTAAGTGACTTTTCTTCAGTGCTATTGCAACTTTGAACGGTCACTAAACGTTGCAAGTCAAGAATTATCTGTATGCGATGAAATTCAAACATAATATGAAGAAAGAGGAATGTTTGCCTCCCCTGTTTTTCCAACAGCACAGCTGAATCCTTGAGGAATTGAGATATACACACTGGCCCACAAATTGAGCCTCCAGGTTCAAGGGTATTTTTAAAGGGAGCTATTGTATTTTTAGGCATTTGGATTTTCAGCCTTGGATGGCTTGCTGAGTTACAAAGTGCTGTGGCGCATTTGGGCCACGGAATCGGTGGGCAAGTACGCACACATGCAGTTCCACTTGACCGAGCAGCAGGCGAGCACTGTTGTGATTCAGGGTCAGCCTGTGGGTTCGGCAGTTGGGTCGGACGACTCAGAGGAGGAGGGGGGTGTTGAAGACCTTGCTGAGGGGGTTGAAGATCTTGCTGATGAGAGCCCTCAGCCAGGCCCCTCCCACTTGGTCACCATGGAGACCCAGCTGTGTGAGCCTGACAGTGTGGATGAAGATGACCCACAGCTGGCCCTGTTCAAGGACGCCCGACGCAGGAGGCAGTCAAGTAGGAGTAAACAGAGGAAGGCAATGGGGCTTCTCGGAAGGAGGCAGAGAGAAGCCACGCCCTGAACTCTTTATAAGGGGAATGTGTGGGGAGGGCTGGTTTGCTGAAAGCAACCACTCGGATAGTGTTTCAAAGCTCCTGTATCTTGGTTCGTGTCTTGTTTGTTTTTGTAGTAATAAATTTGGCAGACGTAATTCCAGCCTCTTGCCGTTTGTAAATGGGTTGCCTTTTCTGCAGGGCCGGTAGCAGGCTGGTACAGAACAAGCACGTGCGCGAAGCTCCATTTCTGCAAGCGGCGGGTGCCCGGGTCCGCTGCTCGTGCGGATCCATCCCCTCTTTCTCTCCCCCCCCTCCGCCGGTCCGCAAAGCCGGAAAGATTGGAGAACCGCTGCTTTAGTCCACCTGACTCTAGCTACTGAGGTTAGTTAGGACAATCCTTTGGCAAAACAAATGAAAAAGGGTGTTTTCCTTCAAAATGCGGAAGAATACATTTAAAGAAGCACAACTCACTTTTTAAAATGCCTTTCCCCAAATTCCAAAAAAACCCTAGCAAAAATAAAAAAGGTTGGTTTAATAGCAACAGAGAACGCTGACTCTTACGAGTCTTATTTGTGTTTCCTATATATCCAAGTAGAGACTTTTTAAGGTCAACCACTTATTTTAAAGTCCACACTGTTCAAAAGTAACTACGGCAAGGCTCATAAAATTAAAAGCCAAATGTCAGTCATCCTCGAAAAAGGGAAAAAAATGCCCCCTGCCGAGCCAAACATTGATATTTCTTCTGAAATAGGACCTTGCTTGAAACGTATCAGGTTAAGAAACTATATTCTTCACAAATTGGATGTTTCTTTTTTCCCCCCGAATTTTTTATTATTATTATTTTTCGAATATATTCTTCACAAATTGGATGTTTCTACCAGAGTAGAATCTTTTTCTACAATAATTTTTGGCCCCGGTTTCTAAAAGAGGCAAGAGGCAGTTTGGTGGAGGAGTGTACAAGTAGTCCTCAACTTACGACCACAACTGAGCCCAAAATTTATGTTGCTAAGTGAGGCGTTTAAGTGAATTTTGCCCCACTTTTGTGACCCTTCTTGCCCAAGTTGTTAAATGAATCACTGCAGTGGTTAAGTGAGTTTTGCCCCATTTAACGACTTTTTTCACCCCATTTGCTAAGTGAATCACTGCACTTCTTAAATCATGGTTGTTGAGTGAATCTGGATTCCCCACTGAGTTTGCTTGTCAGAAGTTCGCAAAAAAGGATCACAAGATTCTGGGACACGGCAACTGTCATAAATGTGAGTCGGTTTGTCAAGCATCCGGATGTAAATCACGTGATCAGGGGGATGCTGCATAAGTGGTCATAAGTGTGCAAAATGGTCATAAGTCACTTTTTCCAGTGCCGTTGTAACTTCAAACGGTCTCTAAATGAACTGTCGTAGGCCAAGGACTACTTGTATAAGGATAATCACTATACATACAGCAAATAGGTTCAGAGGCCAGTCCCACCAGACAGAGAGGAGATCATTGAGGACTAGGAACATGCCAAGGCTTAAAGGAACTGCTGTAAGTCAAGGACCACTTGTATAACTCCCCAAATTAACATGGTCAGTTCGGCTGGAGAGTGGAAAAAGCTCTTAAAGCTTCCTACCACTGCAATGTAGTGTGTCATGTTTGAAAGATTAGTAAGAATGTCTGTAAAGGTAAAGGTAAAGGTTCCCTCGCACATGCGTGCTAGTCGTTTCCGACTCTAGGGGCCGGTGCTCATCTCCGTTTCAAAGCCAAAGAGCCAGCGCTTGTCCGAGGACGTCTCCGTGGTCATGTGGCCGGCATGACTATACGCCAAAGGCGCACGGAACGCTGTTACCTTCCCACCGGAGTGGTCCCTATTTTTCTACTTGCATTTTTAGGTGCTTTCGAACTGCTAGGTTGGCAGAAGCTGGGACGAGTAACAGGCGCTCACTCTGTTACGCGGCACTCGGGATTCGACCCGCCAAACTGCCAACCTTCTGATCGACAAGCTCAGCGTCCTAACCCACTGAGCCACCGCGTCCCTATAGAATGTCTGTACTGTACATTTTTCCCCCATAATTGCCCTATTCCCTTTCAATCCTCTGCCGTGTCTCTAAGGCCTAACAGGTGAAAGACAACATTCACATTATGAAAGGAAATACGGGGATTTATGCTTAAGAAAAGGGTTCCGTACGGGAGATCAAGGGTGCCACGTTGCAGCTGGCCTAAGGCTTACCTTCCAAAAGTACAATGCCCTTTTTGATGTCCTCATTGTATTTGCTGCGGACCAGGCACCAAGCATACTCGAACTGTGTTCCTTTGGAGATGCTGCCTGCGCTTTGCTCAGAATTGAACTTCTTCTCGAATCTCTGGAGAACAGAAAAGAGAAAGGCTAGATGGACGGGTGGCAAGGAAGCCCACCCTCAAAACTCCCAATTGCCAGTGCCCATCGTTGCCCCCCAAATCATCTATTACACACACACACACACACACACACACACGTAGGTTTCCTTACATTCTTTATACAATTGGTCTACTGTCCTCATTACAGCGAGTTTCTAGCAAGATCTCTCTCCTTGCCTTGAACGAGCGCCTTCTGCACCACGATCCCTTCGAGCTGTGACTTGCTAAGTGAACCCATCAGCCTTGGTGGAGCAGTGGGCTAATGCCTCCTTAAGTAACACCAGCTGCCTGCAATTAGTGCAGGTTCGCATCCCACCAGGCTCAAGGTTGACTCAGCCTTCCATCCTTCCGAGGTAGGTAAAATGAGGACCCAGATTGTTGGGGGCAATTAAGCTGACTTTGTAATAATGCCGCTTGGGGTGTGTGTGAAAGCCCTAATAAGCAGGCATATACATAGAATGAAGGCTACTGCTAAGCTTGTAAGCCGCCCTGAGTCTTCGGAGAAGGGCGGGATATAAATGGAATTAAAATAAAATAAAAAATAAATAAATCTTCAGTGTTGGCCAGCCCAAAAGAAACTACCATGCTAGGAAAGGCTGTACTACTAGAAATAAGACTAGCAATTAATCTCTGTTTAATTTGCGTTTTCCAGCTGGGTGAGAATTAAATCATTTACCAAAAGGGTGGGTGATAAACGAACTGGGGAAAAAAAAATCAGTCTTATTTTATCTATGGTATAGAGCAGGGGAAGGCAACCTTGGCTCTTTTATGACTCATGGGCTTCAACTCCCAGAATTCCTGAGCCAGCTATGCTATGCTGGCTGAGGAATTCTGGGAATTGAAGTCCGTGAGTCATAAAAGAGCCAAGGTTGCCTACCCCTGGTATAGAGGTAAGGCTCAATTTACAAGCATTCATCTAGTGCAGGGCTTTTCGACCTTTTTCACCTATTGTACCACTTTTGGGATATGGCCACATCCGAGTAACACCAGTTGCCTAGCAAGGTGTCAAAAACTTGATGACCCCACCCCAAAGGAAAAAAGTGATGAAGTACAGGTAGTCCTCCACTTACAACAGTTCACTTAGTGACTGTTCGAAGTTACAATGGCACTAAAAAAGTGCCCCCCAAGCTACAGCCGAGCAAGACACCTGCCTGCCCTGCCCGGCGGTGCTCTTCCTCCTGTCCGAGGTTTTCATTGTTCTGAGCATTTCTGTTGAGGATTGGCAGTAGGGGTGGGGTGGGGTGGGGGGTGTTTGGTTTTTATTCACCCTCCCCATCTGCTGGGTGGTTGCAGCAGGTTTTGGTCACTTCACATGACCCTGGGACACTGTGACCGTCATAAATAGGAATCAGTTGCCAAGCATCTGAATGTAAATCACAAGACCCTGGAGATGCTGCAACATTCCAGCTGATCGGCGCTTCTCCTGGGCTCAGAAGCGGCAGGATTAGCACCAAGCTCCAGCTGGAGCCTGGCGCTGATCCTGGCACTTCCGCTGAGCCCTGACAGCCCTGCAGCTCCAGCCGTCTCTCGCTCAGGCTTGCGCGGTGCTGCCACCGGTTCAGCTCATTCCCCTCCCCCGCTACCACTTTTCTAGGCTGGTTGCATACCACCTGCCAGGTGCCAATGTACCACAGGTGGTACCCGTACCACTAGTTGAAAAGCCCTGGTCTAGTGACCAATTTAAAGCTGCAACGGGAATGACAAAAGTGATTTATGACTGCTTCTCACAAGACAGTTGCAGGATCCCCACATGGTCACATGATCAAAATTCAGACCCTTGCTAAGTGACTCCTATTTATGACGGCTGCAGTGTTCCAGGGTCACGTGATCACATTTTGTGGCCTCCTGACCAGCAAAGTCAATGGGGAAGCCAGCTTCACTTAACAACCGTGTGACTAGCTCCAGTGATTCACTTAACAACTGTGGCAGGCAAGATCGTGAAACGGGGCGAAACTCACTTAACAAATGTCTCATTCAGCAACAGAAGTTTTTGGCTCAATTGTGATCGTAAGTCGAGGACTATCTGGTACAGCAAATCTTATTTTGGGGGGATAGCATCGCTTCTCATGTAAACTATGGCGTTTGCAAGAATGTCTGCTAGCCCGTCACTCATCCCTAGACACAGATAATCCTCAACCTACGACCACAATTGAGCCCAGAATTTATGTTGCTAAGTGAGAAATTTGTTAAGTGAGTTTTGCCCCATCTTACGACTTTTCTTGCCCCATCTGTTAAGTGAATGACTGCAGTTCTGAAATTAGTAACACGGTTGTGAAGTGAATCTGGCTGACTTTGCTTGTCAGAAGGTCGCAAAACGGGATCACACGACCCACGGGACACCTCAACCGTCATAAATGTGAGTCAGGTTGTCAAGCGTCCGAAGGTAAACCATGTGACCGTGGGGATGCTGAAAACAATCGTAAGTGTGACAAATAGGCATAAGTTGTTTTTTTTCAGTGCCGTTGCAGCTTAAAACATTTCACTAAATGAACTGTTGGTGAAGGTGAAGACTGCCTGCATTAATCCTCGTTTATCATGAAGATCAAGCAAGATGAACAGAGATAAATTCTTTGGCACTGTCATCCAACGGCAAGTTTCCCCAAGATATGCCAGCTGGCACTATTGTATGTTTACAATGTGGGGTTCTCCACTCAGAACAACTCTATGGAGATTCTCAGCCATCCAGGTCCTCGTTGTCCCAAAGGTGCTTTTTCAGGAGGCAACTGGACTTCTTTGATTTTCCTTTGAAGACGTTTTGCTTCTCATCCAAGTAGTTTTTACAGTTTCGCTTCTCATCTAAGTAGTTTTTACAGCTCTGACTGAGTGGTGGTAAGGTAAAGGTAAAGGTTCCCCCGCACATGCATGTTAGTCGTTTCCGACTCCAGGGGCCGGTGCTCATCTCCGTTTCAAAGCCGAAGAGCCAGCGCTTGTCCGAGGATGTCTCCGTGGTCATGTGGCCGGCATGACTAGACGCCAAAGGTGCACGGAACGCTGTTACCTTCCCACCGTAGTGGTCCCTATTTTTCTACTTGCATTTTTATGTGCTTTCGAACTGCTAGGTTGGCAGAAGCTGACTGAGTGGTGCTAAATCCTTCCAAACCCTTCCACTCCCCACCATCTAGTCCCATGTGGCAAACCTATGGCACGCGTGCCACAGGCGGCACGCAGAGCCCTTTCTGTGGGCACGCACGCCGTCGCCCCAGTCCTAGGCCTTCAGCTGGGTTTTATAAAACCTTTTCGCTTTAGGCCTCCGCCGCCGTGTGCAAGGAAAAAAAAAGGTCCAATCAATCAATTTCAACTTCTTGTGGTAAAAAAAAAAAGATCTCGCAAAGTTGGGATTGATTGATTGAACTTTTTAGTCCCACCCACTCTGCCATTACCACCGCAGCCACGCCCACCCAATGGGCCACGCCCACCCGGCACCCGATGATACATAAGTGGGTTTTGGGATGCAGTTTGGGCGCACAGTCTCTCAAAGGTTCGCCATCACTGATCTAGTCAGTGCTGAAAAAACTTCTTGGATGAGAAGCGAAACGTCTTCAAAGAAAAACAAGAAAGTCCAGTTGCAGTATCTCCCAAATGTTGGAAATGCTCCGAAGAATTAGGTACATATTTTCATATGTGGTGGTCCTGTAGCAAGTCACAAAGATTTTGGCAAATGATTTGGGCATGGCTAAAAGAAATATTAAGACAAGAAGTTGAGTTCAGTCCAGAATTTTTCTTATTGGGCATAACAAAAGAGAAATACCCTAAAGACGAGTTGTATCTGATGATTCACATTATTACAGCAGCAAGAATGTCATTTGCCCAGAATTGGAAAAGGAGTGAAATCCCAGTAGAAAACGAGGTAATAAGGGAAATTTGGGAATGCTCAGAAATGGATAAATTAACTTTGGAAATCAAAAATAAAGACCAATCAGGTTACTACAAAATTTGGAATAAATTTTATCTTTGGCGGGAACAAAAGGAAGGTCTCTATTAGAATTTATAGATTGGCTGATTGTTCTAAGTACTGTATTATATATAATTGATTTGTATCTTAAGTGTATTTTATGTGTACATATACATATATGAATATTGTAGACAAGAAGGTATGTCAGTCCGTTTGTACCGTGTCCAATGTTTTAAATAATAATTTAATAAATAATAATAATTTAATAATTTAATAAATAATAATAATTTAGTAAATAAATAAATAAAAAATTAAAAAAAGAAAGTCCAGTTGGCTCCTAAAAAAAGCATGTTTGGGACAACTCAGAACAAAGGATTCTCTTTTGAACAGCGGGTTCAACTGGACAGGCCTTCCCGGCGAGAGACCCAAGCTGTGCTAAAATGTGGCCCACTGAATTTCTGCCTATACAGGTAGTCCTTGAGTTATGTCCCCAGCTAAGCCCAACCTTCCCACTGCTAAGCAAGGCAGCTGTTGCGTTGCGCCCTATTGTACGACCTTTCTTGCCACGGGGTCGTTAAGCAAAACGCCGTAGTTGCTAAGTGAATCATGCAGTTGTTAAGATGCTTTTCTCAAAAGGCAACGTTTTTTTTTCCTTTGTTAGGAAAAAGAAAGTCCCGCTGCCTTTGGAAAAAAAAATATCTTTGGGAGAACCACGGTCTGGATGACTGGGTATCTCCATAGACATGGGGTGATTAAGGAATTCTGATTTCTCCCATTGATTTTTTTTTTTTTGCTTGCCAAAAGACAACTGGGAAGGTCACAAACGGCGATCGCCTGACTCCGAGATACTGCAATTATCATAAGTATGAATCAGTTGCCAGGTGCCTGAATTTTGTTCATGTGACCACGAGGATACTGCAACGGTTCATAAGTGTGAGAAATGGTCATAAGTTACTTTTTTCCAGTGCAGTTGTAACAAAAAGATTTGGTGAAAGATAAAAAGTGCAGGGCAGAGGGGACAAACCCGCCCCTCCGCCCCCAAAGGAATAGAAAATATGAACAGAGATTCTTTTTTTTTCTACCAATAAAAACCTTCTTGTTGTCTTTCTGGACCAGGTGAAAAACATAGCATGACAGCTGCCCAACCCCCACCCCACCCCCCTTTAAAAGCATGGAGCCCATGCAGGATAATCTCAGGGTCTTTGCGCCCTCTACTGGGGAAGAAAAAAGCTGCAATTTCCTCATTTTTCAATTTTCCATTCAGAATGAAAATATTTTTTTGGAATGAATTTTTTTTTATTTTATTTTAATTCCATTTATATCCCGCCCTTCTCCGAAGACTCAGGGCGGCTTACAAGCTTAGCAGTAGCCTTCATTCTATGTATATGCCTGCTTATTAGGGCTTTCACACACACACCCCAAGCGGCATTATTACAAAGTCAGCTTAATTGCCCCCAACAATCTGGGTCCTCATTTTACCTACCTCGGAAGGACGGAAGGCTGAGTCAACCTTGAGCCTGGTGGGATGCGAACCTGCACTAATTGCAGGCAGCTGGTGTTACTTAAGGAGGCATTAGCCCACTGCTCCACCAAGGCAATGAATGAATGAATGAATGAATGAATGAATGAATGAATGAATGAATGAATGAATGAAAGTGGTCCCCTCTCTCTGTGAGGGAGGGCAATTCTTCACAGCCAGCAAATAGCTTTGGAGATTCTTCCAGCTAATCACAATTTCTCACCTCCATGTTTGACCATGCTGTCCAATTCTCAATGATTTGCAATTTAGCACCCTGTGCAATTCTCAAGGCTGGCTCAGAGCCCAAGAGCTCCAAAGTAATACAGGTAGTCTTCGACTTACGATCACAAGTGAGCCCAGAATGTCTGTTGTTAAGTGAGGCATTTAAGTGAACTTTGCCCCACTTTATGACTTTTCTTGCCCGAGTTGTTAAGTGAATCACTGCAGTGGTTCGGTTAGTAGCAGGGTTGTTAAAACGATTCAGGCTTCCCCATTGACTTTGCTTCTCAGAAGGCCGCAAAAGGGGATCGATCACGTGACCCCCCCGGAGACACTGCAACCGTCGTATATATGAGTCAGTTGCCAAGCGTCTGGATTTTGATCATGTGACTATGGGGAGAGACGCAAGGGTCATAAGTGAAAAACACAGTCGTAAGTCACTTTTTTCAGTGCCCTTGTAACTTTGAAAAGTCACTAAATGAACTGTTGTAAGTCGAGGACAACCTGTACACAGAGAAGGCTGAAGCTGCAAAGCTGATAGCATGGCTTTAAACTCTGTTTTTTTTCCTTTGACATAAGGTTCAAAATGGGGTCCTCCTGCAAATTAACTATGAGAAGTTGTTGTTAGTTGCAAAGTCATGTCCGACCCCTCGCGACCCTATGGACAACGTTCCTCCAGGCCTTCCTGTCCTCTACCATCTTCCGGAGTCCATTTAAGCTCACACCTACTGCTTCAGTGACTCCATCCATCCACCTCATTCTCTGTCGTCCCCTTCTTCTATTGCCCTCAATCTTTCCCAGCATTAGGCTCTTCTCCAGTGAGTCCTTCCTTCTCATTAGGTGGCCAAAGTCTTTTGAGTTTCATGAGGAGAAGAAAACACATCAACTTTGGACACAAGGTACCAGCATGAAAAATAAAGGCTAAATGCAACATCCTCTCCCAATCACGTTGGTCACCTTCTGTAAGGTAAAGGTTCCCCCGCACATGCGTGCTAGTCGTTTCCGACTCTAGGGGCCGGTGCTCATCTCCGTTTCAAAGCCGAAGAGCCAGCGTTTGTCCGAGGACGTCTCCGTGGTCATGGGGCCGGCATGACTAGACGCCAAAGGCGCACGGAACGCTGTTACCTTCCCACCATAGTGGTCCCTATTTTTCTACTTGCATTTTTATGTGCTTTCAATCTGCTAGGTTGGCAGAAGCTGGGACGAGTAACAGGCGCTCACTCTGTTACGACGCGGCACTCGGGATTCGACCCGCCAAACTGTCCACTTCTGCTAGACAAGCTCAGCATCCTAACCCACTGAGCCACCGCATAACTTCTGTAACTGGTCCCAAATGTGCTTCTTCAAGAGGCAACTAGACTTTCCTGTTTTTCTTTGGAGATGTTTCGCTTCTCATCCAAGAAGCTTCTTCAGCTCTGACTGGATGATGGGGAATGGAAGGATTTACATTCCTCTGCAGACAGCTGGTCATTTGCATTCTTTTAGAGTCGTTGAGGCACTCGGGGGTTTATCTGTGTCGTCAGGGTCACCTGAGTAGTGCAAATGGGTGTTGGAGCCAGGCGCACAGACTCATCCCCAACAGCCTGCACCTGTGAAGGGACACAGGGCAGAAAAGGTCACAGAGCCAAGGAGGCTTCACGCCCATTTGCACCGCTCAGGTGACCCTGAGGACACAGATAAACCTCCAAGTGGCCTCAATGACTCTCTAAAAGAATGCAAATGACCAGCTGTCTGCAAGGAGTATAAATCCTTCCATTCCCCACCATTTGGTCAGAGTCGAAGAAGCTTCTTGGGTGAGAAGCGAAAGGTCTTCAAAGAAAAACAAGAAAGTCCAGTTGCCTCTTGAAAAAAGCACCTTTGGGACAACCAGGACCTGGATGACTGAGAGTCTCCATGGACATACTTCTCTAACTGGGGGGAGAAATCCGTGTTTTGCAAACTTCCCCTCTTTCTCCACTCCATCTTAAGCAGAGGTGGCCCAAATTTCCGTTGCTAAGCAGGACAGCTGTTAAATGAGTTTTGCCTCATTTTACGACCTTTCTTGCAACCGTCGTTAGGTGAGCCGGTGCGCTTGTTAAAGTTAGTAACACAGTTGTTAAGTGCATCTGGTTTCCCTATTGACTTTCCTTGTCAGGAGGTCGCAAAAGGGGATCACGTGACCCTAGGAACACTGCGACTGTCCTAAAAACATGCCAGTTGCCAAGTATCAGGATTTTGATCACACGATGATGGGAGATGCTGCAATGGTTTTAACTGTGAAAAATGGTCCTAGATCACTTTTTTTCAGCTCTGTGGCAACATCAAATGGTCGCTAAACGAATGATTGTATGTCGAGGATCACCTTGAAGATAAAAGAAACTATTTCTTGCGGTAGAACAGGGCTGGAAATTTATTATCTTTCTAAAATGAAGGCTGAGCTGCAAATATTTTCAATTAATGCAGAACAGCACATATCCAGGTTTGAAAAATCAGGTAACACAACAATTCCCTTGAGGGTGCTGCTATTTCACTGCACTGATTCTGGCCATCAAAGACTCAATACTGACAAGGGGTGGGGGGAAAGAGATCCAACAGGATCTCTTATGAAGCATTATGGGAGAACTGCAGAGACAAAGGAACACAGGGACCACAGTGTGCGTGACTGTGTTGTCAGGCACAAAACAATGATTTTTTTTGTTTCTTTTGTCTGAGGTGGTCAGGGCCACAACTGCAAGCCCAAGCAGATGACAGCTGCCCCCATAAAGAAGAATGGAAGGGATTTTTCACCCCCTCTGCACGTAAGATCTTTTTGACCTCAACCGTGGGAAGAAATGGTCAGCTACATTCCTTTCGATAAAAGGTCTCAGAAGTGAGTTTTAAAAGCCCTCAGGCAGAGCTTTGACCGGGTTGAGGAGAACATGGTGATCTCCAGTGGAGAGATCGCTGGGATGGCCAAAGATCAGGTGTGACGTCTCCCCAGCCTGCTTGAAAACCCGTGTTTGCTAAAAATACCCACTCAAAATGTCCTTTGCCCTAAAGCATCCCTTTCATGCTGTTTGGTTGTGTGTGTGTGTGTGTGTGTGTGTTTTTATGGAAATGGGAACCTGTCTAAACACTATTATCATTGCAACACCATCACTTCAAGGTCGGAAAACGCTAAGTGAAGCCAAAATAAACCTTAACAGTACATTGCCTCTTGGACAGAAAGAAGCCCGTGGGACGTCCTATATATATAAAAAAAAAATTGGCAGGCAGCTATCTCTGGGACTATACAATATTGTACTTGGAGATCCAAAAGCAACGGCACATCCAGCCCTTCTCATAAAAAACGGCATTCTCTTTTAAAATGAGTTCATTTCCTAGTTCATGGACTTGATGTGCGCGTCTCTGTGGTTTTCTTGATTTTCCATGGCTTTTTCTCAAGATTGTTTTTCAACTTCCTGGCCCAGATCTGCCGGAAAACCAAGTTAAATCCCCCAGTAGCAGCCTACTGTTGAGTTAGTTAATATTGTACTACTGAGCAAATTTACCATAAATATGTAATATAAGTGTAATACACAGTACCAAAACAAATTTAGGAGAAATAACCTGCAGGTGTTCTGGACAGGTGCCACAATAATTTATAAGGGTTTTTTTTTATCCCACCTTTACTATTTTACTTTAACGCAAGGTGGCAAACATATATAATACTACTTGTTCCTCCTATTTTTCTCACAGCAACTACTCTGTGAGGTGTTTTGGGCTGAGAGAGTGTGATTGGCCCAAAATCACCCAGCTGGATTTCATGCCTAAGGCAGGACTAGAACTCACAGTCGCCTGGTGATTGGCCCCAAATCGCCCAGCCAGCATTCGCGCCAAAGGTGGGACTAGAACTCACAGTCTCCTGGTTTCTAGCCTGGTATCTTAATCACTAGACAAAAATGGCTCTCAATTTGCCAAATAGCTGGAGCTGTAAGACCTCAACTATAGAGGCAGTAGGTAAGATTTTGGACTGGCACTCGCGACTCAGGTTCAAACTCAGGAAAACTCTGTCATGACAACTTAGTGGGTGACTCTGAGTCTGTTACTTTCTCCCAGCCCAACCTAGATCGCAGGGCTGTTGTTGGGAAAATTTAGAGGAACAAAGACTATGTAAACCATCTTGAGATCATGGAGGAAAGCTGGGATGTAAATCTCATGAGTAAATAAAATACAAAACACTTGGAAGGCACCAAGACGTATACACCTGAGTTCACAGATGCAATGACTGCAAACATCTGTCCCATTTCTTAGACTGTAGTGAGGTAATTAACCGGAAGAAACTCTCCTGAAAAATAAGCTAAAGCTGTATATACTGCTGTATATACTGTATATACTGCTGTATATACTGCTGTATATACTGAGCTACAGTTATGCTTATATTGTAAATACAGTAGAGGTCATCCAAATAATTGGCTGCCCCCTAATGGAACTGTCTCGCCTCCCACTTTTTTTTTATAACAAATTGTAACATTCAGGCTTTTAACATTTAGCATTCAGGATTCTTTTGGAGTGTCAGTATCTTGCTGTTCTGCTTAAAAAAATTAAAATTCTCTTTTAAAAAATCCAAATTCTCACTGTCATTCTGATCAAATTCAGCAGGTAAAGCTTTTTCCACTATGCACTATTGACCTACTCTGTAGCAGCAGCTATGAGCAAGTATAAAGCTAATATTAGACTATAAACATGGATGAATAGAGTAATTTAAAACCAGGCTCTGAAAAACTAAGCAGTTGAAGAACGTTAGCTAAGCAAATGAAACTCCCAGTTTAGCCTGTAATCAGGGTTAATTTCTTTCTATTCAGTTAAAGAATAAAGTGGCAAAAAACCCCAAACCAAACCAATTGATCTATACTTCTCTTATCAATAACTTTGATTTAGTTGATAAGGAACACCCCAAACCTCACAGGAAGGAATTTCGGTGAATTTCCACTGTCTTTTGAGCACTATTAAATGACACAGCTTTTGACTGCACTAGGTAAAGGTAAAGGTTCCCCCGCACATGCGTGCTAGTCGTTTCCAACTCTAGGGGCCGGTGCTCATCTCCGTTTCAAAGCCGAAGAGCCAGCGCTTGTCCGAGGACGTCTCCGTGGTCATGTGGCCGGCATGACTAGACACCACAGGCGCACAGAACGCTGTTAGCTTCCCACCGTAGTGCTCCCTATTTTTCTACTTGCATTTTTACGTGCTTTCGAGCTGCTAGGTTGGCAGAAGCTGGGACGAGTAACAGGCGCTCACTCTGTTACGTGTCTCTCGGGATTTGACCCGCCAAACTGCCGACCTTCTGATCGACAAGCTCAGCGTCCTAACCCACTGAGCCACCACGTCCCTAGAGCATACATATTATGGTGTAATCTCAACCATCAGAGCAATGTGCTTAGTTCCAATAATGTATGTGTATCAGTTGTCAGAAAAGTCCCTTGACCGTCTCCATTCACATTTAATATGCGTTTTTCTTTTTTATAATTCTTTTGTAGCTCCAGGCTACAGGGGGGAAAAAGCAGGTCTGATTGAGGGAATGCTAGGGGCTGACCTCTGCTGAAGAAGTTGCTCGTATTTTGTACGTTTGCCGCCTTGAGTTGCTTATAAAGAAATAAAGGTGGGATAAAAATGCAATAAATAAGTAAAATAAATAAATTGCTTAACACTAGGAAAGCCTTTGCAGGTCTGTCCTGCCCTTCCTGCAAGCTGTAAAGGATTTTGGGCCTGCTCGCTTCCTGTTATTCAGGAAAGTGCAAATAAGCGCTAAGCGCTTAGAGTTCAAAGCATTGTTAACAAATCGGACACACTTCATGGTCTGTTTCTATTGTCCCCTCTAGGAGGAGGTTTCTAGCAGAACGACTAGATTCTGTAACAGCTTTGTTCCTTATGCCATCCATCTCGTAAATTCACAAGATTCTTTTTTTTCACCATGTATATATTCAAACTAGACTGGGATGTTTCTCTGTGTCATATGTTTGTGTATGTGACTATATGTATAATGGTATTTTTTTGAGAGCTGAATGCAATGAAATTTCATTTTAATGTATGCTGATTAGTGTACAATTAAAGCGACAATGAAGTTTTTATTCTATTCTATTCCTCTCAATTCACATTGGATTTCTCTTCACTTATCGCACAGGTGCAGCAACTCAGAATACCGTATATCCCGTTTTTTTGCAAAGCAAACAGAAATGATAAAAGTGCAAAATACAGGTAGTCCTCGACTTACAATCACAACTGAGCCCCAAATTTCAGTTGCTAAGGGAGACAGTTGTTAAGCGAATTTTGCTTCATTTTATGACTTTTCTTGCCAGGGTAGTAAAGTGAATCACTGCTATTAAATTACTAACACAGTTGTTTAGCAAGTCTAGCTTGTCCATTGACTTTGCTTGCCAGAAGGTCACAAAGGGCGGTCACATGGCCTCAGGACACTGCAACCATAATAAATATGAGTCAGTTGCCAAACATCTGAATTTGTATCATGTAACCACGGGGATGCTGCAATGGTTATTATTGTGTGAAATTTGGGTCATGTCACTTTTTGTCGTGCCACTGTAAATATGAATGGTCATTAAATGAACTGTTGTAAGCCGAGGACTACCTGTAAATTGAAGAACAGGGGAAAGGGAAGGCGTTCTCTGTGGGCGTGCCAGACCTATGGAACCACTTGCCGGTTGAGCTCCGGATGGCCCCCGACCTTCGCTCCTTCCGGCGCGATCTAAAAACGTATTTATTCGAGCAATCTGACCTGGTCTGATGGGTTAGGGTTGGGGTTTTAATACGTTTTAATTATTGTTTTAACCTTGGGCATTTATTTAATCGTTTTTAACTTTTGTATCCTGTTTCTGTATTTATTACCCTGTACACCGCCCTGAGTCCTTCGGGAGAAGGGCGGTATAAAAATATAATAAATAAATAAATAAATAAATAAATGAAAAGAAGCCTGGAGAAGAAGGGAAAAAAGTTCTATAGAAAGGAATATAATGATTAAGCACATCTGAAAGCCTTATAAGGATTAAGCAGAGACATACTTAATTAAGAGGCCCATGAGGACATCTAGTCGAGCCCAATTATTACTTTTGAAAATATATCCTTTTAACATTTATATTTTATGGTGTTTTACTCATGTAGGAGAAATGTTACTCCATATATTGCTAGTCCATGTATGATATCCCATGTAAATAGCCCTACTGAATCCGAAGCCCAGAATTTCCCGCGGAAGGGAGTGGCTGGAGGGGGACACTCAACCTTTCACTCCCTTGTTTTCCGTCTTAGCAACTAAAGGTAGACTGCTCCTGAACTTGGAGGCTTCCCTCAGCCACGCTGGTTCAAAAAACAGGCAGGTGTTACTCACTTTTAGATCCTCCAACGCCACCACCTCGCTCAGCACCGACTCCATCACGCCCAAACACGGAAGCGGCCGCTAGACGGAAGCGGAAACCCTACATTGCTTTTACGTAGAGACTCTCGAACCATCATCTCTATGGTAACTGCTTCGCGCCATCTATTCAGGCCTCCAGGATTTTCAGCCACTCGTGCCTAAGTCCGTGCGGCTCCTTCCGTTGGAAAAACCGGAAGTCGGGAGAGAGATGGCTTTCTGCTGCTATGGCAACGCCAAGAGCGGACCGCGAATGGCTCGGCAGTCTCCCTACTTTAGGACTTCAGTTCCCATCAGCCCTTGCGGCTCGGAAAGTTTCTATTCGTAACTTCAGGAAAGGAATAAGGGGGTCTACGCCCGCAGTTTGGGGAGTGGGCAAAAGAGGAGCGAAAGGCAGCCTGGCTAGATGGAAGCACATATTATGGGATGGGACAGGTAGAGACAGGATTCCCCCAAAGCCACAAATTAGGGAATAAACCATAATAGCTTGAGATTGTGTAATGTACTAACTAAACTAAACTAATGGTTCTCAACCTTAAAAAGGCCTGGACTTCAATTCCCAGAATTCCCCACCCAGCATTACTGGCTGGGGAATTCTGGGAGTTGTAGTCTACGCCTCTTCAAGTGGCCAAGGTTGAGAAACACTGTACTAAGCCATAAGCCATGGTTTACCAAGCATGCTGGCTAGGGAATTCCACATTTCTTAAAAGTTGCTGAGGTTGAGAAACATTGCCCTACTGTGTGACGTGGGGATTATTTGTAGAGTTGTCAGTCTAGCGTACGGATGTCAAACTTGACGCATCACGTGTCGCGATGTAGCATGACTTTTGTTGCATTGCCGGAGCTGGGGTGGGCGCAGCCTCAGCATGAAGCAACCGGCCTGCAGGCCGACAGTTTGACACCCCTGGTCTAGTGCAATAGCCTGCAGCAATAGAGAATACAGGTGGTCCTTGACTTACAATAGTTTGCTCTTTACATAGGGCTGCCCTTGAGAACCACTCAGAAGCTTCAGCTGGTACAGAGTGCAGCTGCACGAGTTCTTTTGGGGGTCTCCCGATACTCCCATATTACACCTCTGCTCCGTGAGCTGCACTGGCTTCCAGTTACCTTCCAAGTGAAATTCAAGGTGCTGGTAATGACATACAAAGCCCTACATGGCATGGGTCCGGATTACCTACGGGAGCACCTACTGCCGGCGTCATCGTCCCTCCGTCCTATACGTTCCTACAGAGAGGGCCTCCTCAGGGTGCCACCGGTCAGAGAATGTCGGCTGGTGACCCCCAGGGGGAGAGCATTCTCGGTGGGTGCTCCAATCCTTTGGAACCGCTTACCAGCTGAACTCCGGATGGCCCCCCGACCTTCGCTCCTTCCGGCGTGATCTAAAAACTTATCTATTCGAACAAGCCGGCCTGGCCTGATGGATTTGGGTTTTAAAATTATTTATCTAATGTATTCTTATTTTATTGCCCTGTACACCGCCCTGAGTCCTCTAGGAGTAGGGCGGTATATAAATCAAATAAATAAATAAATAGTGACCATTCAAAGTTACAATGGGACAGGAAAAAGTTGTTGATAGCCATTTTTCATAAGACCATTGCAGCATCTCACGGTCATGTGATCAAAATTCAGATGCTTGGCAATTGACTCATGTTTATGACGGTTACAGTGTTCCAGGGTCATGTGATCACTTTTTGCGACCTTCTGACAAGAAGTCAGAAGGTCGCAAAAGAAGTCAGAAGAGCCTTGGTGGAGCAGTGGGCTAATGCCTCCTTAAGTAACACCAGCTGCCTGCAATTATTGCAGGTTCGCGTCCCACCAGGCTCAAGGTTGACTCAGCCTTCCATCCTTCCGAGGTAGGTAAAATGAGGACCCAGATTGTTGGGGGCAATTAAGCTGACTTTGTAATAATGCCGCTTGGGGGGTGTGTGTGAAAGCCCTAATAAGCAGGCATATACATAGAATGAAGGCTACTGCTAAGCTTGTAAGCCGCCCTGAGTCTTCGGAGAAGAGCGGGATATAAATGGAATTAAAATAAATAAAATAAAATAAATAAGTCAATAGGGAAACCAGATTCGCTTAAAAACCGTGTTACTTAACAACTGCTGTTATTTGCTTCACAACTGTGGCAAGAAAGGTCGTAAAATGGGGCAAAGCTCATTTAACTGCCTTGCTTAGCAACAGAAATTTAAAAGTGGCCATTCAGCCCCTGAAGTTTATCTTGCTTTACTTACTAAGGATGGCACTTGCTTTTTCCTGTTCCTTCTACAGCTGAACAGAACAGCAGAAATCCCATAGAACTCTATAAACTGAGTTCAAAAAAATAGTCTGTGACCAATGAAGTTAGCTTGTCTTCTGCATTTATCTTCTCCAGCTTCGCTTCCTTTCTAGGACAGCATTTGAGATGTGAGTAAATAGCTAGCTAAGCTAAAGACCAAAACCTCTCAACTTAGTCTAGCTTTAGCTAGGCTAGGGCAACCATATCTGGCCTATGAAATCACCTCTAGATGTCGTCAAAGAGAAGATATAAACTAATTGTTGCCATCTAGTGAGCATCTGGATTCCTGTAAACTAGGAAAGGTACCCTAGTTTCGCATCCCTATTATTCTTTTTCTCTAGTTTGGGCCTTTATTCTGAAAAATATCCCAACTTCATCATTATTTTGTGACATCATTATTTTGTGACAATCCCTAATAGTGTTGTCTTGTAGATTTCTCAGCCTGTATAACTAGCAAGGTTTATGGCTTAGTGTGGTTTATGACTTAACATGGCATGCAAATACAGCCATTTGTTATTTAGTCAATAAATCACAGTGAAACAAAACTATAGTTCAATCTGTCAACCTGGTTATTGGATTACAACTAAATTATTATTATTACAGGCAGTCCTCAATTTGCAACCATTTGTTTAGTGACCATTTTAAGTTATGACAGCACTGGAAAAATTGACTTATGACAAGTTTTCACACTTAAGACTGTTGCAACATCTCCACGGTCACATGATCAAAATTTGATTCTTGACAACTGGCATGTATTTATGACAGTTGCACTGTCCCAGCATAATGTGATCAGCATTTATACCTTCTCAGCCGACTTCTAACAAGCAAAGGCAATGTGGGAATCCAGATTCACTTAACAACCACACAATTCACTTAGCAACTTAAGTGACTCACTTAACAATTGTGGCAAAAAAGGTCATAAATGGGGCAAAATTTACTTACCGTCTCGCTTAGCAACAAAAATTTGGGGCTCAGTTGTAGTCATAAGACGAGGACTGTCTGTATATGGGAAACAGGAATCAAAGCTTGTAAGCCGCCCTGAGTCTTCGGAGAAGGGCGGGATATAAATGGAATTAAAATAAAATAAATAAAATAAATAAATGTAACGTGTGAAAAGGATTTTGGGATCATTATGGATCACAAGTGGAATATGAGTCAACCATATGTCTTGACTTCTAAAAAGTGGAATTTGGTTTCCAAACCTCAGGTAGGAATAATTCTGCTTGGTCTGATTTAACTTCGTGTGATTCCCTCCCTCTTGGAATAATATGACCCTTGCATCTTGTTCTTTTTTTTTGAAAAAAAAGATTTAGAAACTTAACTGGGACAGTTTCAGAGAAGCATGATTCTGGATGAACATCATGAAAAACTTCCTAACAATGAGTAATTTGGTGGTGGAACTAACTATAAACAAATTATCTAGGGAATTTGTGATTTCCCCTTCATTGTTTTGGGGTCAAACAGAGGCTAGGTAGCCAGCCACCTTTCAGATATATTTTAATTTGGATTAGCAGTGTAATAATGTAGTGACCATCACCCCAGCCATTCTTAAGAAAAGGGAGAGACAAAATACTGGGAAATGTTTTAATTCTAGTTGTGAGGTCATTTTCAGTCTAATTTACACCATTGTTCTTCCAGTCACTTCCTATACAGGTAGTCCTGGACTTACAATCACAACTGACCCCAAAATTTTCTGTAGCTAAGCAAGACAGTTGTTAAGTGGGTTTCGCTCCATTTTACGACCTTTCTTGCCACAGTTGTTAAGTGAATCATTGCAGTTGTTAAGTGAATCTTTCGGTTGTTAAGTGAGTGTGGCTTCCCCCATTGATTTTGTTTGTCAGAAGCTGGCTGGGAAGGTTGCAAACGACGATCACATGGTCCTGGGACAGCGCAACGGTCCTAAATACATGCCAGTTGCCAAGGCTCTGAATTTTGATCACATGACCATGGGGATGCTGCAACAGCCGTAAGGGTGAAAAATAGTCCTAAGTCACTTTTTTCAGTGCACTGTAGTTTCAAACGATCACTAAACCTAATTGGAAAAAAGCAGACGCAGCAATACGTACAGCTAGCCAAAAATATCTTTGTATCTTGATATTTGTTTATTAAAGACTAAAAGAGAGTATTTGTAGCTCAGGGTTGAATCCTTGGGGTTCTTGCTGCTCTGTGAGCTTGGTGCTTTTCTTGCAGACGTTTCATTACCAAACTAGGCAACATCATCAGTGCTACTTTTTAATTTTGTACTGTGTAGCAGGAGTGTCGACTGCTGGCCCGTGGGCTGGTTGCATCACGCAGAGGACACACCCACCGTAGCTCCAGCAATGCAAAAAAAGTTGTGATAGGTCGCGACACGTCACTTGATGCGGCGAGTTTGACACCCATGCGTTATAGTACCGGCTTGCTCTGTCAGTAGAGGTAAACGTGAAAATATTTAAGTAGCAAAAAACAGAGTGAAAGGCAAGGAGAATTAGGGAGAGACATATACATAGGCCAGAATTCCTCCCAAATGATCCGACCAACCAGTCCATTCCTCCCCTCCCCATTAGTCCTCGACTTACATCAGTTCAAAGTTACAACAGCACTGAAAAAAGTGATTGATGACCATTTTTTTACGACCGTTGCGGCGTCTCCATGGTCACATGATCAAAATCTAGACGCTTGGCAACTGACCCATGTTTACGATGGCTCCACCGTCCTGGGGTCATGTGATCAACTTTTGTGATCTTCTAAAGAGCAAAGTCAATGGGGAAACCACATTCACTTGAACAACCATGTTGAATGGTTAACTTAAGAACTGCAGTGATTCACTTAACAACTGTGGCAAGAAAGCCCATGTCATAAAATGGGGCAAAATTCACTTAACAACTGTCTCACTTAGCAGCAGAAGTTTAGGGCTCAGTCGTGGTCATAAGTCAAGGACTGCCTGTACTGTGGGAAGGTGCTGTCCAAAGTGGGGCTACTTGCTCCTCCCAGTGAGATCACAAAAAGCGGAATTTGGGGAAAGGGGATTTAATGCTTTGGCAAAAGAGAATTGTTTTACTTTTTTAAGGTGCAAAAAAAAGAAATATCTTGGGCATCTGAACTCATAGGCTTGAAAAGGAAAGCTTCAAAGACTTTGGCTGGGGTACGCGAAAGGGATTCATAGCTTGAAGAAGGGTGAAAAAGGCTATTTGATGGAATTAAAGTAATTGAGCATTGAAACACACATACACACACAGAGTGGTGGGAGAACAATACAGAAAAAAGTGACCAGATGGTCCTGTAGAATAGAATAGAATAGAATAGAATAGAATAGAATAGAATAGAATAGAATAGAATAGAATAGAATAGAATAGAATAGAATAGAATAGAATAGAATAGGACGCTGAGCTTGTCGATCAGAAGGTCGGCAGTTTGGCAGGTTGAATCCCGAGTGCCTCGTAGCAGAGTGAGCGTCCGTTACTCATCCCAGCTTCTGCCAACCTAGCAGTTTGAAAGCACATAAAAATGCAAGTAGAAAAATAGGGACCGCTACGGTGGGAAGGTAACAACGTTCCGTGTGCCTTTGGCGTCTAGTCATGCTGGCCACATGACCACGGAGACTCTCCTCGGACAAGCGCTGGCTCTTCGGCTTTGAAACGGAGATGAGCACCGGCCCCTAGAGTTGGAAACGACTAGCACACATGTGCGGGGGAACGTTTACCTTTACCTTTACCTTTACAGTAGAATAGATTAGAATAGAATAGAATAGAATAGAATAGAATAGAATAGAATAGAATAGAATAGAATAGAATAGAATAGAATAGAATAGAATAGAATAGAATTATTGACCAAGTGTGATTAGACAAGGAATTAGGATAGAATAATAACTTTATTGTCACTTTAAATGTACATTAATCAGCATACATTAAAATGATGTATCGTTACATAGAGCTGTCAAAAGGGTAACTACCTCCAATATATGGTCCTGTATTTTAGCCTCTTGATTCCTTTAAGCAACCATTCGGAAGCGTTCTTGATTTCCCACTGAGACCACAGAGCAGCGTTTCTCACCCGAGCAACTTTAAGAAGTGTGGACGTCAACTCCAGAATTCCCCAGCCAGCATACATCAATCAGAATAGAGTTGGAAGAGACCTTGGAGGTCTTCTAGTCCAACCCCCTGCTCAATCAGGAGACCCTGTACCATTTCAGATAGGTGGCGATCCTATCTCATATATTCGGAGTTGAAGTCCACACAACCTAAGTCTGACAAATATTGTTTACAGTTCAGTACAAAAAAAAAACAACTCTCACATTCAAGTTCCATTACAAAATGTAAGCTTTCTCCCCATCAGTGTGGAACCCCAGTTCTTTGTGTGATTGAACTGAGCAAAGATAGGAGAACGTGACAATCATAGATCTGAAGCAAGTACTAACATGGCTTGGTTTGGAAAACAATGTCTTCCTGTAGTGGGGGGCAAGGAGAAAAAGGCAGGGTTTCGGGGGGCTTCTAGTACTTTTTCCACAATTGCAAAACAATTATTTTTCTAAAACCTCCACTTCTGAATAACAACTCTGGAAAGAAGTGTTTATTTGCTGTGGCGTTCAAGTGGGCAATGAGCAATTTTGCCCTCAAATTACCCCTGTGAATGTATTTATTTTCTTATTTATTAAATTTGTTTGCCACCCAACTTGCTGCAAGGCGACTCTGGGGTGGCTTAATAGAATTAACCCTGAAGAGGTTAATTGTGGTTGAAATTGTGTGCTGTGTGGTTGAAATTGTGGATTTGTGTGCTTATTATTTTGCCTTTCAAAAAAGAAAAATAGAGCAAGCTGCTGCTACGTATCTATTTGCAAAGCCCCAATTTGGATATAAAAATGCCACGGCTATTTTTTTCCCCTTTTTAATGGGGAGGGCAGAATGGGAAGAAACTACTAGTAGAAAGATACATAGAAATGGCAAGTGTGGCCTGCCTCTCTGTAAAAGTGAGTGAAAAAAACCACTTCAAGTTTCTTTTTGCTCTAAGTTGGATAAACTTTAGAGCTAGCCAAGCCCTGGAGAGTTTGCTAGAGTCTGTTTCTTTGCAGAAGCATATTATTAACAGAACAGGCATCATGGAGTCGCCAAAGCAAATACACTAGGGTGGTGTTGTAATTCCAAAGTAACTTTGCCATCTTGAGATTTAACTTCTGCACTCCAGTCAGGCTCAAAAATATGGGTGTGAATTGTGTAATTGGCTTGATAATACCAATTAGCCCCCAGGACCTCAGGGAAAGCTGGCAAAGGTGAAATTAGTTCGTTGCAAAGAAGAGTGTAGTCTAGCATCATCTTGATTTCCCAGGGTGCCCCTTTGCCCATTGAGATTGGAGAAACTTTTTCGAAAAGTTAAAAATAATGGATAGCGTCAACTTTGTTTGGAAGTATTGATCTACTCAGGGGGGAAAAAATGGGATGGTGAAGAGCCCATGCTGGAAGGCAATGGCAGAGAAGAATTGAAGAAAAATCGTCTCCTGATAAAAAGCCATTTTGTGGCATGTCAATACCTATCATGGCAGCCATGTGGTGAGAGACACAAAATATGTTCTAGCTGAAATCTGGTTTAAGAGCATTTTCTCTGCTTTGAACCAAAGACAGGTAGTCCTCAACTTCCAACAGTTCATTTAGTGACTGTTTGACGTTACAAGGGCACTGGAAAAAAGTGACTTATGACCATTGCAACATCCCCTTGGTCATGTGATCAAAATTTGGGTGCTTGGCAACCGGCTCATATTTTCACAGTTGTTGTGGCCTGGGCTCATGTGATCTCCTTTTGCGACCTTCTGAAAAGCAATGTCAATGGAGGAAACCAGATTCACTTAACAACTGTGTCACCAATTTAACACCTACAGTGATTCATTTAACAACTGTGGCAATAAAGGCCATAAAGTGGGACAAAGCTCACTTAGCAAAGAAATTTTGGGCTCAATTGTGGTCATAAGTCAAGGACCACCTTCACATATATACATATGTACATACATATATATGTAAATTATTCAAATTGCTAATAATTACTACTAATAATAATAATTGCTAGTAATAGTTATTTACACAAATAATGAGCTGTCATAAGTTGTGACTATATCCTGTGGATAGCCTTGGGTTAGGCCAAAACAGGAAAGATTTAATTAGCAAGGTGTATTCAAAAGACTTGACAATACTTAACACACACACACACACACACACACACACACACACACACACATATATATATATATATATATATATATATATATATATATATATATATATATATATATATATGTTTTCGTAGATTCTCGCGGGTGTCTGTATGTGTAGGTCTAGAGTCTCGGGTTTCTTCCCGCGTTCCTTTCATCTTCAGAAAGTTGTGGCGACGTTTCGACGAAATCCCATCCGTCATCATCAGGCCGGAGTATTCCTTTCAGGAGCAATGCGTGGTCGCCACAACTTTCTGAAGATGAAAGGAACGCGGGAAGAAACCCGAGACTCTAGACCTATATATATATATATATATATATATATATATATATATATATATATATATATATATATATATATATATATATATATATATATATATATATATATATATATATATATATATATATAGGTAAAGGTTCCCCCGCACATGCGTGCTAGTTGTTTCCAACTCTAGGGGCTGGTGCTCATCTCCGTTTCAAAGCCGAAGAGCCAGCGCTTGTCCGAGGACGTCTCCGTGGTCATGTGGCCGGCATGACTAGACGCCAAAGGCGCACGGAACGCTGTTACCTTCCCACCGTCGTGGTCTCTATTTTTCTACTTGCATTTTTACGTCCTTTCGAACTGCTAGGTTGGCAGAAGCTGGGACGAGTAACAGGCGCTCACTCTGTTACGCGGCACTCGGGATTCGACCCGCCAAACTGCCAATCTTCTGATCGACAAGCTCAGCGGCCTAACCCACTGAGCCACCGCGTCCCATATATATATGTGTGTGTGTGTGTGTGTGTGTGTGTGTGTGTTGCAATATAGTTCTGTGTGGGAACATCTGAGACCACCAAAATGGGGCAGCTGCAACTTAGAAGCCATGTCCTGATTGCTTTGCCCATAATCATGTAAACCAAACAACCCATTTTGGTTCCAGGCCAGTTTTCCCAACTACCTGATTTGTGGCCTTCAATACCCAGAATTCCCTAGCTTTAACATGCCATTACTGAGAATTCTGGGAGTTGAAATTCCCAATATTTGTAACTTGGGAAACACTGGTCTACACCAAATACCTGAGACAATTTAAATATGAAATGTGATACCAGTAAATAATAAGCACAGTCGTTACCTGGACAGAAGGATGCTATCTTAATTCTCCCTGCTGAGTTCCTATGGCAATAGACCAGAGACGACACAGTGAATTCCAATTGAGTCCAATTCTTTATTTGCTTACGCCTAATAGACAAGATCTCGCCAGACTAAAGCTATAACCTTCTAACCTAATCTGATATACCCCAAGAGATCCATGTAGCAGAATCTTGCAAGTTTGATTGTTCCATGCTGCTCCCCCTTCTTCTACCCATGCGAATTAGGGAAGTGTCTTACACATGCTTTCTGCTTGTTTGGGACATAAGATGTGGTATCAGATCTGGCCCGTCAAAGTCATCTTCCTTATTCTCTACAGATCCGTAAGGCATTATTGATCGTTGTTTTATGAATTTACAGCTGACTCATGGTTTAATTATTTATGACAAACTGGTGTTTTATAACTTGCAGTGTGTTTTGTTATTACTGTGTAAACTGCTTAAGATTAATCCAATAGAAGTGCCACAAAGTACGGATGGATGGATGATAGATGGGCAGATGGATAAATGTTGTATGATAAATGGATGGATGGATGGATGGATGGATGGATGGATGGATGGATGGAAGAACTTTGTGAAAGCCAGTTGACTGTAGGACTGGCAGAACCTGGAGCTGGAGTTAAAAGGGGAATCAACCTAGAATCCTCACACAACTGAACTATCTCCAGCCCCTTTGAGTGCTATTGATCCTTATCTAACTTATCTAACCCAAACTTGAACTCTAGTAACTGGCCTGCAGTATTGTCTGGGATGCTACACATCCTCTCCATGACCGGTTTTCTTTGTTACCTTCTGAGAGGAGAGTTTGCAGTATACAAAGCAGAACAACTAGACTCTGTAATAGCTTTATATCATATAGTATCAATCTGGTTAAAGCTCAAGACTCTTTTTTCCCCACTGTGTACGGTATTCAAAATGGACTGCTGCCTTTTGGACCAGCTTCCGGATACTCTTTGAGAGCAGCCACGCTGGGGACTCAAGGATACTCCAACAAATTATCGAGTTTTAACAATCAACAACCACCCACGTTCCTATAACTGACATTTTTTTCTGTAAACGCTCTTGGTTTCCCAACTAAGAACTTCAGAAAAAGACTCCACTTTGGCCAGTTACTTACAAAACAGCTTCTTTTTTATTTTTACAAACACAGCAATTGCATGTTCTCTTATTTTATCCCTTAAATGTCCAGGTTGTGTGAAGGTTGCTGTTTCTGCCCATTAGATGGATAGAGATACAAAGAGCTGTTGTTATGCCAAAAGAGAATGCTGTGTGCAAAGTCCTGTTTTTGGAAGGATCCTACTGGAGGGTTGTTTTCCTCACCGGCATAGATTCCACGCTGACACATTCATGGGCACCACACACCGAGGGTTCTTGCTTATGCCTGGGTTAGGGACTGTCTTGCCTATCCAAATTTCACTGGCATTTGCCAAGCTGTATGCGCAAGACACCCTGGGCATACATATCGATATAACGGGAGAACTCTTCGGACATGCTGTGAATGAAAGGATGTGGCAACACATTGTCAAAGTAGTGATGATTGATTGCCTTCCCAGTTAGGTCATATAAAAAGGGCCAGAAGCCATAGAGAGTGATGTGGTCACAGAATTCCAGAGCAAAGCTGGTGAACATGAAGCCAGTGGACAGACGTAATTCTGTGATCCCTTTCTGCTTCCAATACGTATCGAGGGCACGCAGGTAATGTGGGTTGAGGAAGAAACCATGGCCAATATCCTTTATGATGTGTAAAGCGCGGTAGCCAAGTTCAACATGATCGTCAAACGATAATGCAGGAATGAGGAAAAGGGCATTTGGGTAGGCCTGAAGAGCATCTTTAAAACCCAGTGTAGGACCCAGCAAGTCTTTGAATCTTCAAAAGAAAAACAGGAGAGAGGAAAACCACACACTCAACAATCCGAAACACGTGAACCAAAATAGATTTGCAGATGTAGGAGTCCATGTTGATTTTTTTTTTAGCAAAACACTATGAAGGGGAGCTGGGAGCGAAATGATCACTTGGAGGGAGGGACTCTACAGGGAAGAAGTTAGCAAAGGTCTGATTTTAGTCAAACTAGGCAAGTGTGTTGTGTCCCCGGAGCAAAAATCAAAGATGTCACTGAGAACCTGATTCAAATAATCAACCCCATGGATTATTACCCTTTTCTTCTCCTACACGTGGGGACCAATGGCACAAGAGTAAATATGAAAACAATAGCAAAAGATTACAAACAGGTAGGGAAGAAAGTTAAAGAAGTGGGAGCACAAGTAGTGTTTTCATCTAGAATTCCAACAAAACACCAACATCCAATGAGGGAGCAAAGGATTTTAGAAATGAACCACTGGCTTAAAAATTGGTGTTGTCAAAAGAACTTCAGTTTCCTCGATCAAAGTCTGCATTAACTACATGAAGGGTTTTAGGCATATGGTGATAGCCTACAATGTTGGGTTGAAAATATATTAACCATGATGTTATGTCTTTAAGATGTTAATTGGCCAATGGGTGTGTAAGTGTTCTCATGGCCATAAGAGGAAGCTAGGAACGTAGCTTCTCTCTCTCTGAATTTACTATTACTGTTTTTGCTCTGTTTTGCTGTACTGTTGGTTTACTACTGTTGTAAACCTGAACTGTGTATTGACCTCTGGACCGGTAAGAAGACTTTGTATTTTGGATTACTCCTTGGACTGTTACTATTGTGTATGACCTGGACTGTTTATTTTTGACCGTGCATTTTTGTTCTTACACCACCTCAAAGTAAAATACTTTTTGCTTTCACAACTCCGTGTACTCTTGTGGTTACTGTGTGACTCTTACTGCTCTCAGTACCCTTCCTTGTCTGTGCAACTCTTTGGTAGCACAAGGAGACCTCTGCACAACAATTCCTTAACACTGGTTATGGGCCCAGGCCTGTACTGAGAATAAGTACACACAGTAACATAGCTGAGTTTGTGTTAGCTATCTGGTGTAAAATGGCACAGGAACAGTCAACTGGCATCTCCTGGATAACCCGGTTGGATGGTACAAACTATGTTTCCTGGTCCACAAAATGCTGCTTGCTTCTGCGCAAGGAAGGACTATGGACTGTAGTAAATAACCCACCTGATACTACTGCTTGGGATCCAGATGACGAAGAGGATGCAAAGAAGATAGACAACTTAAAACGAAGCAATGAGAAAGCTCTTTGCATTATTGGGCTAACACTGAATGACCAGCAGCTTGTCCATATTCGTGGTGAGGAGTCTGCTGCTAGGTGTTGGGACATTTTACGAAGACTTTATGTTCGAGACAGTGTGGGTTCACATATACACCTTACACGTAAGCTGTTTAGGGCTCGTCTGCAGAAGAATGGAGATACGCTGACCCATTTAAACTACATGAAGGCAACTTTTCAAGAGCTTCATGAAAAGGAGCTGATTTTTTTCAGAGTTGCATCAGGTCTATATTATTCTGTCATCTTTGGATGAGAGTTATGATGGGTATGTTTCTTCTTTGGAAGTCCTGACCAGAGAGGAACTGACATTGACTAACATTACTGGGAGACTGCTTGAAGAGTCCAGAAGGAGGTGTGACAGAGACCAGCTAAGAGAGACACAACCACAAGAGGAGCAGCAATTCACCACTGCTTACAATGTCAAGAAATGTTTTTCTTGTCGGGCTAGAGGGCATATAGCCAAATTCTGTAGAAAGGGTAAAAAACAGAATGTAAATAGCAGTGGGAAGGCTAAGAAGAGCATTGGTTTGGCTGTTTCTGGTGAACCAACATCCAGAAATAATGAATTATGGGTTGTTGATAGTGGGGCTTCACAATGCATTACTAAAGTGAAAGAGAGGTTTATTAATATGAAAAACAGCAACCAACATGTTTCACTAGCCAAGGGTTGGAGGATGAAGGCCTCTGGTGAAGGTAATTCCTATTTTCCATGCATTGATGAACAGTTACCTATGTTATTTATACCTAAACTAAGATTCAACCTGTTATCTGTAAGGGAATTGGTTAAAGTTGGGTTTGTGGTAACATTCAGAGGGGAGCAATGCACTATTGAGAGGAATGGAACCTGTGTAACTGCTAATTTGAAAAATGGTTTATTTGTTCTCACAAGTAACCAACTTAGTACAGTTAAAGCTAACTCAATATGTGAGAAAAAGAAGCCACATGACGAATGTATACATTTACTGCATAGGCGGTTAGGGCATGTAAACTTTAACTCACTACGTAAAACAGTTGAGTTAGTACAAGGAATTAAACTGAAGCCATGTAGTAAGTACCTGAATTGCAATGCCTGTAATCAGGAAAAGAGTAAGGCAACTCCTGCAAACAGGCTAAACGGTTTCAAAACAACTGTACCTTTGGAAGTTGAGTTTGCAGATTTAATTGGACCCATGAAGCCTAGTTTAGGAGGATCATGTTATATTTTAAGTATCCTTGACCATTACTCTCATTATGGATTTTGTTATCTGCTTAAGTCAAACTGGCTGAAGTTTGTCGAGAGGAAAACAAAGAGAATGGTTCAGTGCATAATAACTGATAATGGCACTGAATTTACAAACAAACGCTTTGTTGATATGCTAGAATCAGCTGGAATTGAGCATAAACGTTCAGCCCCTTATAGGCGTCAACATAATGCATTTGTTGAGAGACGTGGGCAAACGTTACAAGCCATGATCAGAACTATTTTAAAAGATTCTGGCTTAACAGATAGACTGTGGGGGGAAGCAGCAAAATGTGCAAACCATATTCTGAATATAGTGGTTAATACTTCAACCGGTAAAATACCATACACAATATGGCATGGTAGAAAACCAAACCTTGATTACCTGCACACGTTTGGCACCCCAGCATGAGTCCACATTCCTGCACAACTCAGGAGTAAAGGCCAACATAGGGCTAGGCAATTATACTTCGTAGGTTATGAATCTAATCATAGATCCTATCATTTCTGGGAACAAGGCACAACCAATGTATATAATAGTGCAAGTGCCAAATTCCTTGAGCACGTTGGTTGGGATAGGTTAGAACAAGAAACTGTTAATACTGATCGTCTTGTATTTGAGGACCTCTCTGATGACATAGTTAGTAATGATAAAACATCTTCTGCATCTGCAAAAGATGAAGATGCGATAGGGGAGATAAAAGATGAATCAGAGGAAGGAGAGGAGTCAGAAATTCAAAGCCCTGTAATTCCTTGGCGTTCAACGTGAATCAGATGTCCACCTGATCGCTATCAAGCCAGTGTAATATGTCAAGTTAATTTAGAACCTTCTAACTATGATGAGATCAGGATGTATCCTGAAAAAGAACAGGCATCATGGAAAGCTGCAATGAACAGGGAGTTGAAGTCTTTACAGGATCTTAAGGTCTATGAGAAAGCTAAACTGCCACCTGGTGAGCAAGAAGATTATGACGAGGTGTTTGCACCCAGTCTGAGGGCAACTACTTTAAGAGCAGCTTTAGTGTGGGCGGCTAAAAACCAATATATGGTTAACCATGTAGATGTGGAAACTGCAAATTTACATGCTCCATTGCAACATACTATTTATTTAAGAATACCACCAGGAGTGACCAATGATAGAGACCATGATTGTTGGAAATTAAGGAAAAGCCTCTATGGATTGAAACAATCAGGCTATGAGTGGAATAAATGTATAGGCAATAAGTTGAGTGCAATAGGTTTTGTAGCCAGTAATGCTGATCCTTGTTTGTTTAGAAGAGAACACAATGGAGTGTTATCTTTGCTTCTATTATTCACAGATGATATTGCAGACCATTTTACGAAGGTACAAAGTGCTGTGAAACACAATGCTAATTGTGAAAGAATGTGCATAAGATTGTAAAGGGTTATATATTATTCTACCCAAAGGGGAGAATGTTAGGCATATGGTGATAGTCTACAATGTTGGGTTGAAAATATATTAACCATGATGTTATGTCTTTAAGATGTTAATTGGCCAATGGGTGTGTAAGTGTTCTTATGGCCATAAGAGGAAGCTAGGAACGTAGCTTCTCTCTCTGAATTCACTGCTCTCTACTATTACTGTTTTTGCTCTGTTTTGCTGTACTGTTGGTTTACTACTGTTGTAAACCTGAACTGTGTATTGACCTCTGGACCGGTAAGACGACTTTGTATTTTGGATTACTTCTTGGACTGTTACTATTGTGTATGACCTGGACTGTTTATTTTTGACCGTGCATTTTTGTTCTTACACCACCTCAAAGTAAAATACTTTTTGCTTTCACAACTCAGTGTACTCTTGTGGTTACTGTGTGACTCTTACTGCTCTCAGTACCCTTCCTTGTCTGTGCAACTCTTTGGTAGCACAAGGAGACCTCTGCACAACAATTCCTTAACAAAGGGCTACTGGCAAGGGATGGAGTGAACCTCACAAGAACTGGAAACAAGATATTCGGAAAATGACTGGTTCATCTTATCCGAAGAGCTTTAAACTAAAATTGAAGGGGGGAGGGTCTTCAAGATATTTAGAACCTAATTCCAATCATTAGATAACCAATCATATAAGGAAGTAGGGAGTAAAGAGAAAGAAGAAACCAAGGAAAAACAATGAAGTAGAGAGTGATGGAAAAGTACCCAAGACCTATAAAGGACTCAAATGCCTATACATGAATGCTCAAAGTTTAGGGAACAAACAGGTGAACTTGAAGTACTAGTATATGAAGGTAAATACGATATACAATGGTGGGATGAAACTCATGACTGGGATGTACTGATGGAAGGATACAAACTATTCAAAAGAAACAGACCTAACAAAAAAAGGAGGTGGAATTGCATTATATATAAAAGATCACTACATCTCTATAAGGTAAAGGTAAAGGTTCCCCCACACAAGCGTGCTAGTCGTTTCCGACTCTAGGGGCCGGTGCTCATCTCCGTTTCAAAGCCGAAGAGCCAACGCTTGTCCGAGGACATCTCCGTGGTCATGTGGCCGGCATGACTAAACGCCAAAGGCGTACGGAACGCTGTTACCTTCCCACCGGAGTGGTCCCTATTTTTCTACTTACATTTTTACATGCTTTCGAACTGCTAGGTTGGCAGAAGCTGGGACGAGTAACAGGTACTCACTCTGTTACGCGGCACTCGGGATTCGACCCGCCAAACTGCCAACCTTCTGATCGACAAGCTCAGCGGCCTAACCCACTGAGCCACCGCATCCACAAAACCCAGGATGAAAACTTCCTAGAATCCATGTGGGTCAATATAAAAGGAAAAACGAATGACATTGCTGTAGACAAATACTACAGGCCACCCAACCAAGCAAAGAAATAAATGAATTTTTTGCTAAACAACTAACCAACGTACATAGGAAATATATCACAATTGTAATGTGAGATTTTAACTACCCTGATATCAACTGAGAGATAAACTCTACAGCAAGTAGGAGATCAAAGAGATTCCTAGCCAACCTAGTCAACAACTTTGTCATCCAAAAGGTAGAGGAGGGAACTAGAGAGGAAGCTATACTGGACCTAATTCTTACTAATACAGAAGAAGTGATAGAGTTTGTTAGAACTTTGGGAGAGAGTGGCCACACCATATTGGAATTCAATATAATGCAAAGACAACCAATAGAACATCAGCCAGCCAGTGTCTTAAACTTTAAAAGAGCTGTTTTTAACAAACTCAAAGAGACCGTAAGAAAAATTCCATGCATGAAAATCCTAAAGGGAAAAACAACTGAAGAAATGTTGGAAATTCTGAAAAAATGTGATCATAAAAGCCCAGTCCAGCACAATACCACTGAAAAAGAAAACCGAGAAACCCAAGAAGAAACCAGAGTGGTTACACAAAGACATTTTTCGTTCACAGATTGTAGTGGTTTACTGTTTGTACTTACGCAATCGCCTTACCTATTACTAAGAATACTGGGGTTGATGGTCACTAGGTGTGTTTTCGTTCCCACATCATCAGTTCTACTCAAGGGAGGCAGATTAAACCTGGGCGGGGGAGCGAATAGAAAACAGACACAGAGAATAATCTCAAACCGATGCATTACTGTTATTTAAAACTGCAAAGGAAGGGAAATGGGTAGGTTCTGTTCTGTTCTTAATGGGGGAAGAGACGGAAATTTTTGTAGGAACTTCAAACAGGCATTGTTGTTGCCAGTCTCACCATCCTAAATTCTTTGTGCTAACTCTTGATCCTGTTTCAAACATCTTCAGTCCAGAACCAGATGGCGAAAGAGTTTTCTGTCATCTCTTGAAGAAACGGCTTCTTCCTTGCCATTTTCTTTGGATGTGCCTCACTACTTAAGGCCCTGTTTTTGTCATACTTAAGGGGAGTTATGCTTATAGGATTCCCAAATAAGCAATGGTTTTAATTGCAAAAATACTAGAAATTAAAGCCCCTGTGTCCAACAGGGAAAGGGAGGAGGAGGAGGAGGAGAAGGGGAAGGAGAAGGGAAAAGAGGAGGAGAAGGAGAAGGGGAGGGGTAGGAGGAGAGGAAGGTAGAGGGGGAAAGAAAGAAGGGGAAGGGGAAGGAAAAGAGGAAAAAAGGAAAGAGGAAAAGAAAAGGGATGGGCAAATCAAAGGGCATGGGGAAGAAAAAAGGAATAAATGAGGAAGGAGAGGGAGAGAAAGAAAAGGAAGAGGGTGTTAGGAATACGTTGGCAATATATAAACCAAGACTGTATGGTTGCAGTTAAAGCTGTAATGTATACCTTTAATAGTGAATGCACTGCGCTATACTTTCTGCTGATTGGTCAGCAATGTCCCTAATGGCCATAAGAGGGAGCTAGAGACACGGCTTCTCTCTCTCTGTTACAATTCATGTCTCTCTGCTATTGATTACTGTTTGTCGTGGTTTGTGGTTTGCTTTGCTACTGTATGCAGAACCTGAAGAACTGTGATTAATGTGTTTTGACTTACTGCCTGGTAGGACGACTCTGTAGTCGATAATCCTTAGACTGTTACTCTCGGCTATACTTTAAGTATCTGTGTATGACCTGGACTGTTTCTTGGACTGTGCTATTATTTTATCCTACAAGTAAACTCTTTACACAACTCAGTGTATCTGTGTGGTTGCTGTACACAATTCATTACTCTCACAACCTTGTTTTTCTGTGAAAACTCTTGTGTTTTTTTAAGAGTAGCTCTGCACATCCTTTTCAGAAGGGGAGGCAAGGAAAGGAGGAAAAGGAGAAAGGGAAGGAGAAGGAAAAGAGGGAAAGAGGGAAAGAAAGGGGATGGGCAAGTAAAAGGGGATGGGGAAGAAGAAAAAGAAAGGAAGATGTGAGGAAGGGGAGGAGGAGAGAAAGGGACAGGGGTAGGAGGGAGGGAGGGAGAGGAAGAAAAAGAAGGAGAAGGGGAAAGAAGAGGGGGAGGGGAGGAGGAGGAGAAAGAAGAAAAAAGGAGAAAGGGAAAGAGGAAAAGAGGGAAGAGGAAGAGAGAGGGGGCAGGGAAGGAAAAGGAGAAGGGGAAGAAGAAAAAAAATGAAAGAAGAGGAAGAGGAAGGAAGTGGAAGAGGGGCTAGGAAGAGAGAAAGAGAAGGGGAAACAGGAGGAAAGGAAGAAGAAGAAAGATGGGGAAACGAGAAAGTAGTTACTCTGATAAACCAAGGAGGTAAAGGTTTTCAGAGTTCTTTATGATCCCAACCCTTTAAACTGAGCTCTGAAAGAAAGAAACAGCTACCTTATGATAAAATCAGCCTGGTCAATTTCTTGTCCACACTTGCTACCTTGCAGGATACCACCATTTCCAATGAGGGCACATTTGCTATAGTGGACACCTGCCAATGGAAATCTCTAGTTGGGGCAGGAAAGAAGGGGAAAAAAGAATTAAAAATGGACATATAAACTCCTGAATGCAAACAATTTATCCTTCAGGGTGACTCAAAGGTAATTCAGGGACCTTTAGCAAGGATTCACTTAAAGCATTTTGTTAGGTAGATGACTATGGCCTAACTGGTTGGGTTGGCAATATATATATATAAACTATGATTGTGGTGTTGTAATAGAAACTGTATTGTATCACTTTAAATGTGTGATGATTGGCCAACGCTGTTTTTCCAACGACCATAAGAGGGAGCTAGAGACATAGCTTCTTTCTCTCTGTTATTCTCTCTGTAACATTTGCTGTTACTTGCTGATTATTGTGGTTTGTGGGTTTACTACTGTTTGCTAAACCTGAAGAACTGTGTTTTTGACTTACAGACTGGTAAGAAGACTCTGAATTGGATACTCCTTGGACTATTGTTATTTGCTATCATCTCTTTACTCGTGTATGACCTGGACTGTTTTATCTTGGACTGTGCTATTGTAATATTCCACAAGTAAAGTTTTTAACACACCTCAGTGTATCTGTGTGGTTGCTGCGTAAACCTGACTACTCTCAGTATCCCCTTCTCCTGTGCAAGCTCTTGTTAGCTCAAGAGGTACTCTGCACATCCTTATCAACTTTATTTCATTACATTTGTTCAGAGGTGACTTGACTTGGGATCTGACCCATTTTAGGCAAATAATGAAATACTGCACTGGATATACAGGTAGTCCTTGATGGACAATCATAATTGAGCCCAAATTTTCCATTGCTAACCAAGAAAGTTGTTCAGTTTTGTCCCACTTTATGACCTTTCGTGCCGCAGTTGTTAAGTGAGTCACAGCAGTTGTTAAGTTAGTAATGCGGTTGTTAAATAAATCTGGCTTCCTGATTGTCAGAAGATCACAAAAGGGGATCACATGATCCCAGGACACTGCCACCGTCATGTCAGCTGCCAAGTGTCTGAATTTTGATCACACAACCAGGGGGATATCGCAACGGTCGTAAGTGTGAAAAACAGTCATAAATCCCTTTTTTCAGTGCCACTGTAACGGTCGCTAAATGAACTGTTGTTGAGTCAAGGACTACCCGTATTCTGTTAACACATCCTGCCCCCCTGGGTTCCTCTCCCACCAAAACCCAAAGAATGGATCTCCTCTTACCTCCAACAGCACATTTATCAGCTTGGAATCCGCAGTTATATTTTTCTCTTTCACACCATCGAAATGGATGGTGGATCCCAGCGGTGTGTTTTCCTTGGTTACCACCAGCAGATGAGAGGCATTGCAGCAGTGTCTTAGCTCTGCTCTAAAAGAAGGCAGCGGTGGGCATTAACGTGGAAAGGGATCCTTGTGCAGCAGCAGCTAAAAAAGCCAATGCAATCCTAAATTCCATCCTTCCGAGATCGGTCAAATGAGGATCCAGATTCTTGGGGGCAATAATGTGACTCTGTAAACCGCTTGGAGAGGGCTATAAAACATATGAAGAATGGTTACAATGGCTAGTCTAGTGAAGAGAAGGACCAGGGGTGACATGACAGCAATGTTCCAATATTTGAGGGGCTGTCACAGAGAACGGGGGTCAACCTATTTTCCAAAGCACCCCAAGGCCAGACAAGGAACAATGGATGGAAACTGGTTAAGGAGAGATTCAACCTAGAAATAAGGAGACATTTTCTGACAATGAGAACAATCAACCAATGGAACTGCTTGCCTTCAGAAGTTGTGGGTGCTTCATCACTTGTCAGAAATGGCATAGGGCAGGGGTGTCAAACTCAATTTCATTGAGGGCCGCATCAGCACTGCGGTTGCCCTCAGGGGGCCGGGTGGGTGTGGCCTGGGTGGGCGTGGCCTACTGGGTGGGCACGGCTAGAGTGCGTATGGCCTACTGGGTGGGCGTGGCCAGCTCTACATCGTTCGCATCAAGGGTGCCTATGGGGGCCTGGGCAGGAGTGGGACAGATCTGAGGGTCTCTGGCAGAAGGAGGGTCTCTGGGCCAGGGCCAAGGCAGTGGGGGCCGTTCCCTCACTGTTTCCAGGATGGCTTTGCGGGCCGCATGAAACCACTTCGCGGGCCGAATCCGGCCCCCAGGCCTTGTGTTTGACATGTCTGGCATAGGGTCTCCTGTTTGAGCTGGGGTTGGACTAGAAGATGACCAGTCCCTTCCAACTCTGTTATTTCAAGAGTTAGAACATCAGCCGCATGTTGTTGCAGCGACTGGAGTCAGAAAGATGATTTTATATTCCCGCCCCAGCAGCTGGAGAGATGAAGAGTTCCCATAGGCTGACAAGGTTTGCAGAACCTTGGATGGTCCCTCAACCAGCATCATGATACCTTTTCAAACTGTGATTTGGGTAAACCAGTAGCATTATTACCTATGCTGCATAACCGCTGTAGCATTGGGTTTCCAAGGACACTCCTGAATAAGCATCAGCTGCCACCTTAGCACCTCGTCTATGGAGAATTTTCCATTCTTAAATAATGGCTCCTGACCTCCAGCACTATCATCAAAATGGAGAGAAGAAAACATTTTCACCCAGGAACTTTCTAATGGTACCTCCCTTCCCAAAACAGGCAGAGTGAAATTAAGCTCCAACACAGATTCATAAAAACTTGATATACTGTAACTCTTGTGAAGGTATATTTATTAATTAAATATATATGTATATAGGTGTGTATTTATCTATATCTTATCTCTATCTCTAATCTATACCTTTACCTATAGACCTATACCTAATCTAATCTTATCTATATCTAATCTCTCTGTCTAATACATATCTATCTATCTATCTATCTATCTATCTATCTATCTATCTATCTATCTATCTATCTATCTATCTATCTATGTCTCTGTTTGTGTAAGTGTGTATATATTCCTTAACTTTTCCCCAAAATTTTCCTTATTTTATTTTTTAAATAATTTCTATGAAGAATAAGTGGTAAGACAGCCATGACTTTAAGGCATCCTAAACTACCACTGCTCATGGAATTTATGTAATATATAGGGGGGAAAATGAAATTAAACTAATATTGTATCTGTTTAATAAAAAAATAGAGGTTTAGGTAATACTACTCCTAATAATAATGAAGAAACATGATGGTATTTATCTGTAACTGGGCCAGAATCGGATAAAGCAACTAAACCTATATTTCATTTATATATTTGTTCAGTAAGGGTCGAACAAATATATAAGGTTGCCGAGAACTCATGCAAACAAGTTAAAAGTTTTGACATATCACCAACTGTACTCCAATAAATAATTTTGAAATAACTGAAATAATTTCTATGCATGAAACCTAATTTGAATGGGAGACTACTCCAACTTAATTAAGACTCTTAAATAGCGTTGTTTCAAATTTGGGTGAACTTCAACTCCCAGAATTCCAAGTTTGAGATAGGTGGCTATATCAGTCCAATAAATAAATGACAAAGCATGCAAACAAATAACTTTAGGCAATCACTCATTTGAGCTGAAAAACTCTTACCTACCAAACTCACCTTGCTAAGAAAGCCATTGTTTTTAAAACTTGATTTACTTTCTGGCATGTTATTTTTTTTTCTAACTGGACCTGTTTTCTAGAAAGGATAGAGGAAAGAAGGGTTAGCTGAACAGAATTGAACTGAAGAATCCACCCCCTCACCACTTTCTTTCAGATTGTTTAAAACCACCTGAAGCTTTAAGAGGGGATTTAATCCCTAAATAAGGATGCCTCTGCAAATAGATGCCTTTATGATTTAACCAAGGACTGTTCCTCAGATGGGGAAGAATTTGTCCCACAGGACAAGCAAACCCTTCAAACTATTCTTGGGTGAGGAATCTGATATATGCCACTCCTGAAATCACACAACTTTTAGCCCTTATATTAATACAAGCAGTACTCAACTTACGACCACAACTGAGCCCAAAATTTCCGTTGCTAAGCGGGTTTTGCTCCATTTAACGACCTACTTTGCCACAGTTGTTAGGTGAATCACTGCAATTGTTAAGTTAGTAACACGGTTGTTAAGTGAATCTGGCTTCCGCCTCGACTTTGTTTGTCAGAAGGTCACAAAAGGGGATCACATATATATGGTGGACATGTAAAAATGTTAAAGCCTCTTGGATAAAAATATGGTGGATTCTTCAGAAAGTTTTAAAGAAAAAGATAAGATTTACTCCGCAGTTATTTTTATTGGGGATTATTTCGGATTGTACCGCTATAGAAACCAAATTAATGTTACGTTTAATAACGGCAGCCAGACTTTTGGTGGCGCAATACTGGAAGAAAGAAGATTTACCTACAATAGAACAATGGATACTTAGAGTAATGGATGTGGCTGAAATGGCAAAAATTTCAGCATATTTGAAAGAACAATCACAAGAAAAATATATTTTGGAATGGAGAAGATGGATTGATTATATTCAAAACAAATATGGGACTAAAAAGTTTCAAATAGCTTATGAATAATTCTTAACAATTATAGATGTGTTATTATAACTATTTTAGTTTTCTTATAAGGGAGTTAAAGAGTGGAAGGTTTGTTAACGTTTTAATAGATATTTAGCATATGTTTGCATAAGATTGTTATGTATAACATCCTGTATTCTGCTTTGGAAAGTCTGGGGGGGGAGGGAAGGGGGGAGGGTTGAGGGGGAGGGGGGGCTTTTATTATTAAATTTTGTAAAACTTTTCAATAAAAACGGGGGGATCACATGACCCCAGGACATGTCACAAATACGTATGAGTCAGTTGCCAAGTGTCGGAATTTTGATCATGTGACCATGGGGTTCCTGCAATGGTTGTATGTGTGAAAAACTGCCATGTCACTTTTTTCAGTCACTAAATGAACTGTTGTTAAGTCGAGGACTACCTGTATTGTATTATACTGAAAATGTCTAAAATTTGTGGCTTCCTATCCAGTTTGGTTGAAGAAATACAAACTCATATACAGTACTCACTGTTTGAATTTCTCCCATAGCAGAATAGTGACGCTAATGAGTAAGAGAATGCCAACCGCTAATTTCTGCTTTCTCAGACTTATGCTGGAGAACATGATACAAGGAATTGATGTCCAGTTTTCGGTCTTCCAATGTCTTTTTCCTTCTCTGCAGTCACTCTCAGAAAATTAGGCTCTTTGAAGAAACAAAAATTACACAGAAAATATTAATTAATCAAAAACAAGAACTATTGAGAGAGTATCATCTCTGCTATCTCTATTTATTCCTGTCACAAAAGAGTACTGGTGGACTTACAATCGTTCATTTAGTGGCTTTTCAAAGTTACAATGGTACTGAAGAGTAAGACCTAAAAATGAATTAAAAACGTATGTAATAATATGTATAATATTCAGATATATGAGACCCCTATTCTTGTCTCTTAAACATCCTTCCTCCCAGCAACAATTCAATGGGGGTGGGTGGTTGTTATTGACCATTTTCCTGTCCTTGTCTCCTGCTCCCAGCCCCTATTTTATTTTTTAATTATTTTTCGCAAAGTAAAAAGAATTGCGTGACTGCAAATAAATTAGTAAAAAGTAAAGCAAAACAAAAATGATAAGTAAATAAGGAAAAAAGAAAGAAAAAGAGAGAGAGAGAGAGAGAGAGAGAGAGAGAGAGAGAGAGAGAGAGAGAGAGAGAGAGAGAGAGAAAGAAAGAAAGAAAGAAAGAAAGAAAGAAAGAAAGAAAGAAAGAAAGAAAGAAAGAAAGAAAGAAGGAAGGAAGGAAGGAAGGAAGGAAGGAAGGAAGGAAGGAAGGAAGGAAGGAAGGAAGGAAGGAAGGAAGAAAAAAGCAACTTCTCATCTTCTTTACAGCCTTTATAAGTGTATTTACTGTATATTTTATCTTCTCTCTGCAAGTTTACAACATGGCTTACTTCTTTCCATATTCTACTTTTTCTTTTTCTTTTTTTAGAAATGTTTTATTGATTTTTTACAATAACAAACCTTAGTGACTAGTGTACAGCGTGTTGTCTTGGTTCATAAATTTTGAAAAAAAAACCAATGGTAGTTAATTAACAGGCAATAATAATTAATCTTTGTACTTCCATAATTAGTATATTAGTTAATAATATATTTCTTTGAACTTCCCTTCTCCCAATAGTATTCTCCTTCTTCAACCTTAAACAAATATAATGTTAATATTTTCAATGCACAAAAGGTTAGATATAAACGTTTTTTCATCTTTGTACAAATAATAATGTCCATATATGACATTTTTTGCTTATCAATGTGTTTTTCATAAAAATCATCTTATTACTTCATCATATATCCTATTTTCATAATTCTTATTTAAGCTTAATTTCTCTTTAATATTCAAACAGTTCTTATCAGTCATAACTTTCTCAATATTTATCATCTAAATATACAGATTTTCCATTTAGATGCGCCATCCCAATGTTTTCATATTTCAAGTGCTATAAAAATACTATACTGCTTATCTATCTTATGACATCTACCTATAACATCTTTTCTGATCAGTTTATATTTCACTTATACTCGTAAAAGTTAATTTGTTAAATCACCATATATCCTATTTTCGAAGTTCTTATTTAAGCTTAATTTCCCCTCTATATTTCAGTCATTCCTTAATCCTAATTCCCTTTGTTTGGAACGTGGCTCAAGATCCAAAACAAAACCAACTCACCAGGAATCCCAGGAACAAAGTTTTTATTTCAAAAGAAGAGTTTGCAAAGGCTTGGTGGACTGAAACACACAGAAGAGTTCAGCCACACCTTACAGAGCCGATTAACACATTTTTATATCCCCCACGCAGATTCCACCTCCCCTATCGCACTCAACACCCCTTCCCTAATCATCCGATAAACTTTCCAGCCTAAACCCCCTGTCCCTCCCATGTTCCAGGAAACTCCTTTTTCACCATCTTTATTTGCTTTTTGTATTTGTACTTGTCAATACTTAGATAAAATATTATTTCTGATCTTCCGTTGGCTTCTGCTTCAACCTTTAGACGCATTAGAAATTTCTGAATAATACTTTTATTCCTTTCATCTCCAACTTAATTTACTTTTGAATTTCAAACTTTTCATTCACATACTGTACATCATTCCAATATTTTTTACATTTTATATATTACAAAAAATACTATATTACTTATATCTCTTATCCCTTATTGTAAGGCCCCTTTATATCCAAGTTATCTGTTCTTTTAACCATATTCAAGCCATATTCTACTTTTTCTAAACATCAAACCCGTCAATGATGAGTTCATTCCCCCCCCCCTGTTTTTTAGCAAAAAGTCTATAAAGGGTTTCCACTCAGTAATAAATATACAATCGCTGTCTTTTCCTTAATCAAATAAGTCAATTTTTGCCCTCTCTGCAAATTTTGTCAACTTCAACCACCATTCCTGATTTCTGGGTGTTTCAGGGCCTTTCTATTTTTATTCACCTCATAATCTTACCTTGCAAGTACAATAATATAATACTGTAAGCTGCTCAAAGTTATCGCACAGGAAAATGGGCGTTGGTTGCCTCCGGGGCTCCGGAGTGGGTCGTGGGATTACCTATTCCCATGACGTTAGGGAATGGCAGCAGGTGTATTAACAGAGGGCCGTATCGACATCTGGGAGTGCGTCTCCGCTATCTCCAAGCGGTGAGGCGCTCTGACCCTCTGGTTTCGTCCCGAGGCTCCAGGAGCGAGGATGAGCAGCCACCTGAGCTCCAGCTGGTGTACTTGAATGCCAGGTCCATAGTCAATAAGGCTCCTCTCATCCGGGATCTGGTTGGGGGTGAGCATGCGGACCTGGCTTGCATTACAGAGACCTGGTTGGCCCCAGAGGGTGGTGTCCCTCTGGTTGATCTTTGCCCACCAGGTTTCCGGGTGCTTCACCGGCCTCGGGCTCAGGGTAGGGGCGGGGGAGTGGCGGTAGTTATGAGGGAGACCCTTTGTCCGCAGGAGGCCACCGTTGTCCAAATAGCCGGGTGTGAGTCCCTCCTCCTGAGATGTGGCCCTAGGGCACAGTTGGGCTTGCTGCTGGTGTACCTTTCGCCTAGTCGCGCAGCAGCAGCCCTGCCTGAGCTTCTCGATATCCTCTCGAGGCTGGTGATTGAGTTACCCAAATTTATGGTTTTGGGTGACTTCAATCTACCATCCCTGGGAGGATCATATGAGTTAGCTCGGGAGTTCATGGCTTCCATGATGGCCATGGACCTGACGCAAGTAATTCAGGGCCCAACTCATGTGGGGGGCCACACGCTCGATTTGGTTTTTCTATCTGGACAGTGGTTAAATGATCTTGGTGGGGGTTCTCCAATTGTTATGCCCCTGTCATGGACTGATCATCATCTCCTGCGGCTGGTCTTCCGTTTTGCCACTCCCCATCTCGGGGCTGTTGAACCAACGAGATGGTTCCGCCCCAGGCGTTTAATGGACCCTGAGAGGTTCCAGGCAGCGCTGGGGTCCCCACCTGCCTCCTTTGCTCACAGCTCGGCAGATGCCTTAGCGGAAGCCTGGGAAAAGGCAGCCACGGAGGCACTTGACCGAGTTGTACCCTTGCAGCCCCTGACCCGGTGCAGATCCGTGGGCTCCATGGTTTTCCGTGGAGCTCCGGGAGATGAAGCGTCGGAGACGGGGCCTAGAGAGCTGTTGGAGATCCAGCCGGTCTGAATCCGACCGATCGCGACTAAGATCCTTTACAAGGTCTTATCTCGCGGCGATGAGGATGGCAAGGTCTAATTACTTTTCTACCCTCATCGCGTCTGCAGATAACCGCCCGGCCACCCTGTTTAGGGTGACCCGCTCCCTCCTTAATCAGGAGGTGAGGGAGGAACCCTTGCAGGGTCGTGCCGAGGAGTTTAACCAACATTTGTCGGACAAAATTGCTCGGATTCGGACCGGTTTGGACTCCGACTGGGCAGAGTCTGACGATCAGGACATGGGTGGTCTTGTCGATGTTATCTGGGAGGAGTTTGATCCTGTGACTCCGGAGGAAGTGGACAGGATTATGGGGAAGCTGAGCTCCACCACGTGTTTATTGGACCCGTGCCCTTCCTGGCTGGTTTATGCGGCTCGGGAGGGGACACGAGGCTGGCTCCAGGCGGTGATATCTGTTTCTTTGAGTGAGGGTAGTTTCCCTGCCACCTTGAAGGAGGCAGTGGTGAGACCTCTCCTCAAGAAGCCTGCCTTGGACCCAGCTGTATTAAACAACTTTCGTCCGGTCTCCAACCTTCGCTTTCTTGCGAAGGTTGTTGAGAGCGTGGTGGCGCATCAGCTCCCTTTGGTCCTGGAGGAAGCTGACTATCTGGACCCGTACCAATCGGGTTTCAGGCCCGGGCACAGCACGGAGACGGCATTGGTCGCTCTGGTGAATGATCTCTGGAGGGCCCGGGACAGGGGTTGTTCCTCTGTCCTAGTCCTATTAGACCTCTCAGCGGCTTTTGATACCATCGACCATGGTATCCTGCTGCGGCGTCTCAGGGGATTGGGAGTGGGAGGCACGGTCCTTCAGTGGTTCTCCTCCTACCTCCTGGGACGTTCTCAGTCGGTGTTGGCAGGGGGACAGAGCTCGACCTCAAGGCCTCTCGTTTGCAGAGTTCCTCAGGGGTCGGTCCTCTCGCCTCTCCTGTTCAACATCTATATGAAGCCTCTGGGTGAGATCATTCGTGGTTTTGGAGTTGGTTATCATCAGTATGCTGATGATACCCAGCTTTTCATTTCGACTCCAAACCACCCCAGTGATGCCCTCGACGTGATGTCCTACTGCCTGGAGGCGGTCCGGGTCTGGATGGGGAGAAACAGGCTTCAGCTCAACCCTGACAAGACTGAGTGGCTGTGCGTGCCGGCATCTCGGGAAACTCAGATCATTCCATCTCTTACTATGGGGGGTGAGTTATTACCCCCCATAGATAGGGCTCGCAACTTGGGAGTCCTCCTAGATTCAAAGCTTTCTTTAGAAGATCATATAGTAACTGTGACTAGGGGGGCCTTCGCCCAGGTTCGCCTGGTGCGCCAGTTGCGGCCCTATCTAGACCAGGATGCCTTGTGTACAGTCACTCATGCGCTCGTGACCTCTTGGTTAGACTACTGCAACGCTCTCTACATGGGGCTGCCCTTGAGGACCACTCGGAGGCTCCAACTGGTGCAGAATGCAGCCGCGCGAGTTGTGTTGGGGGTCTCCCGATACTCCCATGTTACACCTCTGCTACGTGAGCTGCATTGGCTTCCAGTTGCCTTCCGGGTGAGATTCAAGGTGCTGGTAATGACCTACAAAGCCCTACATGGCATGGGTCCGGAGTACCTTAGGGAGCACCTACGGCCGCCATCAACTTCCCTCCGCCCAGTGCGTTCCCACAGAGAGGGCCTCCTCAGGGTACCACCGGTCAGAGAATGCCGACTGGTGGCCCCCAGGGGGAGGGCGTTCTCTGTGGGTGCGCCTGACCTTTGGAACCGTTTACCGGTTGAGCTCCGGATGGCTCCCGACCTTCGCTCCTTCCGACGTGATCTAAAAACCTATTTGTTTGAACAAGCCAGCCTGGTCTGATGGGTTTGGGTTTTAATTATTGTTTTTAAGTAATTTATTTATTGTATTTGGGCAGTATGGTTTAATCTGTTTTTAATTTTTGTATTTTGGTATTTATTGCCCTGTTCACCGACCTGAGTCCTTCGGGAGAAGGGCGGTATACAAATAAAATAAAATAAATAAATAAATAAATAAATCTTGTATGTTGCAACCAAAGATCTTAGCACATTTAATCATACACTTTTTTCGCTTGTTCTTCTATTTCAAATTTCAGTAGAAGCTTTTGATTTTTTCCAGGCCTGGGATTTTAAAGAGCAGGGCAGAAAACTACACAACCACAATATTGTCATTATTACTGTGGGAAGTATTGGGTATGTGTAGTTTAACGAAGAGAAGGACTAGGGATGACATGATAGCAGTGTTCCAATATCTCAGGGGCTGCCACAAAGAAGAGGGAGCCAGGCTGTTCTCCAGAGCACCTGAGAGCAGGACAAGAAGCAACGGATGGAAACTCGTCAAGGAGAGAAGCAACCTAGAACTAAGGAGAAATTTCCTGACAGTTAGAACAATTAATCAGTGGAACAACCTGCCTCCAGAAGTGGTGAATGCTCCAACACTGGACGTTTTTAAGAAGAGACTGGACAGCCATTTGTCTGAAATGGTATAGGGTTTCCTGCCTGAGCAGGGGGTTGGACTAGATGACCTCCAAGGTCCTTTCCAACTTATTATTATATTATTATTATTATTATTATTATTATTATTATTATTATTATTATTATTATTATTATTATTATTATTATTATATTATTATTATTATTATTATTATTATTATTATTATTATTATTATTATTATTATTATTATTATTGTCAGCCTCCCCCGGAAGAGAGAAATATTTTAGGGAATATGAAAAGCCAGAATATTATATTTCCCCAAAGGATCTTAAAGGCAGAAACACCCCCCTACACCCACCCACCCACCCACCCACCCACACACAAGTTTCTCTGCCCCAAACAGAAACCAGGTCTGCAGAAATGCAGATGTGATAATCTTGTCAGAAAGATTGGAGCCAGGAAACTGGGATTAGAAAGACAAAGATCTCTAGAATCAAGAATCCCTCCCACCAAAAAAATTCCAACACTTATCAGCCACAGCCACAGGGAAGCAGGATATGACCTTTGGGACATAATAGGATTAACCCACCACCATCAGAATACCAGAAAGGTCAAAGTTCACGCCACAGGAACAACTCCAAACAAAAGCTCAAGAAGGTATAAAAACCCACCATTCCCTACTACATGTGGTCAGTTTTTTCCAGAGCCATCTTTGTGTCTGGCTCTCCCCTTCAATAAAGTACAACCTTCTTCCTAAAGCAGTCTCCATTTTGTTTTATTCCCAGCTTGGGCTGGACCGCGATGAAGATTTTTTCCTTCAGCAGCACAACCACAATGTTGTCATTATTATTACAATATTTGATACCAGTGATGAAGACTCCCGTATCTTGCTCACCTAGTCTTTGCCTGCAAAGCTGGCTGGCCCCTGTGCTAAACAGTAGAAAGATGTCCTCATTTAGGTCGATGCAGGAGAAAAGCTGTACTTAAGCAAGGGAAAAGTAAGTTGCATAGTAAATGTCAGTAGTAAAAACTGTTACTTCTCCAGCTAGTTTCAGTTCGTCATGGAAACCAGGCCTGCCCTCCAGCTTGATTCCAAGTGGCATCTGACATTTAAGGTTTTACATAACTTAGCAAATGAACAGTGGTTGTGAGGAGCGGTTGTTTATATCTCTTGAAGAAGAGAGGAGTTGTATTTCATAACATTGATTCTTTTTCTTTTATGTTTTCTTCTCTTGCATTTCCTTCCTTCCTTCTTTCCTCTCCTTCCTTCCTTCCTTCTCTCCCTCCCTCCCTCGTTCTCTTCCTTCCTTCCTTCTTTCCTTTCCTATTTACTTCCCTCCCTCCTTCCTCCCTTTCCTATTTCCTTCCCTCCTCCCTCTTTCCTTTCCTATTTACTTCCTTTCCTAGCCCTTTCCTCCTACTTCCTTCCTTCCTTGCTTTAGAATAGAATAAAGCTGGAAGGGACCTTGGAGGTCTTCTAGTCCAGCCCACTGCTCAAGCAGGAGAACCTATACCATCTCAGACAGTCCAGTCTCTTCTTAAAAACCTCCAGTGATGGAGCACCCAGGATTTCTGGAGGCAAGCTATTACACTGTTTAATTGTCCTCACTGTCAGGAACTTTCTCCTTAATTCCAGGTTGCTTCTCTCTTTGATTCGTTTCCAACCATTGCTTCTTGTAATACTTTTTTTTCTTGTAATACTTTTTTTTCTTGTAATACTTTTTTTCTTGTAATATATTTTTACATAAAGTAATACTATATTCACTATGCCTTATCTACACATCCATGCTCTTCAGTGTGGAAAGCCTTGTCATCATTCATCCATTTTCTGTGGGTTTCTCTCAAACAGGCTACATACCAATTTCTGAGCAATGTAGAGCATTATCAATAACTACGGTACCTCCAAAGGATAACCACAAGGACCAAAATTTCTCACAAAAATTACCAATTGCCCATCAAGAAAGATAATCTAAATATGTCCAGATATTAGACAATAAACACAGATAGTATTAGATAGTTCCCACAAGACATGACAATTGAATCTCAAATTAAAGCTGTGTCTGGATACAAGTAGCACAACACTTGATACCACATCCCCATCTTAAGCCTACATTTGCATGCAAAATTTTGTAGAAAGTTGTTCTCACCTTTTCTTGATGGATCTCATAAGCAAAGACTCAGGTTGATATACCTTGGAATAGGGATAACAATTCTCTATTGCAGCAACAAAGGCTAGTTCAACAGGATGTCCCAATGGCCATTCATTGGAATGAATGATGCTATGTGTGCTCAGATGCACCTCAAGTCACAGAGCCTGAGAAGATAGTAGACAAGGATCAACAACTTACTGAGCCTCCAAACTAATGAAACGATTATCTGATTCAAATAAGTATGGGTGTCTGTGGGTCAGGATAAAAACATCTCCAGTTGAATATAGAGGGAGAAACAATGCCTCTTTGTGATGGGGAGATAAGTAGCTGTGAGTAGTCTTCAGTAGGGATATGTAAAACTCAGTGATTGAAGAATGAAGCATTCCAGAGAACAATCCAAGATTCTGTTGTACCTCCAGAACCATGGTGATCCACCTAGCAAACTGCACTGTTCTAAGGCGATCTGGCACTACCATAGAGACCATAGAGATTCAGGATATTCACAGTAAGAATGGAAGGTCTGATCTTCCTATCCCTTGTTCCTCTGTGCAAATCAGAAAGTTTTAACAGAAAAATATTTATTTCCTGTCCTTTATTTTACATTAGCTCATGGAAAGGGATCATCAAGAAGTCAAGACATGAACATTCAACACGACTTAATTCTGGAAATGAAATAGTACAGAATCAATGTTTGAAGAGTCATAATGGTTTCACTTTATCTCTGGCTCCACTTGACACAAACTGTGTTACTGTTTGGAGAAACTTTCCACAATCTGCTGATTTGGATCTGATCTCTCCAAATTTCCCACCAGCAGAGGCAAAATCCCCAATATCCTTACACACTTGAAGGACTGTCCCAAAGATACTTTTTACAAAGGACACCTGGAGTTTATTGGGCTTTTCTTTGAAAATGTTTTGCTTCTCATCCAAAAACTTCTTCAAGGAAGAACAAAGACCAGTTGTCTTTATAAAAAAGTACCTTTGGGTTTTCCTGGATGATGACTGTTAAGTGTTCCTGGAGGAAGCGGATTATCTGGACCCCTACCAATTGGGCTTTAGGCCCGGGTACAGCACGGAGACGGCATTGGTCGCACTGGTGAATGATCTCTGGCGGGCTCGGGACAGGGGTTGCTCCTCTGTCCTAGTCCTATTAGACCTCTCAGCGGCTTTTGATACCATCAACCATGGTATCTTACTGCGGTGCCTCAGGGGGTTGGGAGTGGGTGGCACTGTCTTACAGTGGTTCTCCTCCTACCTTCTGGGTCGTTTGCAGTTGGTGTTGGCAGGGGGACACAGGTTGGCCTCGAGGCCTCTCGTTTGCGGAGTCCCTCAGGGGTTGGTCCTCTCGCCTCTCCTGTTCAACATCTATATGAAGCCGCTGAGTGAGATCATTCATGGTTTTGGGGTGGGGTATCATCAGTACGCTGATGATACCCAGCTTTTTATTTCCACCCCAGATCAACTCAGTGATGCCCTCTCCGTGATGTCCCGTTGCCTGGAGGCAGTGAGGATCTGGATGGGGAGGAACAGGCTTCGTCTAAATCCCGACAAGACCGAGTGGCTGTGCGTACCGGCATCTCGGGTTGTCCATTCTATCCTATCTTTATCTATAGGGGGTGAGGTGTTACCCCCCATAGATAGGGCTCGCAACTTGGGCATCCTCCTTGATTCACAGCTCAATTTTGAAGATCATATAGGAGCTGTGACCAGGGGGGCTTTTGCCCAGGTTCGCCTGGTGCACCAGTTGCGGCCCTATTTGGACTGGGATGCCCTGCGCACAGTCACTCATGCGCTCGTGACCTCTCGGATAGACTACTGCAACGCTCTCTACATGGGGCTGCCCTTGAGTACCACTCGGAGGCTCCAGCTGGTGCAGAATGTGGCCGCGCGAGTTGTGATGGGGGCCTCCTGATACTCCCATGTAACACCTCTGCTCCGTGAGCTGCATTTGCTTCCAGTTGTCTTCCAGGTGAGATTCAAGGTGCTGGTGATGACCTATAAAGCCCTAAATGGCATGGGTCTGGGTTATTTACGGGAGCACCTTTTGCCGTCGTTAACCTCCCATCGACCTGTGCGCTCCCACAGAGAGGGCCTCCTCAGAGTACCGTCGGTCAGGGAATGTCGACTGGCGGCCCCCAGGGGGAGAGCATTCTCTGTGGGCACACCTGCCCTCTGGAATCAGCTTCCGGTTGAGCTCTGGATGGCTCCCGACCTTTGCTCGTTTCTCCACGACCTGAAGACTTGGCTATTCGAACTTGCTGGCCTGGACTGAGGGATTGGGATTTTAGATTTTAAATTTTAAAAATTTTAAATTTTAGACTGTGTTTTGTTTAGGGCTATTTTATTTAATTCTATTTTAATTTTTATACATGTATTATTTATAGTGTTTTAATTGCCCTGTACACCGCCCCGAGTCCCTTCAGAGAGGGGCGGTATATAAATCCAATAAATAAATAAATAAATAAATAAATAAATAAATAAATAAATAAATAATGTTTTTGAGGTTATGGAGGAAGGCAAACACAAACTGGTGGAGTAAAGCTGATTTAAAGATGAAAATGTTTAGCAAATGTGTGAAGGCCTGCCAAAATACACAGGGCACCCATTGGAAGCCAAGAGCTTCAGGGAAATGTAACATTTTAACTCTGGAAAGTCAGCCGCTCCCCCCACTCCAGAGAAGAGGCAGAAAAGCATGCCCATTTTTTCTTTATAGCTCCAAATCTCCCTCTTCCCAAGCAGAAACCAGCTCTGTAGAAATGCAGGTGTAAATAATCCAGGAAGTTTGGAGGCCCCAGCTAGAAGCTTAGGAAGACAAAGATACCTAAAATCTACATACCCCACCCAAACTCTAAGACAGGACATAATAGGATTAACCCACAGATGCCAAAGAGCACACTTAGACTCGGGTCAAAGTTCATGCCACAGGAACAACTCCAAACAAAAGACTCCAAAGGGTATAAAAACCCACTCCCTACATGTGCTCTCTCTTTTCTTCCAGAGCCATCTTTCTGTCTGTGCTCTCCTCTTCAATAAACTGCAACCTTCTTTTTAAAGCAGTCACCATGTTGTTTATTCCCGGCTTGGACTGAACCATGATGAAGACTTTTCCTTCAACAATTTGGCACCCAGGATGGGACTCCAAGCTAACCTCTCAATGGACTGAGACTGGTAAAGCCCCATTTTGCCAGCAGCAGACCCATGGTGTCTGTGGATGGGTTTCCCAAGTCCTGCCCGTATGGAGCAAGGGTAGTAAAGGGAGTTTGGGGTTTGAGCTCAAGGATTGCTTTGGAAAGAAGGTGAAGGTGAGTACCTCTAAATTTTAACTTTAAAGCCCAGGGAAGTGAGAGAAATGTGTGTATGTCTCTGTGTGTGAGAGTGAGAAGACCCTTTTCCCAATCACAGTTGGATTTTTCTTCCTTTGGCCTTTCCTAACCACAGAAAGGATCTGTTCAAGTGGCAGACCCTGGCAAGCATGGGGGTTTGGCCAGAGCGCAGGACCTTTTGTTAGGGAAAAGGGAGAGGCTGTGTGAAAATGGAATGGAATGAGTGAATGAGAGAATTGGATTTGGGCAACCAGCTAGTAAGGCCCTGTAAGCACAGCCCCAAGTTAGGAAATTAAGCCCCAGGCTAGGAGTTTCCCTTACCTCTGGAAAGCAAGCAGAGGTCCTTCTGGACATTTGAAGCCCACAAACATTGGTGGTGAAAAGTGAAGGTAAAGCTGGTAAGAGAACATCTCGTACCTTCTGCAGGGGAGCAGAAGAGTCCTCGACAGACTTCTTTTTGGTCTGAAACCGTGGTGGTAGAACCTAAAGGAGCGTTCAGGACTCTTATGAGAGATCCAGAGTCCTCCATGGGTCCCTTTTTGACCCAAAACCGTGGTGGAAGTCTCACTAGGAGGCTTCAGTGCACCAGACCCGATAGAACCGAAGTGAACCCCTGCATAATGAATAAGGGAATCATGGGGTGTTCTAGTTCAAGGGTCAAGATAGCCTCCCCAGTGAAAAGCTTGCTTGAGGCCTGGTGTTGTGATTCAGGGTCAGCCTGTGGGTTCGGCAGTTGGGTCGGACGACTCAGAGAAGGAGGAGGGGGGTGTTGAAGAGCTTGCTGATGAGAGCCCTCAGCCAGGCCCCTCCCACCTGGTCATGACGGAGACCCAGCTGTGTGAGCCTGACAGCGTGGATGAAGATGACCCACAGCTGGCCCTGTTCAAGAACGCCCGACGCAGGAGGCAGTCAATCAGGAGTAAACAGAGGAAGGCAATGGGGCACCTCGGAAGGAGGCAGAGAGAAGCCACGCCCTGAACTGTATAAAAGGGGAATGCATGGGAGGGCTGGTTTGCTGAAGGCAACCGCTTGTATAGTTCCTGTTTTCTAGCTCCTGTTTCATGGTTGGTGTCTTGTTTTGCTCTGTTTTATGTTAATAAATTTGGCAGGCTTAATTCCAGCCTCTTGCCGTTTGTAAAGGGGTTGTCCCTGCCTTTTCTGCAGGGCCGGTAGTAGGCTGGTACAGAACACCTGGGATGGGAATCAGCTACCCGTTCAGGCAGGTATGAAAAAGAGATAGGTAGAGAAACTATAAAAAACAAAAAATGGACTTTGCTCAGGGCTTTGCTGGGAAAACAACCTGGCTAAATAAAGGTACTTAAATGGAAATTAAAATATAAGAAATAGTGATTCATTCTCTCTCTCTCTCTCTCTCTCTCTCTCTCTCTCTCTCTCTCACCATGTGGTATGTTTAAGATTTCTGCCTTCCCTAATTTGAGTTAACTGAGATTTATGGTGGGAATGGCTAGGATGTGCAAAACATAAGACTTCTGTGTCCCTTTTCTGTTCTCTTTTCCTTGTCTTTGTGTGTATATGTGTGTCAAAGTCTTTGTGTGCGAGGTAAATGTGACTGTGAATTGTCTCTAATCCAAAGAGAAAAGAATTTTAAACTTCTGCTTAAAATAAGCCACCAAAAGGAAAATATCCTCAGTCTTTCTGGCCAACAAACAGAGTAAAGAAAAATGTGCTTGTTTTTTTCTTCTTTCTCTCTCTGTACCTGTGTTGTCCCCATCCTATCAGTTTCTTTAACCACTGCAGTATTAATGCATTTTCAAACTCTGCCTGCAAGCTACCCCCTTCCCCCATTCTACCTCTCCTTTTCTTATCCTCTGTTCTCCATGCCTTTGTCTGCCTCTCCTGGGAGAGTCCACCCAGAAAGGGGGGAAGAGATCTTGCTCTCATGCCTTTTAGCCCTGCATACATGACTCCTCCCCCACAACCTTTGGAAGCAGAGAACACCGACCCAGACACTGCCTCCATCCATTTGAGCCATGAAATTGGGTTTTGAATCCAGCCATCCACTAAAAGAGCCTTGGTGGAGCAGTGGGCTAATGCCTCCTTAAGTAACACCAGCTGCCTGCAATTAGTGCAGGTTCGAGTCCCACCAGGCTCAAGGTTGACTCAGCTTTCCATCCTTCCGAGGTAGGTAAAATGAGGACCCAGATTGTTGGGGGCAATTAAGCTGACTTTGTAATAATGCCGCTTGGGTGTGTGTGTGAAAGCCCTAATAAGCAGGCATATACATAGAATGAAGGCTATTGCTAAGCACATTGATTTGTGCTTAGATTGTAAGCCACCCTGAGTCTTCGGAGAAGGGAGGGATATAAATGGGATTAAAATAAAATAAAATAAAAATAAAAAAAATAAAAAGCCACCATGCAACCAGAGTGGAACAGATCTTCCCAGGTCCTACCATTTCCCCAGATGCCTGTGAAAGCTGCAGAGGAAGGAATGAATCCTGGAGCCATTGGTCCCCACGTGAAGCCTCAGAAGAAAATTAGGAAGACTATGCGGGGGGGAGGGTGGAAACTCACTGTAAGGTTTTCTTTCTTGTCCCATTTGTATTGTAATAAGCCAGTTGAATGTATTTATGGAGAGATGGCATTTGGAAATACAGTAGTTGGCACAGCAAGTCCTGAACACCTTGGATTCCTGTCTGGTGGGAGGAAGATTTGTCCAGGATGCTTGTATTGCCTGCTTTGTGGAAGTAGCTGCACACACATACACGCCCACACACCATTCATAATCACACTGAGTCTATCTCTTTCACCTACCTTCAGTAAAGCTCTAGCCTGATTCTTGCCCTGTGTCATTAAAACTTTGCATGTACAATTTCCTGCAAATTCCAAGGGGGAGGGAACCAGGCCCCCTCAGGTGACTTGCAATTCATATGCCCTCACTGAGGAGGTAGCAGAAAAGAGATCTCCAAACTTAAGCCCTGAATATTCTTGCACTGTTGGACTCAGATTGGGAGTCTTAGGGCTCAATATGTGCAATTTGAGAAAATGTAATAGCCTGGCTTGCATAGTGGCTAACCTTAGTTGGACATCACTAACCTCGAAGAACTGAACGAAGAGCTAAGGCAGGAAAACAACCCTTGAAAACGAGCAGCCAGTGGTTATGTACTGAGGCAAACCATGGCTGTGAAGAATTTTGGGAGGCATGTGCAAATCTGACTGGAAGCTCAAAGTGACATCCAACATTTTAAAATAATTGGCACAGAATATTGGAAACTATAAATTTATTTTCCACTTAACAATTTTTTTACCCTGACTTTTAGAACTTTATGGGTTGGAAGCTCCCCTTTTGGAAGCCATTGCAGGGATTTTTTTCTCCTTGCCTCCATTAGTGCCTTCCCCCACTTTTTGGGGGGGGGGCTTTACAGTTTAAAGCTTGTTTACCAAGTCTCCCTAACCAGATCAATTTTAATCTTATGTCAGTAAGTGTGTCATTCACACACTTATGGCACAAAGGGGGGATTTGTGGAAAGTCAGCCCCCGTCCAGAGAGGAAAATATTAAAGAGGCGGAAAAGCATGCCCATGTTTTATTTATAGCCCCAAGTCTCTCCCCCCCCCCAGCAGAAACCAGCTCTGTAGAAATAATCCAGGAAGATTGGAGGCCCCCAGCTAGAAGCTTAGGAAGACAAAGACACCTAAAATCTACATACCCCACCCAAACTCTAAGACAGGACATAATACGATTAACACAGAGATGCCAAAGGGCACACTCAGACTCATGTCAAAGTTCATGCCACAGGAACAACTCCAAACAAAAGGCTCCAGAGGGTATAAAAACCCACTCCCTACATGTGCTCTCTCTTTTTTCTTCCAGAGCCATCTTTCTGTCTGGCTTTCCTCTTCAATAAACTGCAACCTTCTTTCTAAAGCAGTCGCCATGTTGTTTATTCCCAGCTTGGACTGAACCATGATGAAGACTTTTCCTTCAACATAACTGAGGATCTTGATTTTTATCAATGCAGATGTGGTTGTTCCAGTCCTGCCTCTCTTGAGGAATCAAAAGAAAACGAGAAATGGAAGAAAATATATTCAATTCAGGCTGTTGACATTCACTGAAAAACCCTTGTAAAGCTGTAAATTAGGCTTTGGCCTTCATTGTGCTCAGGATATGGGTCTTTAGTAGACAATCACAATCGCAATGGCAATTAGACTTATATAGCTCTTCACTGTGTCACCAGATTCTTGCTCTCATGTAATCTGCAAGCAATGTTTTAAAATATTCCATGCATTTTAAATTCTAAAGGTTATTCTTTGTCCCATGCTTCTTCCTGGGATGATAATCCTCACTACCATTGCATTTTGTTGCTTAGTATGTGCCTGTTCACAATTATGACCGTTTCAGCATTCCCACGGTCACGTGTTCAAAATTTGGGCATTTGGCAACCGTCATGTATTTATGATAGTTGCATTGTCCCGGGGTCATTTCTATGCTATCCAGCTGGCGTCTGACAAGCAAAGTCAATGGGGGAAGCCAGATTCAATTAATGACCATATGATTCACTTAACAGCTGCACTGATTCGCTTAACAATGGTGGCAAAAAAGTAAAAAAAAATGGAGCAAAATTCTGTTAAAAACTGTCTTGATTAGGAATGGAAATTGTGGTCACAAGTCACGAGCCACCTGTATGCACCCTAAAAAATGCCAAAGTGAGACATTATTTTCTCCTTCTGCAGAAAGTAAGTGTTTTTAGGAAATATGCAATCTTGAGGCTACGTTCCTTAACTCAGCGAGGTCCTCTAAACCATCTTCTGATATTAAAGGTAAAGGTTCCCCCGCACACGCGTGCTATTCGTTTCCAACTCTAGGGGCCGGTGCTCATCTCCCTTTCAAAGCCAAAGAGCCAGCGCTTGTCCGAGGATGTCTCCATGGTCATGTGGCCGGCATGACTAGACGCCAAAGGCGCACGGAACGCTGTTACCTTCCCACCGTAGTGGTCCCTATTTTTCTACTTGCATTTTTAGATGCTTTTGAACTGCTAGGTTGGCAGAAGCTGGGACGAGTAACAGGCGCTCACTCTGTTATGCGGCACTCAGGATTTGACCCGCCAAACTGCCGACCATCTGATCGACAAGCTCAGCGTCCTAACCCACTGAGCCACCGCGTCCCTTCTGATATTACACATCATTTAAACTTGGAAGGAAAAAAACCATCATTTAACTTTACCCAATAAATATTGCTCAGTACCATATGACACTAATGTGTTTGATTTGTGTTTTCCAGCTGAATGAGAATGAAGTCATTTTCCAAAGTGAAAGGTAATAAACCTTGAGGAAAAAACTCAGTTTTATGTTATCTATTGTGTACAGGTAGTCCTCGACTTACAATGATTCATTTAGTGACCATTTGAAGTTACAAGCCACTGAAAACAAGTGTTGTGATTCAGGGTCAGCCTGTGGGTTCGGCAGTTGGGTCGGATGACTCAGATGAGGGGGAGGAGGGGGGTGTTGAAGAACTTGCTGATGATGGCTTTGAGGCTCCGCAGAGCCCCCAGCCAGGCCCCTCCCACCTGGTGGAGACCCAGCTGTGTGAGCCTGACAGCGTGGATGAAGATGACCCACAGCTGGCCCTGTTCAAGGACGCCCGACGCAGGAGACAGTCAAGTAGGAGTAAACAGAGGAAGGCAATGGGGCTTCTCGGAAGGAGGGAGAGAGAAGCCACGCCCTGAACTCTTTATAAAGGACTTGTGTGGGGAGGGCTGGTTTGCTGAAAGCAACCGCTCAGATAGTGTTTCAAAGCTCCGGTATCTTGGTTCGTGTCTTGTTTGTTTTTGTAATAGATTTGGCAGACGTATTCCAGCCTCTTGCCGTCTGTAAAGGGGTTGCCTTTTCTGCAAGGCCGGTAGCAGGCTGGTACAGAACAACAAGTGACCTATGACCATTTTTTAACACTTGCAGCTGTTGCAGCAACCCGGTGGTCAAGTGATCCAAAATTCGAATGCTTGGCAACTGGTTCATATTTATGATGGCTGCAGTGTCCCAGGGTCACATGAACACCTTTTGCGATCTTCTCACAAGCAAGGTCAAGGGGGAAACCAGATTCCCTTAACCACCGTGTTACTAATTTAACAACTGCAATGATTCACTTAACTGCGGCAAGGCAGGTCGCAAAATGGGACAAAACTTACTTAACAACTGTTGTGGTCATTAAGTTGAGGACTGTTTGTATGGCTCTGGCTGTCTAACCTATCCGACACTTCTAATATCGTCATCAGTGTTTCTTCTGTTTAGTAAAGAACCTTCTAGAAGAAGTCCTCAAACTCCAAACCAAAACAAAAATACATACCTTTTAGAGATAAGTTGATAAACAGACATGTTTACTGAATAAATTTGTAACTAAATAAAGCTGTGGTGGGGAACTAAGGCCACTTGATGATTTGTGGACCTCAGCTCCCAAAATTCCTGATCCAGCATGGCTGACTCAGGGAATTCTGGGAGTTGAAGTCTACAGATCATAAAAGGGTCATTGTTTCCTACCCCTGAAATAAAGGGAAACAGTGGAAAAGCTAGGAAGAGCTATAGAGTTCTGTTAGTGTATATGTGATGGGTATTTACAAGGTGCAGATAGAACAGAATAACAGAGTTGGAAGGGACTTTGTAGGTCTAGTCCAACCCCCTGCCCAAGCAGGAGTACCTACACCATTTCTGACAGATGGCAGTGCGGTCTCTTCTTGAAAGCCTCCAGTGATGAAGCACCAACAACATCTGAAGGCAGTCTGTTCCATTGCTTGATTGTTCTCACTGTCAGGAAATTTCTCCTGGTTTCCAGGTTGAATCTGTCCTTGATCAGTTTCCATCTATTGTTCCTTCTCTGGCCTTCATGTGTTTTGGAAAATAGATTGACACCACCACCACCCCCCCGCCCTGCAACAGCCCCTCAGATATCGAACACTGCTATCATGTCTGCCCTGGTCCTTCTCTTCACTAAACTAGCCATGCCCAGTTCTGCAACCGTTCTTCATATGTTTTAGTCTCCAGGCCCGTAATCATCTTTGTTGCTCTTCTATGCACTTTCTAGAGTCTTAACATCTTTTTTATAGCGTGGTGGTGAGGGGTGACACGATAGCAGTGTTCCAATATCTCAGGGGCTGCTACAAAGAAGAGGCAGTCAAGCTATTCTCCAAAGCGCCTGAAAGCAGGACAAGAAGCAACAGGTGGAAACTGGTCAAGGAGAGAAGCAACCTGGAACTAAGGAGAAACTTCCTGACGGTTAGAACAATTAACCAGTGGAACAACTTGCCTCCAGAAGTGGTGAATGCTCCAACACTGGACGTTTTTAAGAAGAGACTGGCCAGCCATTTGTCTGAAATGGTATAGGGTTTCGTGCCTGAGCAGGGGGTTGGACTAGATGACCTCCAAGGTCCCTTCCAACTTTATTATTATTATTGTTTACTTTCCAAATTCAATTTCAATGTTTTGTTATTAGCAATATGTTCATCACTACCACATAGTGAAGTTCCCAATTCGTTTTTAACAAAATCAAACCCATAACTCTTTTTATCTAGTTTAATTTTTTCTTTCATTTGTAAGTATGTAAACCAATCACAGACCTGATCTTCTGATTCTAACTTTCCTTAGAAAGTTAGGGGGGGTTGTCACCAAAATTAAAATATATTATTTTACCTTAAGTCCACCAGTCTGGTTTCACTGCCATTTCTTTTCTAAAAAAAAGCTTCTTGGGGTATACCCAAAGAGGCAACTTCATAAATAACCTTGCTTTGTATTTATCCCAAACTCTTAGTATGGCACGTCTAATAAAATGATTGCTGAAATCAACATTTACTTTATCATACCATAAATAACCGTGCCATCCAAATCTTAATTCATGACCTTCTAAATCAAGTAAAAAAAAAAGATTAAAAAGAACGCATGCCACTGACCACAAAACACAAAACATTTTATTACTCAAATGCAAATTACAGTCCTGTTTACACCTCTTCACGGCAGGGAGAATCTATCTATCCTGTGAGGAAGACAACCTGGTTGTTTGAAAGGACCTCTTTATAAGATATTTATAATTCTTCATGGCATAACTCAAACTGTCCACTTCAAGCACCTGAAAGAAGAGAGAACAAAGTTTTAGTAGGCCGCTTAAAACAGGGGTGTCAAACTGCCGGCCCATAGGCCGGACGCGTCACGACAAAACTGCGCCCACCCCATTGCCGTCAATGGGGAAAAATCTCCGATACGTCGCACGATGTCACGTGATGTCACGAGTTTGACACCCCTGGCTTAAAAGATGAGTCTGTCCATCAGTCAGGCAGTCAGCCAATCAGGCAGGCAGGCAGCCAAACCACCTTTCATATGTTATAACATATGAACATTTTGTGGTTCAGCTTATCTGCAAGTGGTGCATTTTTCATAGTGTTTTGGTTAAAAATTTGCAAATTTAATTTATCTGCAAGTATACACAATAGCAGTTATTTCCCCCATATAGAAATCAATAAAAGGTCTTATGTTTGTTTCGTCTCAGTCTGTGAAATTATATCTTGCCTCCATCCTTGCTTTTACTATTAAGAGTTGGAAGTTTTTGAAGATCAACCTTTACCTGCCTCATATTAAAAGAAAATAAAACCATCACACGTTGCACATACGTTTTTGTGTGTGATTGCCTGCATATTCTCAGAAGAGGCATTAGGATGGCAAAACAACAATACAAACAAAAGGTGGAGAACCATTTAGCGAACAACGATCCGAGGCAAGTATGGCAGGGACTGCAGCACTTAACCAACTATAAGGGCAGCACGAGGAGCATGGCAAACACCGATGCCTCGTTGGCTGAGGAGCTGAATATCTTTTTCGCCCGCTACGAGGTTAAAAGACCAGACCCCGTAGCCTTTGCTGGCCGGCCTTCTGACTCTCAGCCACTCACCCTGTGTGAACACCAAGTGAGAGCTGTATTGAAGACTGTGAATCCCAGCAAAGCCGCAGGCCCAGATGGGGTGCTGGGGATAGTGGTCAGGAATTGTGCCGATCAATTAGCAGGGGTCCTGACAAGGATTTTTAACATCTCCTTGAAAACGGCATGTGTACCATCGTGCTTGAAAGCAGCTACCATTGGCCCAGTCCCCAAGAAAACTGCAGTTGAGTGCCTGAATGACTACAGACCTATTGCATTAACGTCTGTAGTCATGAAATGCTTCGAAAGATTGGTTCTCCAACATCTTAGGACATGCCTCCCACTGGACTTTGATAAACATCAATTTGCCTACAGGGGAAATAGGTTGATAGACGATGCCATAGCTACTGCTTTACACTCTGTAGCAAGTCATCTCAAGAAGCCTGGAAGTTACGTCAGGATGCTTTTTGTTGACTACAGCTCGACTTTCAACACCATTTTGCCGAGTATTCTCATCGAGAAGCTGACTGACTTGAAATTCTCCCCCGCCATCTGCGATTGGATTCAAGACTTTCTTAGGGATCGGTTACAAACAGTGAGGGTCGGGTATGCTTTGTCCACCCCCCTGAAGCTTTGCACCGGCACGCCACAGGGCTGTGTGCTTAGCCCCTACCTGTACTCTTTATACACTTATGATTGTGTATCATCTGACCCATCCACTGCGATAATCAAGTTCGCAGATGATACAACTGTGGTGGGTCTTATTACAGGTGGGGATGAGACAGCATATAGGGCGGAGGTACAAAAACTATCCATATGGTGTAGTAACAACAACTTGCACCTAAACATCGGCAAGACGAAAGAGATGGTGTTAGGCTTCCGGAGAAAAAAGGAGGAACCTGCCCCACTTCACATCGGAGAGAACTGTGTAGAGAGAGTTTCCTCCTTTAAATTTCTGGGAGTCTACCTCTGTGAAGATCTGACCTGGAAAGTTAACACAACTCAGGTGGCTAGAAAGGCCCAACAGAGGCTTCACTTTCTTAGGGTCTTGCGGAAGAACAGGGTAGAACAACAGCTAATGACCCTCTTTTACCGGTCTACTATAGAGAGCGTCCTCTCATATGGTATTGTGGTTTGGTATGCTGGTCTGACAGCCACAGATAGGAAAGTATTGCAGAGGGTAGTGAGCACAGCACAAGACATTGTGGGCTGTTCCCTGACACCACTGGATGACATCGCCAGGGCTCGTTGCCTTGGAAGAGTGAGGAAGATTCTCAGGGATGACTCACACCCTGGACGGCAACTCTTTACTCTCCTACCATCCGGTAGGAGATATAGGAATATAGCCAGCCGTACCAACAGGCTGAAAAATAGCTTTTATCCGTGGGCTGTTAGGCTTTTAAATGGGACATAATCTTATGCAGAATTGACTTGGGAGGCCGGTGTGTGGTGTAGTTGGTTAACATAGTGTGGTGGGATGGAGGGTTTATTGTCACTGTGTGTTGGGGGGAGAGAGCACGGGGGGAGGCTCAGCTAATCTCAATGTACACATGTTTTACTTTGACAATAAAGGTTTATTATTATTAATTATTATTATTGTTATTATTATTATTGTTGTTGTTGTTGTTGTTGTTATTATTATTATTATTATTATTATTATTATTATTATTATTATTATTATTATTATTATTATTATTATTATTCCTAAATTGCATCTGGCTCAAACATAGGAACCAACCATTTTTATTAACAGACCTTGATTATTTGCCTAGAAACAACGCATAATCATCCCACGTGACTAGAGAAGGCTTACCGAGTTTCATGATGTGTTCCCAAACATTTGACACAGCAGTAGCGGGCGCCGCAAGAAACACATGTGTAATTTGACGGGAAGCCACAAACTGTGCAGAAATGACGTTGCGGCAAATTGGAAGGGGGCGCACACGCTGTCAGGTAATTGGGCCCTTCACTTGTGTTGAGGTTCTGCTAGAAGTCAAAGAAAGAAACTCAGTGGTTTGGATCTTACTCCAAGGATAGAGGACAATCTAACAGAATACCAGAGTTGGAAGGGCCCTTGGAGATCTTCTAGTCCAACCCCCTGCTCAGGCAGGAAACCCTATACGATTTCAGACAAATGATTGCCCAGTCTCTTTTTAAAAACCTTCAGGCACACATATGTACTTAACTTTGTACAATTGCTAAACGAGGACTATCTGTACCCAAATAAGCATCGTTATAATACTAAGAAAAAATAAGAGTTGATACACCCTGTGCCTGCCCCATTTTTTGTTAAGAAAAAAAAAGAGAGAGAGCGAGAGAAGACCTGTTCTTCTAACAATGCCTGGAAATTTTTACGGAAACGCAGCTTGAAATGATCTCCACGGGTTTTTTTCTTCTTTTTACCTGTAAATAAAAGACAAAGAAAGGAAAACACAAATTACAGATGGGGTCAAATGCCTTTTAGCCTCAGTAGACATCAAACAAAAGGGACGCGGTGGCTCAGTGGGTTAGGACGCTGAGCCTGTCCATCAGATGGTCGGCAGTTTGGCGGGTCGAATCCCGAGTGCCGCGTAACAGAGTGAGCGCGTTACTCGTCCCAGCTTCTGCCAACCTAGCAGTTCGAAAGCACATAGAAATGCAAGTAGAAAAATAAGGACCACTACGGTGGGAAGGTAACAGCGCTCCGTGAGCCTTTGGCGTCTAGTCATGCCGGCCACGTGACCACGGAGACGTCCTCGGACAAGCGCTGGCTCTTCGGCTTTGAAACGGAGATGAGCACCGGCCCCTAGAGTCGGAAACGACTAGCACGCACGTGCGGGGGAACCTTTACCTTTACCTTTTAGACATCAAACCCAACAATAAAGGAAGGTTATGAAGTTTGGGATTTTGTTAATTTAAGATAGGGGGTGTCCTACTTTTGTAGGCAAGTGTTGAGTTTTGTAGAAGCTGCCACAAAATGGCAATCCTGGTGTGTGTGTTTGTGTGGCCAGGAAGCAAACTTCAAATCTGCAGAAGAGTAAGGAGGGAAATGAAAAGAGGTTTCCTTATTAAATTGAGAGAGTCGGGGTTCTCAGTGACCAATTAAATATTAGCTCTTTGCTTCCGACAAAGAGATCTCTATTTTCCAAAAAAAACCCCAACCTGGCAATGCCTAGAAAACTACAAAAATACACAAAATCCCTATTCGCAAACCTAGACACAAAATACATTCTCACCACGTACAAACCAAGGAATGTACTTATGGAGGGATGTTCAGAGGGGAAAACAGTCAAAATAGGTAAAAAGAGATGCTTTAATGACATGTTTGTAGCCACCATCTTGACTTGTCCCCCCTCCTTGGGGGACACATCTCTACTTGTGCGCGTAAGCATATATTTATGTATATACATGTGTATATATTTGCAGACAAACATATATGTATGCATGTGCTCACACAAACAAACCAGGCGAAATAAGTCAAACAAATCAAATCAGGTCATCTGTTAGCTAAGAAAGAAAAGGAAGTCAAGGAAAGTTAAGAGAGAGTGAAATCAAAGGAAAGTGAAATCAAATGAGAATGAAATCTGGGGAAAGTGAAATTGTGTGACAATGAAATAAAAGAAAAATGAAATCCAAGGGATTTCCTGCCCAGCACAAAAACTCACCTGTTTCGGCATCATCATCAAACTGAGGCAAGCGCTTCACCAGCTGTGGCATATTGGCATGGGGGTCATCCTGGAAATTGTCATTTTCCAGGGCTTCTAATTGACGGTTGAGACGGCGTTGGCGGGTGGCCCGGTCTAAAATACGCCTCTGGTTGGGGTCCTGGGATCTTGCTGAGAAAGAAGAAAGAGGAATGACGCCAAGTCAGATTGAGTCAACCACGTTGCCTTCAAGGAGGTCAGCTGGCATCTGCCAATGGGGCAATGTTCCCAGCTGGCAAAGGGCACTTCCAATCTCCTAATGCACATGCTCCAATTACTTTAAGCCAAGGGTGAGCAATTAATTTTCCTGAGGGATCACATGAAAAACTAGCAGTGTTGCGGAGAGCCAAACCAATAGAGCCATACACTGGTTTACATTTGATTTCTAATTTCCGATTTACCTCATGTGAGCCAAATAGAGAGCGCCAAAGGGCCTGGTGTGGTCCTGGAGCCATAAAATGCCCAGGTCTGCCTAAGGCCACATGCATCTCCGTTGAAACACCTGAGATCATCCTGCCAACATTTGGCAGCAAAATGGCTGAACTGCATCAGTTTTCCTGCCTGTTTTTCATGTTTGGCAACAGCATTAAAGATGAGCACTCCTGTTCCTACCTTAACCCTTAACCCCCAGCCCCAATACTTTCACCCAATGGCCAATAAACAGCCCAAGATCTGTTGTGTGCCTCTCAACAATACAATGTGATTTTAATTTTGGCTTTAGTGTGCTGTGTGAACCCACTGTTACTGCCCAGCATGGTTAAGAACATGAAATATTCCATCCATTTCTTTAGCTGGTCCACGTATTTCTTAGACGTCATGAGCATATATTTTCTCTGGTTTGCAAGGCCCAGTTTATTACTCCTTAGGGCACTTAATAAACCCAGTCGTGCCTTCTGCACCCTTTATGAACTATCTGTAAATGTGGATGACTCATTCTTTTATATAAATATAAAACAAGCCATGAATGTGTGAATTCATTTACGAGAGATCTTTGGTGCTCTCTGAGCTTGGTTGTTTTCTTGCAGATGGTTCATCATCCATACTAGATAATATCATCAGTCATGAAACCCCTGCAAGAAAACAACCAAGCTCAGACTGCACCAAAGACCCCTCATTTCAATCCTGAGCTACAAATATTCTCCTTTAATTCCATGATATTTCCTTATATAAACGTAATGGTTGGATATGTTGTGCAAGTGCTCCCTCCAGTGCCAAGACAGAGCATCTGAAGGTGATTTTCAGGTCTATGAGCTTATTCTTCCTCTTACAGGTAGCTGGTAGGTAAAATGAGAACCCAGATTGTTGGGGGCAATAAGCTGACTTTGTAATAATGCCGCTTGGGGGGGGCGAAAGCCCTAATAAGCAGGCATATACATAGAATGAAGGCTATTGCTAAGCACATTGGTTTGTGCTTAAATTGTAAGCCGCCCTGAGTCTTCGGAGAAGGGCGGGATATAAATGGGATTAAAATAAATAAATAAATAAATATACGTAGTCCTCAACTTACGACAACTGAGCCCAAAATTTCAGTTGCTAAGCAAGACATTTGTTAAGTGAGTTTTGCCCCATTTTACAACATTTTCTCCCAGGAATCATCTAATGGAACATCCCTTCCCAGACCAGGCAGAGTGCCAGTGCATTTGGGAACCAGAGTCCCCAAACTGGTCTTCCAATCTCAACCTAATCATCTACATCAAGTTTCTAAGCATCTTAGTCTTGTACGAAATATGAGGAAGGGAAATGTTGGCGGGTATTAAAATCCAGGTAGTCTTTGATTTATGACCACAGTTGAGTCCAGAATTTATGTTGCCAAGTGAGACATTTATTCAATGAGTTTTGCCTCATTTTACAACCTTTCTTGCCCACAGATGTTAAAATGAATCACTGAGTTGGTAAGTTAGTAAGCAGGTTGTTAAGTGAATCTGGCTTCCTCTTATTGACTTTGTCAGGTCGCAAAAGCAGATCACACAACCTTGGAACACAGCGACGGTCCTAAGTCCGAACCAATTGCCACACATCTGAATTTTGATCCCCTGATCATGGGGCTGCCTCAAAGGTCCTCACGGTGAAAAAACGGTTCTGAAGTCACTATTTTTCAGTCCGCTTCTCACTTTGAACGGTCACTAGACGGACTGCTGTAACTCGAGGACTACCTGCATGCTTTATTTTCCTCCGCAAAATAAAATTGTCCCAGTCAACCTTTGCATCTATCAACAAGCCCCCCCTCCGCTTCTCCCCAATCCAAAATACCTGAAATTTTCTTTTCCACCATTCTGCCAGCCAGATAAGGAGACGCAGCGCCCCCGTCGAGTTTTCCTGATATTTCTGATCTAAACTCGCCTTGTTTCTCTCCACTCCGCCTTTCCAAGCTGCAAAAACCTTTGTACTGCAGAGATGACAAGGCACTGAGCAAAGATAGTCAGGCTTTAGCGCCCTCAATATACAGCATTTATTTATTATACGTCTAAGGACGCACCATCCAGCTTCAACCTGCAAACGAGCGCCATGTTAGTAGAGGCATAGGGACTTCCGCCTGCGCTACCAGGACACGCCCACTAAGAAACGTCACGACGGCTTTCCTCGCCGAGAATGTTTTGTTAGCAGAGGCAGAAAAATTTTGCTCCCCTGGGTCCTATACTCCGCCGAGTTCGAAATAAGTTCTATTTAGGCCAGGGGTCTCCGAACTCGGCAATTTGAAGACTTTTTGACTTCAACTCCCAGAATTCCTGGCTGAGGAATTCTAGGAATTGAAGTCCACACAAAAAAAAAAAAAATTGCAGAGTTTGGGGCCCCCTGATTTAGGCGACGGCGGAGAGCAGAGTTTCATTTCAACCCGTGTTTCTCAGTCTCGTCCACTTTTAAGAAAGCGGGTCTTCAACCTGTTCAAGCAGGCTGGCTGAGGAATTCTGGGAGTTGAAGTCCACCCGTTTTAAAGTTTGCAAAGCTGAGAAATGCTTGTGTAAAAGTCCCAAAGGTGTTTTTGCATGAGGCAACTGGACTTTCTTTGTTTAAAAGGATTCCCATTCAGCCTCTGCAATTGCTTCCAGCATTTAGAGTTGCGGTGCTAATGCAAATTCTATAGGAACCATTCTTCCGAGCATGTGCAGAGTGCATTACACATAAACATGGACACAGACATACAGAACAGTGGAATTAAAAAATGGAAAGGATTATCCCCATGAAAGATAGTTCTGAATTTGGGCAATGATATTACTTATACTAATGCAAAGTTGGATATTATGATGATGATTACTATTATTGTTATTCTCTGCATCTATTTTTTTGATTGGACTACAGTAGCAGGGGTTTCGGTTTTTATTGCATTTCTTTAAAACCTGGACCTATTTCATCCCAAATAATGTTGAACCATTATTCTTGAAAATAATGAAACCAAGGAGAGAAGTGTGAGATTTAAAAACCCAAAATTTGATACTCACAACTCAAAGACAAGTCTGGTTAACAAAAACAAAGATTTATTGAAAAGAAATTGAAGATAATAAAGAAAATAATAAAGAAAGAAAGCGTTTGCAAACGCTTAGACCCTTCCCAAATTGGATTGGGTTCAAAGAGCCCGCTGAGCAAGTTTCAAAACAGGCATTTATACTTTCTTTTCTTGATACATGCCCCCCTAAGAAACTTAAGTTAGTCTTTGAAGTCATTCACATTCTAAAAGATCTTCTTTGAACTTTTACATCCAAAAGACTTATTGTAACAACTTCCTTACATCCCTTACTACATTATCTTGTTTTACTCACCACCTTGAGATGTTCCTAACCTTTTTAACATTTCAAAAGAGCTTTGTTGATTACCATGTGTGAATTCTCTGTCTAAGCAGGAAATAGATGGCCCCACATCTTAGTGTTACATTTGATACAATTCATTGGTGTTACATTTGGTGTTACATTTGGTACCATTTATAAAAGAATAGTAGGGACATGGTGGCTCAGTGGGTTAGGATGCTGAGCTTGTCGATCAGAAGGTTGGCAGTTTGGCGGGTCGAATCCTGAGTGCCGCGTAGCAGAGTGAGCGCCTGTTACTCGTCCCAGCTTCTGCCAACCTAGAAGTTCGAAAGCACGTAAAAATGCAAGTAGAAAAATAGGGACCACTACGGTGGGAAGGTAACAGCGTTCCGTGCGCCTTTGGCGTCTAGTCATGACCGGCCACATGACCACGGAGACGTCCTCGGACAAGCGCTGGCTCTTCGGCTTTGAAACGGAGATGAGCACCGGCCCCTAGAGTCGGAAATGACTAGCACGCATGTGCGGGGAAACCTTTACATTTACCTTATAAAAGAATAACCTTTATTTATTTTCCTTTAGAAGCAACCTAAAAATAAGGAGAAACTTCCTAACAGTGAGAACTATTAACCTGTGGAACAAATTGCCTTCAGAAATTGTGAGTGCCCTAACACTGGAAGAAGAGACTGGACAGCCCTCTATCAGAAATAGTACAGTCTCCTGCAAGAGAAGGGGGTTGGACTAGATAACCTCCAAGGTCCCTTCCAGCTTTATTACTGTTACTGTTACCTGTCTTATCCTTCTACGTCAAATTACCAAGATCACGGAGTTACTATGTTTATTTTTATTTTAATTCCATTTATATCCCGCCCTTCTCCGAAGACTCAGGGCGGCTTACAAGCTTAGCAGTAGCCTTCATTCCATGTATATGCCTGCTTATTAGGGCTTTCACACACACCCCAAGCGGCATTATTACAAAGTCAGCTTATTGCCCCCAACAATCTGGGTCCTCATTTTACCTACCTCGGAAGGATGGAAGGCTGAGTAAACCTTGAGCCTGGTGGGATGCGAACCTGCACTAATTGCAGGCAGCTGGTGTTACTTAAGGAGGCATTAGCCCACTGCTCCACCAAGGCTCAGTTTACCAATTCATCAACTGGTTACAGTAAAAAAATAACTGTTTCGCAAGCAAAGCACCAATTTCTTGCAAACCTTTACTTCATCCTGAAAAAATAGTCATGGTAAATATTTGCATTTTCTGCCAGGGACAGGTCGTTCTAGATTGATGGGATTTCCTGTCAAAGAAGCAATCCAAGAATCAGCGTCACACGTTCCTAATATTTACGAGCAAAGAAGGGAAAAGCGGAGTTCAACAATGTCTCTCATTTGAACCATCGGTCTTTCCATTTTTTTCTTTTTCATTTTCCAAACGAAGGCTTTTTTTTTTTTTTGCACATCTGGCAAGTTCGCATGCCTTTTTTTCCTACCCAAATAACTAGCCCAGGGGTAGGCAACCTTGGTTCCTTTAGAACTCATGGACTTCAACTCCCAGAATTCCTGAGCCAGCATGGCTCAGCTTGGAAACCTCTCCCTTTCCCCTCAGCATGGCTGGCTCAGGAATTCTGGGAGTTGAAGTCCACGAGTCATAAAAGAGCCGAGGTTGCCTACCCCTGAACTAGCCTGATCTCTTTTAGATTTTTTTTATACTTTGCGGCTAAAGGATCAAATTTGCATTTGAGCTGAGGTTTGTTTTTGTTTCATCTTCTGGCATTAAAAGATATTCATTTCGCCGGGACCTAAAAACCTGGCTCTTTGAGCTATCTGGTCTGGACTGAGGGGTTTTAATGTTTTTAAATTGTGATTTTAATTTTTGGGGGGCTAGACTTAATTTTATTTTATTTTAATTTTATATTGTATTGTTTTTAAATTTTGCCTTGTAAACCGCCCTGAGTCCTTCGGGAGTAGGGCGGTATATAAACCAAATAAATAAATAAATAAATAAATAAATAAATAAATAAATAAATAAATAAATATGTAAATTTTTAGATTGCTAACAAAGAATTAAAGGGAGACTGATATGCATTTCAAACTTATTTGTTTTCATCAGTCAGCCAGAACCTTCTGAGATTCAAACCTGGGCTGATTGCACATTAGGCAGTTGTTTTTACCTCTAGGCCGCAAGCTCTATCTCACTTTGTTAGCTGAGAAGCAAGGGAGATATGTGTTAAATGCTTGTTAAGTATTTAGATTACCTTGCTAGGCCCCAAACATGGGACAAATCTTTATTTTCCTGTTTCAGCCTAACCGAAGGCCATCGACAGGCAGTAGTCACAACAGTGACAGCTCGTATTTGTGTAAATTTTTAGATTGCTAACAAAGAATTAAAGGGAGACTGATATGCATTTCAAACTTATTTGTTTTCCTCAGTCAGCCATACCCTTCTGAGATTAATAAATATATATGTATATGAGGGACGCGGTGGCTCAGTGGGTTAGGACGCTGAGCTTGTCGATCAGAAGGTCGGCAGTTTGGCAGGTCGAATCCCGAGTGCCGTGTAACAGAGGAAGCGCCTGTTACTCGTCCCAGCTTCTGCCAACCTAGCAGTTCGAAAGCACGTAAAAATGCAAGTAGAAAAATAGGGACCACTACGGTGGGAAGGTAACAGCGTTCCGTGCACCTTTGGTGTCTAGTCATGCTGGCCACATGACCATGGAGACGTCCTCGGACAAGCGCTGGCTCTTCGGCTTTGAAACGGAGATGAGCACCGGCCCCTAGAGTCGGAAACGACTAGCATGCATGCGCGGGGGAACCTTTACCTTTATATGTATATATGTATATATGTATATATTAAGAAGCTACTCCCTATCCTCCCAGGGCTAGGGATCGAGCCGCCGTGCGTGGAAATGCCACGTAACCCTATCCCCACGACCAAAACCAAACAACAAAACCCCGCAACACGCTTCTTTCCCAGCTCCTTTCCCCCCCCCCTCCCGCCCCTTTCCTCAGGTCTCCCAAACTTTCCAGACTCTTCATTGGCTTGCCGAGGGGAGCGGGGTGTGTGTGTGTGGGGGGGAAAAGCTTCCGTCCTGTTCCGATTGGCCAAAGCCTCTCGCGGATTGCGATTGGTGGATGTCAAGGCGTCGAATTCCCATTGAGGAAAAAAAAAAGAGAGAGAGAGAGAGGCGTAAATCAGGGGTCTTCAAACTTGGCCCTTTTATGACTTGTGGACTTCAACTCCCAGAATTCCTCAGCCAGCATGCCTGGCTGAGGAATTCTGGGAGTTGAAGTCCACAAGTCATAAAAGGGCCAAGTTTGAAGACCCCTGGCGTAAATCAAGAATGGAATGCGCGCGGGGTGGGGGGAGGACTTTCTCTTTTTGGCCCGTTTCCCTTTTGATCTCATCCCGCGGGCGGCAGAAGAGAGATTCGCGCGTATTTGGGGGGGAGGGGGAAGGCGGGGAGGATACCCCCACCCATTCCACGCAGGGCTGACCCTGCCCCCCTTTTTTTAGAGGAGGTTCCCCCGGCGATTGGCTTGCGATCGGGAGGAGCTTGCGATCCTTCCAAGCTCCGCCGCTCGCGAGAGCGAACCAAACCCGGGCGGGCCCCCTCAGTCGCTTTCCGCTCCGCTCGGTGCTCGCTCGGCTGCGCTCATGGAGCTGCGAGCGATCCCGACCCTGCGCGCCGCCCTGGCGCTGGCCGCCTTGGTGACGGGCGCCTCTGCGGGCAGCGAAAGCAAGCGGGAGAGCGTGGATCCCGGTAGGAGGGCGCGCAGCGCCGAGGATCGAGCAGGGGGGCGCAAGCTTGGGTGGGTGGGTGGGAGCAGCGGGCTCTGCTAAGCCAGAAAAAGAGGAAGGAGAGAGGGGTTGTGTGCACGGAGCCCTCCGCTTCGGAGTCGGGGAACCGCTTGCCTGGCAAGCTAGGAAACCGCGTCTTAAAACGAGCCCGTTCAGACGAGCCGCACGGTTTTTCGCTCTCCGATTGCAGAAAAGCGGTCTTCTCTTCTAGGATGGTCCGCACAGCCTAGCGCAGGGGTCGGCAACCTCGGCTCTTTTATGACTCGTGGACTTCAACTCCCAGAATTCCTGAGCCAGCTATGCTGGCTCAGGAATTCTGGGAGTTGAAGTCCACGAGTCATAAAAGAGCCGAGGTTGCCGACCCCTGGCCTAGCGCTCCCCGCTGCGGACCGAGGAGAGAACGCAAAACTCGTCTCCCGAGTTCCTATGGGGGGGGGTTTGTCCCTTTATCTCTTGTTTCACTTTAAAAAAAAGCAAAAGCAGAGATGCGGAGGGGGGGGGGTTGGAAGGCGAGGTGGGGCAGGGAAGGACAGTTGATCAGCCCTCCCTACTGGGAGCCCTCCCTACTGGGAAAAAGAGAGAGATCCAGTGCTTTTTTTGTAAAAGAAAAAGGTGCCGGAACTCACACATGTCATACAACCCGCCTTGCCTACCCTACAAGGTTCCATCCAAAAAAAGGTGCCGGAACTCCGTTCTGAGCGTTCTATGAGGAAAAAAAGCCCTGGATAGATCACTGATCCCGGAGCTTTCTAACTACACACGTAGTCCTCGATTTCCATGGCGATGAAGCTCAAAGTGTCTGTTGCTAAGTGAGAAATTTGTTAAAGTGAGTTTTGCCCTCTTTTATGACCTTTCCTGCCACGGTTGTTAAGTGAATCTGGTTTCCCTATTGCAGACATGTCAAACACAAGGCCCGGGAGCTGGATCCGGCCCGCAAAGTGGTTTCATGTGGCCCGCGAAGCCATCCTGGAAACAGGGAGGGAACGGCCCCCACTGCCTTGGCCCTGGCCCAGAGACCCTCCTTCTGCCAGAGACCCTCAGATCTGTCCCACTCCTGCCCGGGCCCCCATAGGCACCCTTGATGCCAACGATGTAGAGCTGGCCAGTGGCATAGCGTGGGGTGTGCAGGGGGGGTCGGCCGCACCGGGCGCAACATCTGGGGGGGCGCGCTCGCACTCGCAGCTCTCTGCCCCTGCCTGGCTCACTCACTCTCTCTCATTGCAGTGCTGGCTGTGCGAATCCAATCCGAGCCGCCGGGTCGCCGCCCACTGTGGAGGGGGGGGTGCCAGGCGTGTGGTGCGGTTAGGGGGCGCAAATTACTTGCCTTGCCCCGGGTGCTGACAACCCACGCTACGCCACTGGAGCTGGCCACGCCCACCCAGTAGGCCATACGCACTCTAGCCACGCCCACCCAGTAGGCCACGCCCACCCTGGCCATGCCCACCCTGCCCCTTGAGGGCAACCGCAATGCTGATGCGGCCCTCAATGAAATTGAGTTTGACACCCCTGCCCTATTGACTTTGCTTGTCGAAACGGGATCACATGACCCCAGGACTTGCGACCATCCTAAATGTGAGTCAGTTGTCAAGTGTCTGAATTTTGATCACGTTACCATGGAGATGCTGCAACAGTCATAAGTGTGAAATACAATAGGTCACTTTTTTCAGTTGTACTGTTGTAACTTCAAAGGGTCACTAAACGAACCGTTGTAAGTCGAGGACTACCAGTATGGGTTTCTCATTCCCCAAATCCTCCCTAACATTCTGGCTGGGGGATTCTGGGAATTAAAGGGCCAATCTGTCTGGAGGGGACCACGTTGCCTCTGCCTGGAGCCTACACATGAATTGGTCACTCTAGACCAGGGCTTTTCACCCATTGTACCACTTTTGGGATATGGCAACATCCAAGTACCACCAGTCACCTAGCAAGGTGTCAAAAACTTAATGACCAAAAAAAAAAAGGAAAAAAGTAATGAAGTACAGGTAGTCCTCGACTTACAACAGTTCTCTTAGTGACTGTTTGAAGTTACAATGGTACTAACAAAAGTGCCCCCCAAGCCACAGCTGAGCAGGACACCTGCCTGCCTGCCCAGTGGCGCTCTTCCTCCTGTCCAAGGTTTTCATTGTTGTGAGCATTTATGTTGAAGATTGGCAGTGGGTGTGGGGTGGGGAGGTGTTTGGTTTTTATTTCCCCCCCCACTCTGCTGGGTGGTTGCAGCAGGTTTTGGTCACTTCACATGACCCTGGGACACTGTGACCGTCATAAATATGAATCAGTTGCCAAGCATCTGAATGTAAATCACAAGACCCTGGAGATGCTGCAACATTCCAGCTGATCGGCACTTCTTCTGGGCTCAGCAGAAGCGCCAGGATCAGCGCCGAGCTCCAGCTGGAGCCTGGCGCTGATCCTGGCGCTTCCGCTGAGCCCTGACAGCCCTGCAGCTCCAGCCGTCTCTCGCTCAGGCTTGTGCATGTTAGGAATTGTTGTGCAGAGGTCTCCTTGTGCTACCAAGGAGTTGCACAGACAAGGAAGGGTATTGAGAGCAGTTAAAGATCACAGTAACCACAAGATACACTGAGTTGTGAAAATAGAAAGTAGTTTACTTTAAGGTGGTGTAAAAATCAAAAATGCACAGTCAAAAATAATCAGTCCAGGTCATACACAAAAATAACAGTCCAAGTACAAATCCTAATACAAAGTCTTCTTACCGGTCCAGAGGTCAATACACAGTTCAGGTTTATCACAGTAGTAAACCAACAGTACAGCAAAACAGTAATAGTAGAGAGCAGTGAATTCAGAGAGAGAGAAGCTACGTTCCTAGCTCCCTTATATGGCCATGAGAACACACACCCATTGGCCAATTGACATCTTAAAGTCACAACATCATGGTTTATATATTTTCAACCCAATATGTAGGCTATCATCATATGCCTAACAGTGCAGTGCTGCCACCAGTTCAGCTCATTTCCCTCCTCCGCTACCACTTTTCTAGGATGATCGCGTACCACCTGCCAGGTGCCAATGTACCACAGGTGGTACCCATACCACTGGTTGAAAAGCCCTGCTCTAGAAAGCTGTTTTGACAAGGCTAGACAATTTGGCCAGCATAAGGTTGAGGGCCTTATTGAATTCAAATACATGCAGTCCTTGACTTACAACAGTACATTTAGCGACCATTCAAAGTTACGATGGCGCTGAAAAAGGGGACTTATAACCGTTTTTCACCGTTATGATCTTTGCACCATCCCTGTGATCGTCTGATCAAAATTCAGATGCTGCTTGGCATCTGTTTCATATTTATGACACAGTTTCCGTGTCCCGGGGTCATGTGTTCCCCTTTTACGACCTTCTGGCAAGCAAAGTCAGTGGAGAAAGCCAGAGTCACTTCACAATTTCACTTGTGACTAACTTATCAACTGCAGTGATTCACTTAACAGCTGTGGCAAGAAAGGTCATAAAATGGGGCAAAGCTCACTTAAATGTCTCGCTTAGCAACAGAAAATTTGGGCTCAATTGTGGTCGTAACTTGAGGACTACCTTTAGTGGGCTGACTCAGAAACCAGGTTAAGTCTGTTAGGTGAACGTAGCCAAACTGCACGTGTCTGAGTTGGCAGAGAGGAAAGAGAACATCCAGAGGTGCATTTGTGGTGTTTTCATCTGCTATTAAGAGAAATATTTTGGGAGCAGCAGAAGTAAAAGGAAGATGGTGGTGGACATCTAACGGGACCTTCTCCAAGAGGTTCCGAAGGAAGCAATTGAGATTTAGAGGTATACTCCTCCTGACTACGGAGGATCCACTTTCTGTCATTATCTCTGCAAAGTGCTGGCCACTGATGAATTTCCTTAAGGACGTTATCATGGAAGTCCCACTTGAATCTGAATCTGCAAAAATAACAGTGCTTGAGCAGGAAGATGGGCTTGCTTCTTCTAACTTTACTGCCAGTCAGCCATCACACAGATACGGTCAGGGCTTTTTTTCTCATAGAACGCTCAGAACGGAGTTCCGGCACCTTTTTTGGATGGAACCTTGTAGGGTAGGCAAGGCGGGTTGTATGACATGTGAGTTCCGGCACCTTTTTCTTTTACAAAAAAAGCACTGGATACGGTGATGCATTTAAGAAAGGGGATGGAGAAGGGAACAAGTCCAACCAGTTAGTAAATCGAGAAGGGTATTTGGGTTAAAATGCTAAAATGCTAAATGTTCAGGGAGGGAGTTTTGGCAGTGTTGATTGGAACATAATTGTGGTTGCTCAGTTGGAGCAGAAAGGGCTGTTTCTGTCAAGCCAATCCGCATCTGTTCTTTAGATTAGAAGATTTAAGGCTGACTTTTAGGATCAGATTTGAACTGAAGCTCAGCTCTGTCTAGTGTTGCTGAAAATTCAGCAAGAGTACAGCTGATTTCTCACAGTGGCGCTGCCACGGAATGTGGCTGTTCGGATTCTTGTTTAAACTCATTTCTTGTGAGTTTCCCGACAAACTATAGTTTCGTGAGATGGGCAAAGGCGGATATGCATAGGGATGTACGTGTGAACCATCAAGAAGGAGAACAAATCTTATTCATTACAAGTAGTCCTTGAATTACAAGCATTCGTTTAGTGACCATTTGAAGTTACAGTGGCCCTGAAAAAAGGGACTTATGACCGCTTATGACACAAACACTTTATTTTATGACATATGACTTAGTCGTAAAATTTACTACTTCAGTTTGAGTTTTAAAATTTAATTTTTGTTCTGTTTTAATGACTTAGTTTATGACTTAAGGACGCTTAAGGACGGTTATAGCATCCCCATGGTCACATGATCAAAATTTGGAGGCTTGGCAACTGGTTCACATTTATGACAGTTGCAGTGTCCTGAGGTCATGCGATCCTCTTTTGTGACCTTCTGACGGTCTAGGCCAGGGGTCAGCAACCTGAAACAGTGAAAGAGCCACTCGGAACCAGTTCCCTCACAAAAAGAAAAACTGGGAGCCGCAAAAAATGTGTGCGCATGCGCGTACATGCATGCATGTGCAGAACATGGTTTGACTGAAGAGTGGAGCCAAGGCGAGATATGCACCTACCCTGCATATTTGAATTGATTGGTTGAACTTTTTTAGTCCCACTTTTTTTTTGGACTGCACATGGCAGAGGACTGGGAGCCGTAGGAGATGGCTGAAAGAGCCGCATGCGGCTCCGGAGCTGTGGGTTGCAGACCTGTGGTCTAGGCTAAGACAATTGGGGAAGCCAGATTTACTTTTCAGTTGTGTTACTAATAACAACTGCAGTGATTCACTTAACCACTGCTGCAAGAGAGGTCATAAAATGGGGCAAAACTCACTTAACAACTGTCTTGCTTAGCAACATAAATTTTTGCTCTTAATTGTGGTCGTAAGTCAAAAACTACTTGTAATCTCTGCGACTGTCATGAGATGAAAGGGGAAAAAATTCAGCGTATCTGGAGAAAGAAAGAAACGGGAACATTCTGCCATATTTTGTCTTTCTTTGCTGATGCTTTGAGAAATATTGTTTAGTAGTGGGAGATCAAAAATTGTGTTCCACTGTGCATGCAGACAGGTGAATGGAAATTGTAGTTTTCATGTATTGATTGGCTAGGCACCAGGTTAGAGATGGTTACTGTTTACAAATTAATTGGTTAAATTTATATTCCATAATACATGTAGTCCTCGACTTACAAGAGTTCATTTAGTGACTGTTCAAAGATACAACATCACTGAAAAAAGTGACTTATGCCACACTTATGACCGCTGCAGCATCCTCGTGATCATGTGATTAAAATTCAAGTGCTTAGCAACTGGTTCATATTTATGACAGTTGTGGGGTCCCGGGGTCATGTGATCCCCTTTTGTGACTCTCTTGACAGGCAAAGTCAATGGGGAAACCAGATTCACTTAACAACCATGTTACTAACTTACTAACCACAGTGATTCACTTAACAACTGTGGCAAGAAAGGTCATAAAATGGGGCAAAATTCACTTAACAAATGTCTTAGCAACATAAATTTGGGGCTCAATTGTGCTCGTAAGTTGAGGACTACCTGTACTCTGATGTCCAATTTTTCCCTGCAACAACAACCTTATGAGGTAGGTTTGGCTGAGAGAGAATGGTTGGCCCAAAGCTTCTGTGTCTGGGTGGACTTGAACCCGAGTCCCCTCAATCCAACATATTCAACCACATTTGCTGTCATTCAACAACCTGTTGAGATCCAACTTTTTGGAAAGGACTTTTTTTTCAGAAAATACTGCAAGGGGATGCAGCATGGTTGAGAAGGTGCTTTAGGAAATGATGTGGTCTGTTCAGGATGTCAATATTCTTGATTACAGTTTCCATGCCAACTTAACAGTACAAACTGAAGGCCCGTGTTGGGGAAGGCTGGTGTGAATTCCACTCCCATTTCCCAGTTTTTGGTCCTTCTGTACCATTTCTGGGGGAACCCAATAGTTCTCCTTCTTTCCAGAGATTAGGAAACACGCTTTTCTATTACGTAGAGCTGAGATGGGGAATGATGGCCCCTTTATGATTTGTGGACTCCAACTCCCAGAGTTCCTGTCAGCATTCTGGCTCAAGAATTCCTGTCAGAATTCTGGCTCAGGAATTCTGGGAGTTGAAGTCCACAGGTCATAAAAGGGCCGTCATTCCCTACCCCTGACATAGAGGTTGGTGTTTGTTCATTTTTTTCAATACAGGTTTCCAGAATTCTAAATGTTTGATGTTTTCTCTGGACTCTTTTATTAGTGAGGTAGAAAAAAAACAGGAATATTGCATTCTAATATTGACGAACTAGATACTAGAACATTAGTTCTCAAGCTTGGCCAATTTATGACATGTGGAATTCTGGGAGTTGAAGTCCACACATCTTAAGATTGTGAAGGTTGAGAAAAACTGAGCCAGAATGTCCAGAAAGAATGAAGATTAGAAAGTAGAAAGTTTTGGCATCCTGATCACATAGTGTTTCCTTTATAAAACTTCCCAGCTTTGCATATGCTATTTAGAAAGTTATCATTTCTTTGAAAGCTGCACGCTACCAAACTAAAGATTACTTTTGAGATGAAAGGCATTTGGATCCTGATTAATATCTCCCTGACTTGGTTGACGGTGTGAATTGAAAGGATGAGCTGCAATGAGGTTTGAGGAAACGCCCCATTGCCAGAAAAGTGATAGGGAGGGTGGTGTTTTGAAAAGGACAAAAGAAGAGGGCGAAATAGTTCTTTCCAATTTTAACAGCTCTGTGATCGCAAACTTAAACCTTTTCCTCTTTGAGCTCTCTGGCCCAGGCTGAGAATTTTAATTTTAGTTTTAATTTTAATTTTAACTGGGGTTTTACTTATGCAGGGACGAATATAATTTTTTAAAATCTGTTTTGAACTTTTGTATCTTTGTTTTTAGTCACCCTGTAAACCGCCCTGAGTCCTTCGGGAAAGGGCGGTATATAAATGTAATAAAATAAATAAATAAATAAATGTTGGAAACTACAGATAGACCTACAACACAGTTTGTGTACTGACAGTTTGAAGTTACAACGGCACTGGAAAAAAGTGACTTATGACTGTTTCTCACACTTACCTCTGTTGCAGTAACCCTATGGTCACGTGATCGAAATTCAGACGCTTGGCAACTGACTCATATTTATGACGGTTGCAGTGTCCCGGGGTCATGTGATCCCCTTTTGCGACCTTCTGACAAGCAAAGTCATTGAGGAAGCCAGATTCACTTAACGACTGTAGTGACTAGCTTAACAACTGCGGTGATTCATTTAACTGTGGCAAGGTCATAAAATGGAGCAAAATTCACTTAACAACTGTCTCATGTAGCAATAGAAATGTTGGGCTCAATCAGGGCTTTTTTTGTCATAGAACGCCCAGAATGGAGTTCCGGCATCTTTTTTGGATGGAACCTTGTAGGGTAGGCAAGGTGGGCTGTATGATGTGTGTGAGTTCCGGCACCTTTTTTTTTTAACAAAAAAAGTACTGGGCTCAATTGTGGTCGTAAATCGAGGACTACCTGTAGTTATATATTAGATTTACCATGCCTTGATTTCATGTTGATTTAACACTGCCGAAAGCCTAGATCGTATTGGTTTGCAGCCTGAAAACCAACCTGCAGATAGGTTGCACTTTTTCCTAATTTCTCTCTGAATGTGTTTTAAATCTGACTTTTTTGACAAAAGCGAGGGGAACAGGACTGGATGGTTTTGATTAGTGTACACTAATGGAAAGTAGCATGCTTCAGTATTGTTGGTCATCTGTTTCCAATCCTGTCTGTCTTAGTGCTTCTTTGAACTCTTCTCAACATTTGAATATAATCCTGCTTTTTTTTTGGGGGGGGGGAAATCATGCAAATTGCACACCAGGCTGGCCAAAGCAGGCTTAAAAATGGACAGTTCTCCACTTAATATTCCAAATTGCTAAATGTCTTCTCCTTCTGCCCTTCCCCCCTCCTTTCATATAATTATTTCTACTGACATTACTCAATAGGCTAAATGACTCTCAACTTCCCTTTTTGTGAAAGCTTCTTCTGTTTGCAAGAGGGAGTTCACTGTCTGGGGAAGACAGCTGTCCGGCTCTGGAAAAAAAACAGCTTTTTCCAACCAACACGTAGGCTGCATTCCAGCTTGAAAGAAATGCTATTTGGCTGGGGTGCTGTTGGAGGATGGTTTAAAAGGGAGGTTGTCCAGTTCTGTGAAAGTACGAAGCTGACCTTAGCTGATCTCCAGGGTGGAACTGGAGCTGCAGAGCAATTGCAGGGTTTTAGGTTGAAAGTTTTAGGTTGAAAGAATTCTCAGTGGTAAAGAACGTCTCGATGGTTTCCAGGAAAACACTAGAGATGCCTCCATGAAGTCATCAGGAGTCAATGGTGACTCAAGGAACAAGTTCAGAACTGACAGGTTTAAAGGTTCAGGCTGGTTTGGACTGCCCAGAATGCCCCATTAGATTGTGGGATCTATGCACTTAAGATAGACGTAGGGGGCATTGGAGTCCTTTCTATTGTCCTTGAATACCTCCCCAAATTATAACAAGAGTTCTTTTGATGTTCCTTGGCTGTTCCACCTCTCCTTCTTTCTTTAGGAGGTTCAGGAGAAAGCAAGGCTGGCTGTGGATCTCTGGAAGCCCCTCGTAATAAATACACTTAGCCTCTTTTTCTTTCTGGAATGTGGCACAACCTATTTGGCCATTTCATCCACAGCTCTGGTCTGATCCCTGTGCATATTCCAATTTTCAAGTAATGTACATAGTGTGGAAACCAAGCCAAGAAATATTTGTGGGGTCCTTTGGTGCTCTATGAGCTTACTGGTTTTCTTGCAGACTGCGTTGATGACGTTAGCTAGTTTGGTAGTGAAATGTCTGCAAGAAAACCACCAAGCTCAGAGAGGACTAAGGACCCCACAAGTTTAATCCCGAGCTAAAACTGCTTCCTTTTTTTCTGTAAAGAAACACTTGCATAACAACACCTCACTAGTTTTTACACTTCCGTCTCCTCTCAGATTTGCTCACCATCCATTTCTTTGCTTCTTAAGATTCTTGAGCGCTGAATGGGACCTTCCTAGCTTCTTCCTGATTGGACATTTTCCCCCACTTTAATCCCACTACTGAATTTTGTGTTCAACCTGGATAAACATAGCATTTTATATACAGTATACTGCTCAAAAAAATAAAGGGAACACTTAAACAACACAACATACTGTATTTAGTAGTAGGATGTCTTATCTTATGTTCCCTTTATTTATTTTTTTAGCAGTATATAATAGGTTCTGGAATTCTTTGCCACTGGCAGACACGAATCTCAAACTTTTCCAAGAGAGGAAAAACGGTGGCTTAAAAAGTTTGCCAGAGAAACTTTGCAATGGGTTGGTTGGCTGTCAAGAAACAACATGGTGGTGGCCAAAACGGGAAAGCCTTACCCAGAAATCGTTTTGTTGTGTTTGGAATAACTTCTCTGGTCCAAAGTAATTCATTCTTGACAACCACAAACCTGCCCCTTAACAAAACCAAGGATCCTTCAGTTTCCATGAGGTAATACTTTTTTTTAATTTGCAAAGACAAAAATAGGGCAACGCAAGGGTGTATTTTTAAAACCAGATGCTAATTTTGAAAATGGAAATCGTACTGTTGTTCTGGGGGCTTTGCAAATCAGCAGGTGACTTCTTGCATCAACAGAGGTTTGATGTTTGGGGCTAGCCTTCCCCTGGTGGAAAAAGGATAGGATAGAAATAGAAATAGAAATAGAATAGGATAGAATAGAATAGAATAGAATAGAATAGAATAGAATAGAATAGAATAGAATAGAATAGAATAGAATAGAATAGAATAGAATAGAATAGAATAGAATAGAATTTAGGAATAGAACAGAACAGAACAGGAATAGAATAGAATAGAATAGAATAGAATAGAATAGAATAGAATAGAATAGAATAGAATAGAATAGAATAGAATAGAATAGAAATGGAATGGAATAGAATAGAATAGAAAATAGAATAGAATAGAATAGAAAAGAAAAGATCAGCATAAAATAGAACAGAATAGAATAGGAATGAAATGGAATAGAATAGAATAGAATAGGAATGAAATGGAATAGAATAGAATAGAAAATAGAATAGAATAGAATAGAACAGCATAAAATAGAACAGAATAGAATAGGAATGAAATGGAATAGAATAGAACAGCATAGAATAGAATAGAATAGAATAGAATAGAATAGAATAGAATAGAATAGAATAGAATAGAATAGAATAGAATAGAATAGAATAGAATAGAATAGAATAGAATTTAGGAATAGAATTTAGGAATAGAACAGAACAGAACAGGAATGGAATTAGAATAGAATAGAATAGAATAGAATAGAATAGAATAGAATAGAATAGAATAGAATAGAATAGAATAAAATAGAATAGAACAGAACAGCATAGAATAGAATAGAATAGAATAGAATAGGAATGAAATGGAATAGAATAGAATAGAATAGAATAGGAATGAAATGGAATAGAATAGAATAGAAAATAGAATAGAATAGAATAGAATAGAATAGAATAGAATAGAATAGAATAGAATAGAATAGAATAGAATAGAATAGAATAGAATAGCATAAAATAGAACAGAATAGAATAGGAATGAAATGGAATAGAATAGAATAGAATAGAATAGAATAGAATAGAATAGAATTAGAATAGAATAGAATAGAATAGAATAGAATAGAATAGAATAGAATAGAATAGAATAGAATAGAATAGAATTTAGGAATAGAATTTAGGAATAGAACAGAACAGAACAGGAATGGAATTAGAACAGAATAGAATAGAATAGAATAGGAATAGAATAGAATAGAATAGAATAGAATAGAATAGAATAGAATAGAATAGAATAGAATAGAATAGAATAGAATAGAATAGAATAGAATAGAATAGAATAGAATAGGAATGAAATGGAATAGAATAGAATAGAAAATAGAATAGAATAGAATAGAATAGAACAGCATAAAATAGAACAGAATAGAATAGGAATGAAATGGAATAGAATAGAATAGAATAGAATAGAATAGAATAGAATAGAATAGAATAGAATAGAATAGAATAGAATAGAATAGAATAGAATAGAATAGAATACAGCTGGAAGGGACCTTGGAGGTCTTCTAGTCCAGCCCCACCCCCCCACCCCCGCTCAAGCAGGAGAACATGCATGTTTAGATGCGTGATTTCCAAGGTTGGTCATCAAAAAGCAGACTTGGACTCAGAGCGTGGTTCTTTGTAAAACAAAATTCTGTTCTTTTGTTCCATCCTGAAGTACAGATAGTTCTTGATTTACAACAGTTCATATAGTGACCGTTTGAAGTTACAAAAGCACTGAAAAAAGTGACGTATCACCATTTTTCTCACCACCATTGCAGTATCCCCCTGGTCACATGATCAAAATCCAGAAGCTTGGCAACTGGCATGTATTTATGACAGTTGCAGTGTCCTGGGGTCATGTGATTACCTTTCATAACCTTATGATAAGCAAAGTCAATGGGGAAGCAAGATTCTCTTAACAACCGCGTTACTAATTTAACAACGGCTGTGATTCACTTAACAACTGAGCCCAAAATTTCTGTTCCTGAGACATTGGTTAAGTGAGTTTTGCCCCCTTTTTATGACCATTCTTGCCAGAGAATCACTGCAGATGTTCAGTTAGTAAGATGGTTGTGAAGTGAATCTGGCTTCCCCATTGACTTTGCTTGTCAGACGGTCACGAAAGATGATCACGTGATTACCCCCCCCAGGATATTGCAACAGTTGTAAATATGAGTCAGTTTCCAAGCATCTGAATTTTGATCACGTGACCACGGGGAAGCTGCAATGGTCGTAAGTGTGAAAAACGGTCATAAGCCACTTTTTTCTGTCACTAGACCAGGGGTAGGCAACCTTGGCTCTTTTATGACAAGGTTGCCTAAAGGTAAAGGTAAAGGTTCCCGTGCACTTGCGTGCTAGTCGTTTCCAACTCTAGGGGCCAGTGCTCATCTCCGTTTCAAAGCTGAAGAGCCAGCGCTTCTCCGAGGACGTCTCCGTGGTCATGTGGCTGGCATGACTAGACGCCAAAGGCGCACGGAACGCTGTTACCTTCCCACCGTAGAGGTCCCTATTTTTCTACTTGCATTTTTACGTGCTTTCGAGCTGCTAGGTTGGCAGAAGCTGGAACGAGTAATAGGCGCTCACTGTGTTACGTGGCACTCGGGATTCAACCCGCCAAACTGCCGACCTTCTGATCAACAAGCTCAGCGTCCTAACCCACTGAGCCACCGCCTATCCCTGCACTAAACCATTCTGTGCTGAGAACTACCTGCATATTGTGAATTTCAGGTCCTATCAGCTGCAGCAAGAACAGTCCATAACAGGTGATTTGTAGGACGTAGTCTGAAACCTCTCCTAGCGGTCAGATCATCTATCCTTGCAGAGGCAGTTGGCTGAGTTTTATTGGAATGGGATGAAAAAGCTGATGCAGCTTCTTGAAGGGGACGTCTGCCTTCCACAAAGGCCGTCTGTGTTTTCATCCTTCAGCTTTAATAGCCGTTGTATGCCAAAATAGCAGCCTTGGCTGTTCCCCAAAGTTGCATTCCAGATCCAGGGAAGGCTTGCTGAAAACCCGGAGGCCCTGCCACAGCCTGGCATTCTCAAAGGCCAGCCTTGGTAAAAAAAAATAGTAAATTTAAAATTTCTATTTATTTTTTTTAAACATAGAGCCTATTTTTGTTTTTTTTTTAAAATCAAAAGTCCATCATCTTATTGGGTTCAATAGTTCAATAATATTCATGAAATACAAATACTGTATATGCTTTGGGTTTTTTTTTCACTTTTAATTTTTATTTTATCTTTGTAACATAAAATAAGGAAATACAAAAGCAAATAATAGGGAACAAAGTTAGGAGAAAGGGAAAAAGGGAAATGTGGAAAGTAAGGGGGGGTGGGGAGAAAAAAAAACGGTGTTTGACTTCCGACTCTCTCTGTTGCCGTAAAATAAGGCATTAACATCAAACTTCAACTATTTACATTTCTGTAGTATGAACTAGCCATTCCTACATCAACAGATCAGTCTAATCAGTAAAACCCAAAATCAAAGAAAGTAGCATTTTTTCCCACCTCAAGCACAAAGAACAGAAGTGGTTTCCAAGTAGAAAAAAAGTACTTATTTATTTATTTTTATTTATTTATTTATTAATGGGACTTATATCCCGCCCTATCTCCCGAGGGACTCAGGGCGGCTAACTTACCATATATTCTTTGCTTTTATCAAAACAGTCAATTTAGTCATCTCTGCTAGTAAACTCAAAATTTCTGATGAGAAGCTCCCATTTGTTGTTGTTAGCTGCGAAGTCGTGTCCGACCCATCGCGACCCTATGGACAACGTTCCTCCAGGCCTTGCTGTCCTCTACCATCTTCCGGAGTCCATTTAAGCTCACGCCTCCTGCTTCAGTGACTCCGTCCAGCCATCTCATTCTCTGTCGTCCCCTTCTTCTCTTGCCCTCCACCTTTCCCACCATGAGGCTCTTCTCCAGTGAGTCCTTCCTTCTCATTAGGTGGCCAAAGCATTTGAGTTTCCGCTTCAGGATCTGGCCTTCTAAAGAGCAGTCAGGGTGGATCTCCTCTAGGACTGACCGGTTTGATCTGATCGCCTTGCAGTCCGAGGGACTCGCAGGAGTCTTCTCCAGCACCAGAGTTCAAAGGCCTCAATTCTTTGGCGCTCAGCCTTTTTTATGGTCCAATTTTCACTGCCATAATGCCATTTAAACCTTTGGGCCAAAGGGGACATTTAAAGCCAAGCCAAGAAGCAATGATTACTCAAGTCTTCCAGGAGGAAAAACAGCAGAGGGTTGAAATGTCGGCTATAATGCAACATCAGCTTATTACAGATAGTCCTTGAGTTATAATAGTTCATTTAGTGACTATTCAAAGTTATGGCACAGAAGCTTCCTAGGTTCCCAAGTTACTAGTCCTGTGGATCCCAACATTACTCTGACACCAATATTATTACAAGTAGTCCTTGACTTGCAACAGTTCATTTAGTGACTGTTCGAAGTCACAATGGCACTGGAAAAAGTGACCTAGGCCCGTTTTTCACCCTTAACGACCATTGCAGGATCCCCGTGGTCACATGATTAAAATTCAGAGGTTTGGCAATTGACTCATATTTATGACGGTTGGAGCGTCCCAGAATCATGTGATCATCTTTAGCGACCTTCTGACAACCAAAGTCAACGGGAAAGCCAGATTCACTTAACAGCCATGTTACTAACTTAAAAACTGAAGAGGTTCACTTAACAACTGTGGCAAGAAAGGTCGTAAAATGGGGCAAAACACACTTAACAAATATCTCGCTTAGCAGCAGGAAATTTCAGCTCAGTTGTGGTTGTAAGTTGAGGACATCTTGTAAACACATTGTGTCAATACATAATTTGGTACAGGAATCAAGCTGTACACGTTGACTCAATTCAACCATCTGTGGCTTTCTCAGACCACAAGAGGACTTGGAACTTCCCTGTGGATTTTCCACCTTTCCAGCTTAGTGGAAATCGGTGCCAGCCTGCTCAGAGACGAGCCACGTTGGCATTAAAAGCTTGGCAGAATGGAGAAAGAGTCTCTGGGCCTTGCTTTTTGATGAACCCTTCTATGATTCCAGGCTGTTAGATGTTAATTGTGAAAGTACCTAAATATCTGGGAAATGTCCTCCAAGAAAATGGGGATCCCTGTAAATTAAATCAAAGTTCCAATGCTTTTTTTTAAAAAAAGCAAAACCATTTAAACAAAGATGTTGTCACGAGATGCTTGCCTCTCACTGGGAAGGTTGAGAGTCCAATCCTAGGTAGTGGTAGTGTTTTGTTTGTGTGCAATTGAGAGATAATAATAATAATAATAATAATAATAATAATAATAATAATAATAATAATAATAATAATAATAATAATAATGAGGAGGAGGAGGAGGAGGAGGAGGAGGAGGGGACCTTGGAGGTCATCTAGTCCAACCCCTTGCTCAGGCAGGAAACCCTATACCATTTCAGGCAAATGGCTGTCCAGTCTCTTCTTAAAAACTTCCAGTGTTGGAGCATTCACCGCTTCTGGAGGCAGGTGGTTCCACTGGTTAATTGTTCTAACTGTCAGGAAGTTTCTCCTTAGTTCTAGGTTGCTTCTCTCCTTGACCAGTTTCTGTCCATTGCTTCTTGTCCTGCTTTCAGGTGCTTTGAAGAATAGCTTGACTCCCTCTTCTTTGTGGCAGCCCCTGAGATATTGGAACACTGCTATCATGTCGCCCCTCACCCTTCTCTTCATTAAACGACACATACCCAATTCCAGCAACCGTTCCCTCTATGTTTTAGCCTCCAGTCCCCCAATCATCTGTGTTGCTCTTCTCTGTACCCTTTCTAGAGTCTCAACATCTTTTTTACATCGTGGTGACCAAAACTGGATGTAGTATTCCAGGTGTGGCCTTACCAAAGCATTGTAAAGAATTTATGATTTTAACATAGATTTTATTTCTTAGCTATTACCGTATATACTTGAGTATAAGCTGACTCGAGTATAAGCCGAGACCCCCAATTTCACCCCCAAAACTGGAAAAAGTTATTGACTCGAGTATAAGCCGATCCGCCGTTCTGCAAGCCTCCGCCACCGGCGGAGGCTGGATCCGCGCTCTGCAAGCCTCTGCCGCCAGCAGAGGCTCGATCCGCCATTTTGCAAGCCTGAATACACAGGAATACCCTGTGTGGCCGCGGCTCTCGGGGAAGCCCTGGCTGTCCGCTTCCTCGCTCCACGCTGCCATTCGGGGCCCGCGCGTTCCCCGGGCAAATCGCGGCGCCCAGCAGGCGAGGAAACACGCCCGCTCCAGTCGCCCCCCCTTCCCTCAGGTGCGCGCGCACCTCCCCAAACCTCCCCAAACGTCGGCAGGTCTCCGGACCTCCGCGCCCTGCCTGCCTGCTTCTTTCCGCAGCGGAAAGAAGCAGGCAGGCAGGGCGCGGAGGTCCGGAAACCTCCCCAAACGTCGGCAGGTCTCCGGACCTCCGCGCCCTGCCTGCCTGCTTCTTTCCGCAGCGGAAAGAAGCAGGCAGGCAGGGCGCGGAGGTCCGGAGACCTGCCGACGTTTGGGGAGGTTTGGGGAGGTGCGCGCGCACCTCCCCAAACTTCGGCAGGTCTCCGGACGGCGGTGGCTTGGGAGAGGTGCGCGCGATCCCGGAAGCACCAAAGCCTCGGCCGCGCACAAGTCCTCGGTAAGTTTTTTTGTTGACTGGAGTATAAGCCAAAGTGGAATTTTTCAGCCCAAAAAGTGGGCTGAAAAATTCGGCTTATACTCAAGTATATACGGTATTTTATTCCAGAATGTCTAACTGGCTGTTTCTTCAGTGTTTTTAACTTGTTCCTGTCCTTAACTGTAATAAACGTTCACTTGAAACCTAGGTAGCAGCAGATGTTTCTCTCCTAGGGCGCAAAGATAAATTATCTGCTGCAAACTCCGTATGGCGTCAGGAAGGGCATCCGGCCAGTAAATGCTGAGTTCTATCCAGTTGCCCTGACTTTATCCCAAATTAAGGGATTAAATGGGTTTTAAAAAGGGAGTTGTTATTCTAAAGCAGGGGTATCAAACTGCCAGCCCGTGGGCCGGACGCGTCATCCAGAAGCCTCGCCCACCCCATTGACGGCAATGGCAAAACTCTCCCGATACGTTGCGCGACGTCACGTGACATTGTGAGTTTGACATGTCTGCTCTAAAGAATCAATAAATGTTGCTTTCGGGGCAGAAAGGGCTGACAGAGTTGAGGATGAAATAATATTTGACTACCCCAAAGGTGTTTTTTCACGAGGTAACTGGATTTTAAACGCATGGCACAACATAGGAGAACAAACCCATTTGGACAAGATTCAACAGTCCACCTCCATTTAAAAGACAAAGGCCACTCTTTCGAAGACAGCAAAGTTTGGACAGGGAGGACCACTGATTTGAAAGAAGGGTCATAGAGGCCATTTATATCAAAACTGAACAGCCCTCTCTCAACAGAGTGGGGAGGATCCGACATCGTCTACCACCTCTCTACAACACAGCCCTTTCAACAGTTCCAAGAAGGCTCCACACACATTTGCACCACTCAGATGACCCCGAGGACATAGATAAACCTCCAAGTGGCCTCAACGACTCTCTAAAATGGGTAGGTAACCTTGGCTCTTTTATGACTCATGGACTTCAACTCCCAGAATTCCTGAGTCAGCATGGCTCACTCAGGAATTCTGGGAGTTGAAGTCCATGAGTCATAAAAGAGCCCAGGTTGCCTACCCCTGCTCTAAAAGAAGGCAAATGACCAGCTGTCTGCAAGGAGTATAAATCCTTCCATTTCCCCACCATCCAGTCAGAGCTGAAGAAGCTTCCTGGATGAGAAGCGAAACGTCTTCAGAGAAAAACAGGGAACGTACAGTTGCCTACTGAAAAAAGCACTTTTGGGATGACTATGACCTGGATGACTGAGAAACTCCATAGACAATAGTTGACTACATGTAGTCCTCGACTTTCAACTATAGCCGACACCAGAATTTCCGTTGCTAAGCAAGGCAGTTGTTAAGGGACTGGCATCTGATTTTAATGGCCTTTTTGCCATAGTTGTTAAGGAAATCCCTACAGTTGTTAAGCGAATCACATGGTCGTTCAGTGAATCCAGCTTCCTCCTCTGACTTTGCTTGTTGGAAGACAGCTGGGAAGGTCCCAATGGGTGATCACGTGACCCTGGGAACTGCAACCATCATAAATGCATGGGAAGTGCCAAGTGCCCAATGTGGATCACATGACTATAGGAATGCTGCGACGGTTGTAAGTGCAAACACCGGTCGTGACTCATAAGTCACTTTTTCCAGTACTGTTGTAACTTTGAGTGGTCGCTAAACGAAGTGAAGGACTACCTGTAATTGACATAAATTTTAATAATGCTGCTTAATGATGGTGGTGAGTAAAAGAGGTTTATTAGCTTTGGATCTAGCACGACTGCTCTTACCTGGAAACCTAATATCCCAGGAGATACGAGGATTGAAAAAAAAATAAACTTATTTTTCCTTAAAAAAGAATTACACATTGTGTAAAGCTGACACTCACAGTGGTGGGATTGTTTTAACGTGACGCTTCTGAAATGCCAACCTGGCATGTTGTTGTTATTGTAAATTACGTCAGGTGTAGATTGTGAAGATTAAACAGTGACTTGCATTGTAAAGGGTTTGCCCTTTGTGTGTTGTTTATATGTGGTGCCCGCCCTGCAACCCGAAAATTATTTGAAAGGTGCCTCCGGGGCAAAAAGATTTAAGAACGGCTGTGCATCATATGAAATCAGCTATTATAATCGATTAGCCAAAGGGTTATGTATGGATCCACTCAATTGTTTATTCAATAAAACCACGCTTGGCATGGTGAGGTGAAGTAGGCCAGCAGCTCCACTAAACTGCTGAAGAAATAAATTTCTGCAATTTCATTTCATTCTAATATCCCATTTGGACCACACATTTCTTTTTTCTTTTAAACTCTTATTTTGTTCAAAAAATTAAAATCCAAAATCCAAAGGAAAAACAATTGAACAAAAGAAAACTAGGTAAGAGCGTTAAATAAAGTGAATTAAAAGGACCAACCCCCCCCCCACATATTATCTTCCCTAGCTGAATATTGACAAATACATCACAGCAATAACTTGCTCCCCTCCCTGCAAAATGGGTCTAAAATTTATAAACTTCTACATCTACTTGCTGAAGGGATGCAGTGGCTCAGTGGGTTAGGACGCTGAGCCTGTCAATCAGAAGGTTGGCAGTTTGGTGGGTCGAATCCCGAGTGCTGCGTAACAGAGTGAGCATCTGTTACTCGTCCCAGCTTCTGCCAACCTAGCAGTTCGAAAGCACGTAAAAATGCAAGTAGAAAAATAGGGACCTCTACGGTAACAGCGTTCCGTGCGCCTTTGGCGTCTAGTCATGCCAGCCATATGACCACGGAGTCGTCCTCGGACAAGCGCTGGCTCTTCGGCTTTGAAACGGAGATGAGCACCGGCCCCTAGAGTCGGAAACGACTACCACGCATGTGCGGGGGAACCTTTACCTTACATTTTACATCTACTTGCAACCAGATTTGACCTGTTATACATTATATATAATAATAGTCAATAGGTTAATCAGCAGCAAAGTTTGGACCATGCAAGGTTTGGACCATGCTCAAAGCGTAGACCAGCGTTTCTTAACCTTAGGAACTTTAAGACGTATGGACTTCAACTCCCAGAATCCCCAGCCAGCCAGGTTTGAGAAACACTGGTTTAGCATGTAAATCTCCTTAATCCCTTCCCTTTTTATACTCCTACCAACAATGCTGTGAACTAATTAGACAATCCCAGAGGTGGCTCCCCACTCCTAATCTAATTCACTGAAATTGAACTGACAAAATCTTTTTTAATTGACCATCCTATTCTTATAAATCTGTTATTTTAACTATGTTGTATTGAATGTTGAGGGAAATAGAGAAGGATGCTATGATAATGTAACCCGAACTATCTATTGAAAACTCTGTTATTCAATTGATTACTACCCAGGTACCATGATGCTTTCTAGATATATAGGTTGTGAATTGAAAAACTAATAAAAAATTGTTTACAGAAAAAGTGTGCACCATTGCCTGTTGTGATGACCCGTTGCCTGGAGGCGGTTCGGGTTTGGATGGGGAGAAACAGACTTCGACTCAATCCTGCCAAGACTGAGTGGCTGTGCATACCGGCATCTCGGTTGAACCATTTTTGTCCATCGTTAACGATGGGGGGGTGTGAGGTGTTACCCCCCGCTGATAGGGCTCGTAACTTGGGCGTCATCCTGGATTCGCGGGTCAGTTTGGAAGATCATATCGGAGCCGTGACCAGGGGGGCTTTTGCCCAGGTTCGCCTGGTGCGCCAGTTGCGACCCTATTTGGACCGAGATGCCCTACGCACAGTCACTCATGCGCTTGTGACCTCCCGGTTAGACTACTGCAATGCTCTCTACATGGGGCTGCCCTTGAGGACCACTCGGAGGCTTCAGCTGGTGCAGAATGCAGCCGCGCCAGTTGTGATGGGAGTCCCCCGATACTCCCGTGTAACGCCTCTTCTCCACGAGCTGCATTGGCTTCCAGTTGCCCTCCGGGTGAGATTCAAGGTGCTGGTGATGACCTATAAAGCCCTAAATGGCATGGGTCCAGATTATCTCAGGGAGCACCTGCATCAGCCTCCCATTGTCCTGTGCGCTCCCACAGGAAGGGCCTCCTTAGGGTTCCGCCAGTTAGGGAATGCCGGCGGGTGATTCCAAGGGGGAGGGCATTCTCTGTGGGCGCGCCTGCCCTATGGAATGAACTGCCGGTGGAACTTCGGACTGCCCCGGACCTTGGCTCATTTCGTCGGGACCTGAAAACTTGGTTATTTGATCTTTCTGGCCTGGACTGAGGGGTTTTTAATTTAATGTTAAATTTTAAATTTTAATTTGTTTTAATCGTGGGCTAGTCTTAATTTAATTCTATTTTAATTGTATTTATTTGTATCATTTAATTCGCCCTGTAAAACGCCTTGAGTCCTTCGGGAATAAAATATATATAAAATCAATTAATATATAAAATCAATTAATAAATAAATAATAAATAAATATGCTTTTTGTTTCACGGTATATAAAATCAATCAATCAATAAATAATAAATAAATATGCTTTTTGTTTCACGAGATCATAAGTGTGGGAAAACAGTCAAAAGTCAGTTTTTTCAGTGCCCTTGTAACTCCAAACGGTCCCTAACCGAATGATTGTAAGCTGAAGATTACCTGTAATCCTTTTCTACAAACTCAGTGTACCTGAACTCAGTGTGGCTTTTTGGAAGGAAAAGCAAAGGGGCGTTGGGTGAATCCTAGCTTGATTGAAGAATCTGTCTGACCAGGTTGGAAGGAAAAGAGCACGTCTGAATTTCCCCAGTTCACACTGAGCTTTTTCGAGTAATTGAAACCTTCACACAAAAAAAGCAGTTAAACAATTTAGTTTAATCTCCTGCCCTCTAAATAGCAAAGCCTTTGATATAGTTGGGGGATTTTTCTCAGCTTGCCCTCCTGGGCTTGATAGAGCAAGAAATGATAAAAGGTAAAGGTAAAGCTTCCCCCGCACATGCGTGCTAGTCGTTTCTGACTCTAGGGGCCGGTGCTCATCTCCGTTTCAAAGCCGAAGAGCCAGCGCTTGTCCGAGGACGTCTCCATGATCATGTGGCCGGCATGACTAGACGCCAAAGGCGCACGGAACGCTGTTACCTTCCCACCATAGTGGTCCCTATTTTTCTACTTGCATTTTTTTTTACGCGCTTTCAAACTGCTAGGTTGGCAGAAGCTGGGACGAGTAACAGGCGCTCACTCTGCTACGCGGCACTCGGGATTCGACCCGCCAAACTGCCGACCTTCTGATCGACAAGCTCAGCGTCCTAACCCACTGAGCCAAACGCGTCCCTTAACTTAAACTTAAATGATGGGCAGACCTAAAAACAATGCTTTTGCTTTTTCACTCTCTTGTTTTCTCATTTTGAATTCCCTTTTTAACTCCTCTGTTGCCGGGCTCTTTGCAGGCAAGCTCCTGGTCCTGACTGCAGCCACGGAGAAAACAGAGGGCTACCGGCGCTTTCTACGAACCACCAAATATTTCAACTACACTGTCAAGGTGCGTACTTTCTACCCTATTGAAAAAAAAAGAGAGAAGGTGGGGTGGGTGGGTGGGAACATAGCCAAAATTGAAGGGTTAACCTGACCTCTGCTTTTGCTGCCTTTTTTTTTTTTGCAATATGTAGGGTACTTTTGCAGAACAGGTCAAAGAATGCTAGCCTAGGATTCACAGCAGCTGAGAATTCTGGGAGTTGTAGTCCTGAAAGGACTAGGCTAGGGCTAGGTCACCTTAAGTACAGAAGGGTTTAATTTTCCAGAATGGAGGAAGATGCAGTATTTTTGAAGAAGCCATTGGGTAACCTGTCATGTCCCTGAGCAAAAGCATCTGAATTTCAAGCTAGAAGAGCGGGTTTTTTTTTTTAAAAAAAAATAATATCTAAGAAAATAATAGAATAACAGAATTGGAAGGATTATTTGAGGTCTTGTAGTCCAACCCCTTGCTCAGGCAGGAGACCCTGTACTGTTCCATACAAGTGATTGTCTAATCTCTTCTTAAAAGCCTCCAGTGTTGGGAGCATCCACAACGTCTGGAGGCAGGTGGTTCCACTGATTAATTGTTCTGGCCGTCTGGAAATTTCTCCTCAGTTCTTGGTTGCTTCTCTCCTTGATTAGCTTCCATCCATTGCTTCTTGTGTTGCCTTCAGAGGCTTTGGAGAATAGGTTGACTTCCTTGTGGCAGCCAATCCCTCACCTGTCTCAACAGTTGTCCAAATATTTCTTCAAGACTTTAGGGCTCGGTGAAGATTGGAAAGGAGGTGATGTTGCCCGGACGGTCGGTGGAGGTCAGAAGGTCCGATGGCTGAAGGCCGAAATGAAGAAATACGCAAACGAAGAGGACCTTATTGTCATGTTTGTGGACAGGTTAGGCTGATCAGTTTGGGGCTGGATCCATAAGAAGAGAGTGTGCAAGATGGCCAAATCTGGCTCTAGGTTCTGCCTTGGCTTACTTTTTCCAATCAGCAACCGAGTCAGATCATTTAAAAAAACAATTTATTAGAGTATTCTGATAATGTGGCATCATCCTATGAAAAGGGGGAACCTGGAAAAATGCCTTACATTTACTTTTATAGGTAGCACAACAAAGGGCTTGAAAATAAAAATTGAGCAGTTTAGAATTAACCATATATCCAGCTACATATAAGGGACACGGTGGCTCAGTGGGTTAGGACACTGAGCTTGTCGATCAGAAGGTCGGCAGTTTGGCGGGTTGAATCCCAAGTGCCGCGTAACAGAGTGAGCTCCTGTTACTCGTCCCAGCTTCTGCCAACCTAGCAGTTCGAAAGCACATAAAAATGCAAATAGAAAAATAGGGACCACTACGGTGGGAAGGTAACAGTGTTCCGTGCGCCTTTGGCGTCTAGTCATGCCGGCCACATGACCACGGAGACGTCCTCGGACAAGCGCTGGTTCTTCGGCTTTGAAATGGAGATGAGCACCAGCCCCTAGAGTTGGAAACGACTAGGACGCATGTGTGGGGGAACCTTTACCTTTACCTTTACCAGCTACATGATAAGAATTAAAGCATCTGATAATACATGAGCATAGCCATAGAAAAGAGCATTGTATTTTGAATAAAAGTAAAAGAAACATTTGTAAAGGAAAAACAAAAGAATGGGTATGGGTTAGATCAGGGGTAGGCCACCTTGGCTCTTTTATGACTCGTGGACTTCAACTCCCAGAATTCCTGAGCCAGCATGGCTCAGCTTGGAAACCTCTCCCTTTTCCCTCAGCATGGCTGGCTCAGGAATTCTGGGAGTTGAAGTCCACAAGTCATAAAAGAGCCAAGGTTGCCTACCCCTGGGTTAGATCCATTCTCGGTGCTTCTCAAGGTTGGACTTGAATATTTGCTTTGTTCATGGAAGTTTAAAAACAACTAAAAACGAAACCTTCGTTTGCAACACATTAAATATTCCCTTGCCAGTCCTGATCTCTAAGAGGGAGGCTTTTTCTTGAAGGTTACGGCTTATTATGGCAAATTATTAGCGATACATTTGAAAAAGCGCATTTAAAACACCAGAAAAACCTACGTTGGTCAGCCAGTGCAACAGTATACTAAAACCACACTGCAAGGATTACAAAATCCATCCTGTCTGGATCTCAAGCTCCAGCCTGCAAATTGAACCTGGCCCAGGTTGGGTTCTCCATCTGCCTATTCCTTCCATCCCTACAGTTTATAGAGAGGAAAACCATTGTTTCAAGGACTAACTTAGAACTCGCCTTCTCCTTTCCATTGCAGCTATGATGTCATCCTGGCTGGAAGTCCGATTGAACTTCTTTGGAAGTTCCTGCAGTTTAAGAGCAACCTGGTCTTCTCAGCAGAAATTTTCTGCTGGCCGGAGTGGTCCCTGGCTGAAAAATATCCCCCGGTCACTTTTGGAAAGCGCTTCTTAAACTCTGGAGGTAAAAGACTCGGGATGGCATGGGGTGACGGTGGAATCAGGGTATCTCCCAACTCCTTAGAAGAAGACCCTGTTTTGCGCCAGTACGGATGTGGTGGGATTTCAATTCTGGGACCGAAGGACACGTTTTGAAACAGTACAAGTGGCCCTCAACTGGGAATTCTGGGAGTTGAAGTTCACCCATCTTAAAATGGCCAAGGTTAAAAAACACTGGATTAAAACTTTGATACTTTGCTGCCTGTTTCTCTCTGCCAACCAAACACAGGAGACCCTGTACAGGTAGTCCTCTGTACAGGTAGTCTGAGGACCCAGATTGTTGGGGGCAATTAAGCTGACTTTGTAACAATGCCGCTTGGGGGTGTGTGAAAGCCCTAATAAGCAGGCATATACATAGAATGAAGGCTACTGCTAAGCTTGTAAGCCGCCCTGAGTCTTCGGAGAAGGACGGGATATAAATGGAATTAAAATAATAATAATAATAAAAACTTACAACAACAATTGAGCCAACATTTCGGTTGCTAAGCGAGACGGTGGTTAAGTTGCCCCATTTTGCAACCTTTCTCGCCACAGGTTGTTAAGTGAATCACTCCAGATGTTATATTAGTACCATGTTTGTTAAGTGAATCTGGGTTCCTCATACTTTTTTTTTTGTCAGAATGTTGAAAAAGGGGATCACATCACCCTGGAACACTGCAACCGTCGTAAATACATGCCAGTTGCCAAGCATCCAAATTTTGATCATGTGACTGCAGGCATGCTGCAACAGTCATTAGTGGGGAAAACGGTCAAAAGTTGCTTTTTTCAGTGCCGTTGTAACTTCGAACAGTTACTAAGTGAAGTCAAGGACTATCTATATTGACTTTAGCAAGAACTTGGGGAAAGTGGATGGGATGAACATCAGTTGGCCATAGCTGTGGAAGTCCAGGAGAGGATACAATGATGGAAACTATAATTTGATTCTTGCAACTCCTTGCAGGTTGTCCTCATTTAGCCACAGCCTCTTTTAGCAACCATTCAGTTACGAGGGCGATGAACAGTAATCTTGCCACTGATCCTCACATTTGTAAGTTTTGCAGAGTCTGTAAAACAAAGGAAAGCTGAAATCAGATTATAAGGACAGTTGCTGTTTCACATAACAACTACTTTGTTTAAGGACTGAAGTGCCAATCCCAATTGCAGTTGCAAAATGAGGACTATCTGTAAATCAAAATCAAAGAAAACATTTGTGTGTGAAGCAGCTTCTTAGAAGACCTTGGAGGTTCGTTCTGCTTCTCTTACAATTCCTGCCATCGTTTTTCAAGCTGAGGCCAGCCGTTCACCCTTTGAATACTGGCAAGATTGTATAGGCAGCCATACGGTTTAGAAACTTTACTTTTCTTTTTTCTTTTTCTTTTTTTTAATCCCATTTATATCCCGCCCTTCTCCAAAGACTCAGGGCGGCTTACAATCTAAGAGGCACAAATCAATGTGCTTTAGCAGTAGCCTTCATTCTAGAGCATACCAAAGTGTTCATCTGCAGTGCCAGATTATGGGTTGGTGTAGCATGGATAGAAAATACAGAATCCCCTGGAGAATTCCTTAGCTCTGATTTCCTTTGGTGTGTATCAAAAAAGGCAATTTTCATGTCTTGGCTTGTCATGGACAGGGTAATCACCATTTTGATAGATCACAAGTAATTCTAGATCAAGTGAAATGGCACCTGATGATTTAGAGAGCTGGCAGTTTTGTGAGCTAAATTCAAATTCTTCTCCAAAGTGTAGTATTTTAAAAGTGCTTGTTTTAAGATTTTTTAAAAAATGTTTAAAAGTTTCTAGTCCTTAACACTACCCTGTTAAGCAGGGCCTAAAAGCACATTGCATTTCTGATTTCCAGGATTCATTGGCTACGCTCCAGTGGTCAACCGGATTGTCCAGCTGTGGAAGTACAAGGATGATGATGATGACCAGCTGTTTTACACACGCATTTACTTGGATCCTGCCTTGCGTGTGAGTCCTGGGAGAAACTCACTTGTGTGGTTTTTGTAGCCATTTCTCACAGTTACAGTCTGCCTCTGTTAAAAATATTTGGGCTTCACTCCCCACTCACTAAAATGGCTTATGCAACTTCGGCATTGTCACTCCAACAGCGCTGTTCACACAGAGGGCTTTACTGCATCTATGTAGGGACTGGAGCTTGCTTAAAACTGTCCCAGCCTTGCTTAAAATTAAGCCAAGCCTGGGCAGTTTCCAGCATATTGAGTAGAAGAGAAAGAGTGACTGGGGAAAAGGGCCGCTCTAGGATGGAACTCATTGCTAAAGCAATACAGATCGCCCTGCCCACATTTTGGTTAACTGCAGGGGCTGAGCCATGTTTACTGTTACCTTCCCTGGCCAATAGGGAAGAAGGTAGTGATGTCATGAAGTCTTGCCAGTAATCTGGTGTATGGGGATTCATGGGATATCCAATTCCTGCTAGAGGGGTCGGGAAGGGAACTCTATTATGACCAGTTGCTTAGCAACCATTTGAAATTACGATGGGAGCTCCCCGGGTACTTATGACCCAGTTCCAAAGTTTCAGTGGCTTTCCCCCCCCACACACACACATGTACACACTCACATGACCAGATTTCAGGCAGCTTAATGGTTGTTTGCAAGGTCCTATGGCCACATAGAATAGAATTCTTTGTTGTCGTTGGACACACAAGGAATTTGTCTCTGGTGCATAAGTGTACCGGAGTATCAGTGTACATACAAGGAGTAAGTGATAAATCATGATCATAGTCATTGTAAAAATTCATTCATCATAAATCATAAGATACAACACTTAGTGATAGTCATAGGACACTAAATAAGCAATCAACATAAATCATGCTAGGATACTAAATAAAACAATGTAAATCGTAAGATACAAGCAGCAAAGTTATAGTCATAAGGAGATAAGAAGATAGGTAATAGGAAAGATGAGAAGAATAATGGTAATACAGGCTTACTAGATAGTTTGACAGTGTTGTGGGAATTAGTTGTTTAGCAGAGTGATGGCATGGGGGAAAAAACTGTCCTTGAGTCCAGTTGTTCTGGCATGCAATACCCTATAGCATGACCATATTTTAACATGACCATATTTTAATGTTTTTGGCAAAAACTGGCATTTACTTCTTGTTTTTTTAGCAAAACCTGTCCATAACAAACAATTCATTCGCTTGACAACCACCACAAAAAAGGTCATAAAAATCAGGTTGGTCACATGGGTGACCTGCTTTATAACAGTCATGACTTATGGCCATAATGGGCAGACTCCATTATGGTTGTAAGTTGAGGACTTCCTGTATTCCCCCAAAATGGTACTTTTGACCCAATTAATGTGAGGAAGTTTGCTTGGAGTAGGGCTACCTGTTTGTGGGAGCAGGACCAACCTCCAAAAAAACTGAAATGCATGTCATTTAATGCAATATACAATTAGTAGAATCTAAAATATGATGCGAAACTCAAGTTACATAGTGACAAATGGGCTGAGTTGCTAAACTGAGTTTCAGGTTTTCCCACCCCACTTTTGAAGAATCAGCTCTAGCCAGGAAGAATTTTACAAAGTACCAGCAACTAAGTCTGGATCTACAACTCACCACATTGTTGAGCTACAGTTCAGTGTCCCTCCCAATCGCCTGATTTGTAACTTGACCATGGAGGGTTTTGTAGAAGGATGAGAAGAATAATGTGTGGTGTAAGGAAAAGACTCTGATCTTAGTTCCTCACTGTTGTGTTTGTAGGAAAAATACGGGATCACCTTGGATCACACGTCCAAAATCTTCCAGAACCTAAATGGGGCCATTGGTAAGTGAGCGGTGCTCTCAATGAGGAGAATCAGCAAAAATATGTCTAGCAGGGGAGAAAAGGCGTGAAGGAGCAGGATGGGAGCAGACGGGAAATTTTGTGACCTGGAGATCTCAAAATACAAGACTTGTCGCCTTGACAAACGTCAGTGCAGTTGAAGGAGACCAGGAATGTCCGGCAATTTAGTCAAAACAATTATTCTAATGGCTTGATGCTATTGTCAACCTTGTGTACAGTATGTGCCTATGACATCGCAATGCACATACCAAAAGGTGGAGTTTAGTGTTGGTGCGATTTGTGGCTTGTTTTATCATTTACACACATATACCACAGACATCTCTGGTTAAGGCTATTACGATTTAATGGGCTTGAAGAACGTCCACTACAGATGACCAGTAGTCTCCTTGGATGTATCTCTTTTGAATTCAGAAAGCCAGAACTGGTGTATGAGAGCACTCCGGCTCTCTTTGTGTCTCTGAACCTTCTAGATTAGAAGAAATTAACATAATGGCGCCATTTCTATCATCATCGTCAGCGTCATTTTATTGAATTGCAATCTACGTTTTCCCCTGCCTATTTATTTATTAAGCGCCAGAACTGGTGTATGAGAGCACTCCGGCTCTCTTTGTGTCTCTGAACCTTCTAGATTAGAAGAAATTAACATAATGGCGCCATTTCTATCATCATCGTCAGCATCATTTTATTGAATTGCAATCTACGTTTTTCCCCACCTATGTATTTATTAAGCAAATTTATATAGCCACCGAACTCACACATGGTGACTCTGGGCAGCTTAACAACATTAAAACGATACAATCTAAAACCCCTAATGCACACACTTACAGACACAAACATAATCAAACTAGCCACTTGTTCAACTCCATATCAACCTGGGTTCTCTATTAAACAAATTTACATAGTTGCCCAACCCACACACAGTGAGCAGCTAGGTAATACATAGCTGTATTACATGTAGTTTGTGTGTGTGTGTGTGTGTGTGTGTGTGTGTGTGTGTAAGCTGGCTTATATATGTATTTATACTCCTGCCTCCTATTTTCCCCATACTGTGTTTTCCAGAAAATAAGGCCCAACCGGAAAATAGGCCTTAGCTTGATTTTTTTCAGGATGCTCGTAATATAAGCCCCACCCCCCAAATAAGCCCCAGTTAAGATCATCAGCCAGACGGATGCATTTAGTACCATATTTCCCCGAATATAAGCCCTGACCAGAAAATATGCCCTAATACAGGGGTGTCAAATTGCAGGTCCATGGGCCGGACGCATCATCCCAAAACCGCGCCCACCCCATTGCCGGCAATGGAGCAAAAGCTCCGATACGTTGCACGACGTCACGTGACGTCGCGCATTTGACATGTCTGCCCTAATACATCTTTTGGAGCAAAAGTTAATATAAGATCCAGTCTTATTTCCGGGGAAACACAGGTATCAACAACCCTGCAAGGTAGGTTGGACAGAAAAGGGAGTGACTGGCCCAAAGTAAGGAGGACCAGAACTCACACACAGTCTCCTGGTTTCTAGGCCAGCAACTTAACCACTACACCAAACTGGCTCATTCTATACTTTTTCTTCCTGGTTTCACAGAGGAGGTTGTGCTGAAATTTGAGCAGACCCGCGTCCGAGCCCGAAATGTTGCATATGATACCCTTCCTGTGGTTATCCATGGCAACGGACCCACCAAGGTAACTTTTTCCCTTTTACAATTTTAAATTTGCACAGTCTTTACCCAGAGTGTGACTCCATTCCAAGATCCTGTGAAGCAGGTTGCCCCATAGCTAAATGGCTGTGCGTACTTGCCTGATTAGGAAGCTGGTATTGGGTTTCCACTGTTCAGGGAGTGGGTAGAAAAACAAGGCTTCTCTTTCCTCTGATAGCCAGTGCTCTCCAAACCATCTCAAGTTCACTTTCTTCCTTGTTCACTTGTTAAGAGTCTCAAAGCCGAATCCAATTTTGGAAGGTATTTCTCGACTTAACAACAGTTCATTGAGTGATGGTTCGAAATTGGGGAGTCCCACATGTCCTAAATACAATTTTTGGATGAATGCTCCAACACTGGAAGTTTTTAAGAAGAGACTGGACAGCCATTTGCCTGAAATGGTATAGGGTTTCCTGCCTGAGCAGGGGGTTGGACTAGATGACCTCCAAGATCCCTTCCAACTTACTACTACTACTATTATTATTATTATTATCTAAAACCTATAGCTATAATTTTCCAATTTTTAAGAGCTTTCTGGGAAATTCCAGTTCTTTAATCCATGTGTGAAATATCTCAGAAAGGTCCATACTTGTAGTAAATCTACAAAGAGGTCTGCCTTGGTGCTGAATTCTCTCTTCCCTGGTTTTCTGCTGCTAAGCAAAATACAGGTAACCCTCAACGTGCAACAACAGCTCATTTGGTGACCGTTTGAAGTTGCAAGAGCATTGAAAAAAGTGACTTCTGACCATTTTACGATCCTTACAGCATCCCCATGGTCACGTGATCGAAATTCAGACACTTGGCATTTATGACTGTTGCAGTGTCCTGGGGTCATGTCATGATCCCATTTTGCGACCTTTCGACAAGCAACGTCAGTGGGGAAGCCAGATTCACTTTTAATAGCCATGTTACTAATTTAACAGCCGCAGTGATTCACTTAATAACTGTGGCAAGAAAGATAATAAAATGGGACACTTAACAAATGTGTCACTTAGCAACAAAAATTTTGAGGTGAATTGTGTTCGTAAGTCAAGGACTACCTGCATTGATGCAACTCACCTTCATTCCATCTTTCACAGACTTTTTCCTTCTCTCCATGCAGTTACAGCTGAATTATTTGGGGAATTACATCCCAAATGCCTGGACATACGAGGGAGGCTGCGAAGTATGCGATGATGACCTCCTGGATCTCTCAGACGTGCCAGTGAGTCTCTGGGTATCCTACTAGAGGTGAAAGTAGGGGAGGAATATAACCCAGATGGACTTTAGTAAGTATCTAAGCCAGGGATGTCCAACCTTGGAACTTGAAGACTTATGGACTTCAGCTCCCAGAATTCCTTAGTCAACCATGTTGGCTGGGGAATTCTGTGAGTTGAAGTCCACAAGTCTTAAAGCTGCCAAGGTTAGACACCCCTGGTCTGAGCTGAGAGCTTTGAGACATAAATCTCTTCTCCTGTCTTCCTTTGCTAGGAAGAGTCATATCCACGTGTTCTGCTGGGTGTCTTTATTGAAAAGCCAATACCGTTCTTGCCTCAGTTTCTTCAGCGTCTTCTGACTTTGGATTACCCTTATTCTCACCTCAACCTCTTCATTCACAACCATGTGAGTTGAGCCAATAAACAGCCACCCTTGATTTCAGACTGCAACTCCCATCAGCCCATGGGCCTGCCAGCTGGGAATAATGAGAGTGGTCTTCCCGCACATCTAGAGGGCCACGATGTTATGGGGAACTTCTGGGATTACTCAACTTCCTCCTTGTGACTTCCTTTATTTCAGTAATTTCCTTGATACTGGTTGCTTTTCAGCTTATGTGTCACTGAAATGAGATCCACAGCTGCATATGGTGTCTATTGCAGAGGTTGTAACTCTGGATTCCCTGGGGGGGTGATGAATAGGGAACAGATGTTAGCTTCCCCCTCTTCCAGTTCTACAGTTGAAATCTGCGGAGATCTCAAAAAAATGTTAAAAATGCACTACAACCAAGCTTAGCATACTCCAGTTGAACTTATAATTAAGTACAGAAGCGTATTTCCAAAAGGGACAGAAAATATATATATATCCTGAGCAAATTGAGACTAAATCTGCAACAATCTAAAATACAAAACAATTCAAATCAGTGCTATGATATTCCAAGTAGTAAAATATTTCTAGCTTGTAGAAAGGTCCTGACTGGCTGGAATGTAATGTGGTTAAACAGAAAGAGAATTGAGGGCGGACTTGTAGGTTTAAGAGTCATCCTACTATTTCCACTGCCTTCCTGTCAACCTTGTGAGGTAGTCCTGATAAGAAGTACACTCGGGAGTACTCGCTCTGTTTTAGTGTATGGTTACATTAGTGGAAAGTACATCTCCCTCACATTTACAGTCTTAAGAATAGCAATAGCACTTAGACTAATATACCGCTTCACAATGCTTTACAGCCCTCTCTAAGTCGTTTGCAGAGATAGCATATTTGCCCCCAACAATCTGGGTCCTCATTTTACTGTCCTTGGAAGGATGGAAGGCTGAGTCAACCTTGAGCTGGTGAGAATCGAACTGTTGGCAGCCGGCAGTCAGCAGAAGTAGCCTGCAATACTGCATTCTAACCACTGTGCCATCACGGCTCTTCTAAACAAGTGAGGGAACCCTTGCCGTGTCCTTGTTTCTTGTGCAGGCTCAACTGTCTCTTGTCTGACCCTTGTGTAGTCTAGTTTCTCAACTTCGGCAACCTGAAGGTATGTGGACTTCATCTCCCAGAAGTCCACACATCTTCAAGTTGCTGAGGTTGTGAATCATTATTCTTTCTGTCTCCTAAGGTCATTCACAGATGCTGTTCCACCTCCTTACTCGAACCCTGAGATTCCTCTCTATCTTGGCCACTCAAGGACACTAATAAACTTGTCTGACATTTTGGCAGGAGGTGTACCACGAGCCCCACATCCAAGCTGAATGGGAACAACTTCGCAAGGCTTTTCACCTCATCAAACTAATTGGGCCGGAGGAGGATCTGAGCGAGGGTGAAGCCCGAGATATGGCAATGTAAGTAAATGCAGGGTAAGAAATGACAGATTCAGCTATCTCAATTGGTAGAAAAGCATGTGGGGTGTGTGTGTGTGTGTGTGTGAGAGAGAGAAAGAGAGAGAGAGAGAGAGAGAGAGAGAGAGAGAGAGAGAGAGAGAGAGAGAGAGAGAAACGAGGTACCTGCCAAATGTTTTAAGCATCATGTCCCCCTCCCCACTGCAAGACCAGGCAGAAATTTAATTGGCAAAGCATCAGTTGTTGCTACTAAACGCTAACTTTTTCAAGTATGTCGTTTTAACTATCGCCAGATTTCAGGCGAGACATAGTAATGAATTATCACAGCTGATGTTTTGTTCCAAGTCCAGAAATACAATGGAAGTTCCCAGATTTAACACATGTTAGAACAGAATAACAGAGCTGGAAGGGACCTTGGAGGTCTTCTAGTCCAACCCCCTGCTCAGGCAGGAAACTCTATACCCTTTCAGACAAATGGTTGTCCAGTCTCTTCTTAAAAACTTCTCTGTCTTGGAGCATTTACAACTACTGAAGACAAGTTGTTCCATTGATTAATTGTTCTGTCAGGAAATTTCTCCTTAATTCTAGGTTGCTTCTCTTCTTCCATCCATTGGTTCTTTGGAGCAGCTGCTTTGGAGAATAGCTTGACTCCCTCTTCTTTGTGGCACTCCCCTGATATTGGATATCATGTCACCCCAGTCCTTCTCTTCATTAAACTAGACATACCCAACTCCAGCAACCTTTCTTTATATATTTTAGCCTCCAGTCCCCTGATCATCTTTGTTGCTCTTCTCTTCACTCTTTCTAGAGTCTAAACATCTTTTTTACATTGTGGCAACCAAAACTGAATGCAGTATTTCAAGTGTGGCCTTACCAAGGCGTTGTAAAGTGGTATTAACACTTCATGTGATCTTGATTCTGTCCCTCTGTTAATGCAGCCTAGCACTGTGTTGGCTTTTTTGGCAGCTGCAGCACACAGCTGGCTCCTATTTAAGTGATTGTCCACTAGGACTCCGAGATCCCTCTCACAGTTACTACTATTGAGTGAGGTACCACCTATGTTGATAAGTGGCTGTATTCTTGATACAATAAAAGCCACATAAGTGGGGAACATATGCCTGAACCCAAGGATAAAAAATCAAATCCGAGATACTTGTCTACTCCAGGATTTAAATAGAATAGAATAGAATAGAATAGAATAGAATAGAATAGAATAGAATAGAATAGAATAGAATAGAATAGAATAGAATAGAATAGAATAGAATAGAATAGAATAGAATAGAGCTGGAAGGGACCTTGGAGGTCTTCTAGTTCAGCCCCCTGCTCAAGCAGGAGAACCTTCACCGTCTCAGACAGGTGAACGTCTAGTCTCTTCTTAAAAATCTCCAGTCATGGAGCACCCACAATTCCTGGAGGCAAGCTGTTCCACTGGTTGATGGTCCTCACTGTCAGGAAGTTTCTCCTTAATTCCAGGTTGCTTCTCTCTTTGATCAGTTTCCAACCATTGTTTCTTGTCCTTCCATCTGGTGCCCCCTCTGCCTTGTGGCAGCCCCTCACTATAAGCCATTGTATTCCCATGCTTGAGAACTGTTCCATATTTACATAACGGTTCTTTCTAGCCTGAGAACTGTTGGTTTCTGCCTAGCTAGGTATAGCTCTTAATCCTCTCTCCATGTACCTAGAGTCTTTTGAAAGGCAAAAGAGCTTTTGGGGATGGCAAGGTTGTTCTGCCTAGCTAGGTATAGCTCTTAATCCTCTCTCCATGTACCTAGAGTCTTTTGAAAGGCAAAAGAGCTTTTGGGGATGGCAAGGTTGTTCGGGAGACTTTATGTCCGCGGGAGGCCACCATTGTCCAGATGGCCGGGAGTGAATCCCTTCTCCTGAGATGCGGTCCTCGGGTTCAGTTGGGCTTGTTGCTCACATACCTGGCGCCCAGCTGTGTGGCAACAGCCCTGCCCGAGCTGCTCGACACTCTCTCAGGGCTGGCGGTGGAGTTCCCCAGGCTTATAGTTCTGGGTGACTTCAACCTGCCTTCACTGGGAGGGTCGTCTGAGTTAGCTCGGGAGTTCATGGCCTCCATGACGGCCATGGGCCCGACTCATGTGGGGGATCATACTCTCGACCTGGTGTTCCTATCTGGACAGTGGCTGGATGATCTGGGAGGGGGTTCACCAACTATTGCTCCCCTGTCATGGTCAGATCATTACCTCCTGCGGCTGGTCTTCCGTTATGCCACCCCCCGCCGCTGGGCTGCGGAACCGACCAGGTGGTTCCGCCCCAGGCGCCTAATGGACCCGGAACGGTTCCAGAGGGCGCTTGGGCCTATACCCATCACCCTTACCCACAGCCCAGTCGATATCCTGGTTGATGCCTGGGAAAGGGCGGCCACCGGGGCACTTGACTGTGTTGTACCCTTGCGACCTCTGACCCGGCGCAGATCCCGATGGGCTCCATGGTTCTCTGCGGAGCTCCGGGAGATGAAGCGTCGGAGACGGGGTCTAGAGAGCGGTTGGAGGTCCAGCCGATCCGAATCTGACCGATTGCAGCTAAGAACCTTTATAAGGTCTTATCTTGCGGCAATAAGGACGGCGAAGTCTAACTACTTTGCCGCCCTTATCGCGTCCGCAGATAATCGCCCGGCCGCCCTGTTTAGGGTAACTCGCTCCCTCCTTAATCAGGAGGTGAGGGAGGATCCCTTGCAGGGACGAGCCGAGGAGTTTAGTCATCATCTAGCGGACAAAATCGCTCGGATCCGGACCGGCTTGGACTCTGACTGGGCAGAGTCTAATGTGGAGGAATCAGGCGGTCTTGAGCACGTTATCTGGAATGAGTTCGACCCTGTTTCCCCTGATGATGTGGACAGGATCATGGGGAGACTGAGCACCACCACCTGTTTGTTGGATCCGTGCCCCTCCTGGCTAGCTTATGCGGCTCGGGAGGGGACACGAGGCTGGTTCCACGCAGTAATAACTGCTTCGTTGAAGGAGGGTGTCTTCCCTGCTGCCTTGAAGGAGGCGGTGGTGAGACCCCTCCTCAAGAAGCCTGCTCTGGACCCGGCTGTTTTAAATAACTATCGTCCAGTCTCCAACCTTCGCTTTTTGGCGAAGGTTGTTGAGAGTGTGGTGGCGCATCAGCTTCCTCTGTTCCTGGAGGAAACTGATTATCTGGACCCGTACCAATCAGGTTTCAGGCCCAGACACAGCACGGAGACGGCATTGGTCGCGCTGGTGAATGGTCTCTGGAGGGCTCGGGACAGGGGTTGTTCCTCTGTCCTGGTCCTATTAGATCTCTCAGCGGCTTTTGATACCATCGACCATGGTATCCTACTGCGGCGTCTCAGGGGGTTGGCAGTGGGAGGCACCGTTTTACGGTGGTTCTCCTCCTATCTCCTGGGCCGTTCGCAGTCGGTGTTGACGGGAGGGCAGAGATCCGCCCCGAGGCCTCTCATTTGTGGAGTTCCTCAGGGGTCGGTTCTCTCGCCCCTCCTGTTCAACATCTATATGAAGCCTCTGGGTGAGATCATTCATGGTTTCGGGGTGGGGTATCATCAGTACGCTGATGATACCCAACTTTTTCTTTCCACCCCGAACCAACCCAGCGATGCCCTCGCCGTGATGTCCCGGTGCCTGGAGGCGGTCCAGGTCTGGATGGGGAGAAACAGGCTTCGTCTCAATCCCGCCAAGACTGAGTGGCTGTGCATATCGGCATCTCGGGGCAACCAGACTATTCCATCTCTAACGATGGGGGGTGAGGTGTTACCCCCCGTTGATAGGGCTCGCAACTTGGGCGTCCTCCTGGATTCACGACTCAATTTTGAAGACCATATAGGAGCCGTGACCAGGGGGGCTTTTGCCCAGGTTCGCCTGGTGCGCCAGTTGCGACCCTATCTGGACCGAGATGCCGTACGCACAGTCACTCATGCGCTCGTGACCTCCCGTTTAGACTACTGCAACGCTCTCTACATGGGGCTGCCCTTGAGGACCACTCGGAGGCTTCAGCTGGTGCAGAATGCGGCCGCGCGAGTTGTGATGGGGGTTTCCCGATACTCCCATGTAACACCTCTACTCCGCGAGCTGCATTGGCTTCCGGTTGCCCTCCAGGTGAGATTCAAGGTGCTGGTGATGACCTATAAAGCCCTACATGGCTTGGGTACGGGATATCTGAGGGAACACCTGCTGCCGGCATCAAGTTCCCTTCGTCCAGTGCGCTCCCACAGGGAGGGTCTTCTCAGGGTGCCACCGGTAAGAGATTGCCGGCGGGTAACACCCAGGGATAGGGCCTTCTCAGTGGGGGTGCCTGCCCTTTGGAACCAGCTGCCAGTGGAGCTGAGGACTGCCCCCGACCTCCGTTCATTCCGCCGGGGCCTGAAGACCTGGCTCTTCGAGCTCTCTGGCCCAGGCTGAGGATTAATTTTATTTAACTGGGGTTTTATTTATGCAGGGACATATATATTTTTTTTAAAATTTGTTTTTAACTTTTGTATTTTGGTTTTTAATTACCCTGTAAACCGCCCTGAGTCCTTCAGGAATAGGGCGGTATATAAATGCAATAAAATAAATAAATAAAATAAATAAATAAGGACAGAAGAGCAGTGCATTTTCAAGTGCTAAAGTAAGCCAAGCCAAAAACTGAAGATCCTTCCATGTGTTCAGTCTCTTCCTCAATGCTTTGACTGATTTCATCTGCCTTTGTAGCCCAAGAGGAACTTGGAAAAGGAACGAGAAATTACTTTGCTTCCTGGGCAGAAACACAAACCTCCAGATACCACTTAACCTACTTCATCAATGAGCTGGGTCAGTTGAGGTTGCAGATAATAACTACAACTAGTCCTTGACTTACAACAATTTGTTTACTGACTGCTCAAAGTTACTAGAAAAAGTGACATGACCGTTTTTCACACTTAAGACCATTGCAGCATCCCCATGGTCATCTGATCAAAATTCAGATGCTAGGCAACTAGTTTATATTTATAATCGTTGCCTCACGTGATCACCTTTGGTAAACTTCTGATGAGCAAAGACATTGGGAAAGCCTGTGGTGGGATTCAGCCGGTTCGCACCAGTTTGGGAGAACCGGTAGTTAAATGTTGTTGAGTTCGGAGAACCGGCTGAACCCACGTTGCTTCTGGAAGTCCGTTCTAGGACTTGGGTGCCTGGAGGAGGCCTTCCAGGACTAGAACAGCCCACAGGAACTGCATGTATGTCGCTTCCGGAAGTCCGTTCCAGGCCATGGCAGCCTGGAGGCTTTCTAGGCCTAGAACGGTCCACTAGGAGTGCGTGGATGTCACTTCCGGAAGTCCGTTCTAGGCCTTGGAGGGCCAGGCCTGCATCCATTCAGAGAACTGGTTGTTCAGGTATTTGAATCCCACTACTAGAGAATGCCAGCTTCACTTAACGACCGTGTCACTAATTTAACAACTGCAGGGATTCCCTTAACAAGTGTGGTAAGGAAGGTCGTAACATAGGGCAAAACTCATTTAACAAATGTCTCCTTTAGCAAGAGAAATTTTGGGCTCCATTGTGGTCGTAAGTCGAGGACTACCTGTACAGGGTCTGCTGTATTTGGTTGGCAGAGAGAAATGGGCAGCAAAGCATCAAAGTTTTAATCAGCTATCTGAGGAATTCTGGGAGTTGAAGTCCACCCATGTTAAAGCTGCCAAATTTGAGAAATACAGTTCTAATCCATCCTCTTTTTTTTTCTTTTTTTGCATTCCAGGGATCTGTGCCGACAGGATTCCACCTGTGACTATTACTTCAGCCTCGATGCTGATGTGGTGGTGACAAATCCCGAAATCCTGCAGATACTTGTGCAGGAGAACAAGTAAGCAGTAGTTCCACAGCCACCCAAGTGCTCAGCTCAGGTGCGGGCCATATTGACTTCTCCTTTCGCCCACTGGCTTTTACTCTCCTGACTTCTGTATTACTCCTCTGCACCATCCAGGAACGTGATTGCTCCCATGATGTCTCGGTATGCCAAGCTTTGGTCCAACTTTTGGGGTGCCCTTAGCCCCGATGAATATTACGCCCGCTCAGAGGACTATGTGGAATTGGTGCAAGGCAAGAGAATGTAAGTGGGAACTTTAAGCGTATGGATGGTTGGGTGGAAGGTGGCTTTTGCAGAGCTGAAGACTTCTACAAGTCAACCAGATGTGTCAAGTTTTCCCATGGAGACCAGAGAGGAAGGATGACAAGATGACTGAATTCTGCTTTATTGTAAGGCTAATTATTAGAAACTCACAAGTCTGAAAGTCCAAATCTCCCACTATCTCACTTTATTGTACGTCTAGTTAGCAAAGTCTTATAGATCTGATAATACAAATCTCCCACTGTCTCCTTTACATACCAAGAAACTAGGGAGGGTCTCTTCTGAGCCGCTTGCTCTACCCGCTATCTAGGTGAGGGCTATGCTGTCTCTTATCTAACCACTCCTTGGACAAATGGAATCTCTATGAAGATTCTCAATTATCCTAAGGTGCTTGTTCAAGAAGCAACTGGACTTTCTTGTTTTTCTTTGAACACTTTTCAGTTCTCACCCAAGAAGCGTTTTCAGCTCTGACTGGATGGTGGGGAATGGAAAGATTTATACTCCTTGCAGACAGCTGGTTATTTGCATTCTTTGAGAGGGTCGGTGAGGCCACCTGGAGGTTTATCTGTGTCCTCAGGGTCACAATTTTAAACAGCCCTCTCGCAGTTGAGGGGGAGGGATACGACACCATATATCTCCAGGCTACAACACAGTCCTTCCAACAGTTCCAAGAAGGCTCCAAGCCCATTTGTATTAATCAGGTGACCGTGACAACACAGATAAAGCTCCAGGTGGCCTCAGTGACCCTCTAAAAGAATGCAAATCACCAGCTGTCTGCAAGGAGTATAAATCCTTCCATTCCCCACCATCTAGTCAGGGCTGAAGAAGCTTCTTGGATGAGAAGTGAAATGTCTTCAAAGGAAAACAAGAAAGTCCAGTTGCCTTGTGAAAAAGCATCTTTGGCACAGTCCTTAGGCATTCTCTTTGCTCCATCTCCCAAGGTCTTTTCCACATGCCATTACAAGATGCTAAGCTAAAGCAGAATTTTAGAGTTTGAGAAGAATGATTTTATGGCTAGAGAACACATGTGATTTTTGCACTTAGAGCAGACATGTCAAACACAAGGCCCGGGGGCCAGATCCGGCCCGCAAAGTGGTTTCATGCGGCCGGCGAAGCCATCCTCGAAACAGTGAGGGAATGGCCCGCACTGCCTTGGCCCTGGCCCAGAGACCCTCCTCCTGCCAGAGACCCTCAGATCTGTCCCACTCCTGCCCAGGCCCCCATAGGCACCCTTGATGCGAATGATGTAGAGCTGGCCATGCCCACCCAGTAGGCCACACCCACTCTAGCCACACCCACCCAGTAGGCCACGCCCACCCTGGCTACACCCACCCAGCCCCTTGAGGGCAACCGCAATGCTGATGCAGCCCTCAATGAAATTGAGTTTGACACCCCTGACTTGGAGTGTTGGATGAGGTATGGGTAGACACAGTTCAAATCATACTGCTGGCTATGTGTGTGAAACAAGGTAGACTAGGCTAAACTGGGTTTGAATCATTAGTACACTTCACATTTAGGGCTTCCAGCCGTCGAGGGCAGCAACATGGGCTCCTAGCCTTTTAAAGATGAACAAAAAACCTCTGGAACAGAGATCGGCAATTAATTTTCCTAAGGGGGGGCGCATAAAAAACAGTTGTGCGGGGCTGAACCAGTAGAGTTGTGAAGATGTGTAGGCACACATGCTTGCATATAAGTAAATTGGGGGGGAAATAGCAGTTACCTTTGAAACAAAAGCAGTGCAGTTTTCGTGCATGCATGGTGTACATTTATTTACATTTGATGATATGAGCTGTGATGGCGCAGTAGTTAGAATGCAATATTGCAGGCTGATTGTGCCTACTGCTAGCAGTTCGAACCAGGTCAGCTCAAGGTTGAGTCAGCCTTCCATCCTTCCGAGGTCAGTAAAATGAGGACCCAGATTGTTGGGGGCAATATACTGACTCTGTAAACCGCTTAGAGAGGGCTGTAAGGCACAGTGAAGCAGCATATAAGTCTAAGCGCTATTGCTATCTAATTTCCGATTGACCTCCTACGGGGAGGAGAAGGACAGCCAAACAGCTGGATGTGTCCTGGGGGCCGTAAAATGCCCAGGGTCTGCTCTGGGATATTGTGATAACGTCAAAAGGGCTGTGGTTGAAAAAGTCAAAAAAAATTTTTTGTAGAATTGCATTTTGAGAATTTAAGAGGGAAGTAGGCTTGAAGTAGGGACGTGGTGGCTCAGTGGGTTAGGACGCTGAGCTTGTCGATCAGAAGGTCGGCAGTTTGGCGGGTCGAATCCCAAGCTTTTTTTTATTTTTCTTTTAATTTTCCAATCTCCGTACCTGCTGCCTTGTTTATGGTACTGCTGATTCTCATGTTGCTTTTCCCTATCGCAGTGGAGTGTGGAACGTCCCCTATATCTCTCAGGCCTACCTGTTGAAAGGGGAGATCTTAAGGCAGGATTTGCCCCAACGCAATATTTTCACCTTGGAGGACACGGATCCAGATATGGCCTTTTGTAAAAGTGTGCGGGAGAAGGTGAGAGTTTTTGCTTTCTTAGAGGCTGCGCATCCAAAAGAACAAAGTTCTTTAAAAAAAAAGTTGTTTTTCGTATTTTATGTTGTTAATATAAGTCTATGACAGACGTTCTCAGCTGAGAACCAATGTTTCAGCAACTATTCAAATTTGGGAGGGTGCTAAATGAGTGGTTCACGTAGTCCTCAACTTAAACAACCATTTGTTTAGCCACCATTTGGAGTTATAATGGCACTGAAAAAAGTGACATGTTTTTCACACTTACGACGGCTGCAGGATCCCCAGGGCCGCGTGATCAAAATTCAGATGCTTGGCAACTGGCATGTATACGTGACGGTTGCAGCGTCCCAGGGTTGTGTAATCCCCTTTTGTGACCTTCCGACATGCAAAATCAACGGGGAAGCCAAGTTCCCTTAACAACCGTGTGACTAACTTAACAGCTGCAGCGATTCACTTAACAGCTGCACCAAGAAAAATCATAAAATAGAGCAAAACTCACTGAATCTATGTCTTGCTTAGCAAGAGAAATTTTGGGCTTAATTGTGGTCTTAATTCAAGGACTAGCTGAAGTTTCGACTGGTGCTCGAAGTTCAGGAAGCAGAGACTGGATAACCTCTTCACACTTTACAACGGTTGCAGTGTCCCATGGTCATGTGATCAACATTCATGACCTGCCCTGCTGACTTCCCACAAAGTCGTTGGGGAAGCCTGCAGAGAAGATCAAAAATCACTCTGGTAAATTGCTTGCAGTCCTGCCTCTTTTTCTTCCAAGGAGCCTGGCTACAGAGTGCTCCCTCGCACGCACCTGCAACACCACCCTCACCTGGCAGCAGCCCCCCTGGCTCTGCCACACTTGCACCGCGCTACAGCAGTCACTTACCTGTCGATTGGCCTGTTTGTGAGCCTGTCTGGGACACGCGACTTCCTGCTGGCTTCCCCATTGACTTGTTGGGAGCTAGCAGAAGATTGCAAGGAGGTCCTTGCTTAACAATCCATGATCCTTGCTTAACCAATGCAACAGCGACTGATGGGATTGCCGCCACTAAGCGATGTGGTCATGTGACACCTCATTTTACAACTGCATTGCTTAGCAGTGGAACCTCTGCTCCCAATTACTACAGTTAAACAAGGACTACCTGTAGTTTGGGCAGTTTTATAAGCCATTTACTCTTACCTCCCGCAGGTACTGTTTTGACCCTATTTTTAAGGAGTAGAAATTTCCTCCAGACCGAAATATACTCTAAAGTGATGTTTGTTAACCTTGATAACTTTTAAGATGTCTGGACTTCAACTCGCAGAATCCCGCAGCCAGCCTTGAAGTCCATACTTCGCAAAGTTATCAAAGTTGAGAAATGCTGCTCTAGAATCTTATTCTAAAACTCTGCAGAACAAGCACAGGACATATGTGAAAGATATCTGTGTATATTTATATTTATGTTTATCTTTACATTTATGTTTAGTCTCTCTATATGTCGATAGATAGAGATATAGATATAGATATAGATATAGATATAGATATAGATATAGATATAGATATAGATGATATAGATATAGATATAGGTCATCTATATATCTACATCATCTATATCTATATTTATATTTATTTCAAACATCTTTGGTATCCCCTGGCATGTGGGCGCTTGGGACCACAAGGTCATACACATTTGGCCTAAATTTGGTCCTTCCTCTCCTTTTCAGAGCATCTTTCTCCATATCAGTAATCGGGATGATTTTGGACGTCTCCTTTCCACCAGTAGATACAACATCTCCCGCCTACATCCTGAGCTCTGGCAGATTTCTGAGAATCCCATGGTGAGTGGTCCCAGTAATTCCAAGTTGCACAGGATGAGGCCCTTTTCTCCCAATCTCACACCTACACCTCTGCGCCTAGATCTGGGAGGATTTCTCTGGAAGGGGGAGAGGTTGCATGCTGATGGGACTACTCTTGCAATTTCCAGAGCATTACGGGAAATCCAGATGAACTCCCCAGGTGGCTGTCCCTTGAGCTTCCCACCATGTCCAAGGCCCTCTGAGAATTCTGGGAATTGTAGTTTCAGAGTATCTGAAAGGGCCCCATTTGGGGAAGGCAGAGATGTGATGGCAAGAGATTAAATTTTTACTCCAGGACTGGATTGCCTGGCACACCTTAGGCTAGGACAGAGGGAGGCAACCTTGGCTCTTTTATGACTCATGGACTTCAACTCCCAGAATTCCTGAGCCAACAATTCTGGGAGTTGAAGTCCATGAGTCATAAAAGAGCCAAGGTTGCCTACCCCTGGGCTAGGAGATGCATTTCCTGGTTATTATGATAATTCTAAACGACTCTGTTCTTATTTTGTTCCTTCCTTGGACAGGACTGGCAGGAGAAATATATCCACGAAAACTACTCCCGCGTTCTTGAGGGAGAATTTTTTGAGCAGGTGACTGTCTCTCTTTTCCCTGGTCTTCTTGAGTTGCTGATTTTGCTCTCTCAAACTTCCTTCGCTCATCGTTTCTTCTTCCCATTGGCAGCCTTGCCCTGATGTTTACTGGTTTCCTGTGTTCACCGATCAGATGTGCGACGAGCTCGTGGAAGAGGTGGAACACTTTGGCCAGTGGTCTGGAGGAAAACATGAGGTGAGACTGTCCTAGCCTTTTCCTCCAGCAAGATGACCACTGTTCAGGTTGCTTCATTTGGAAGAAGGCTGAGGAGAGTTGGGAAGAGGGGTCAAAGAAGGCTTGCAGAATGATGAGGGACTTCAGACACCTTAGAACATGGCTGTCAACTCGTCACGTCACGTGACTTGTCACGATGTATCACGACTCTTTTTGCATTGCCGGCAATGGTGGGTGTGGCTTTGGTATAAAGAAACCAGTCTGCAGGCCGGCAGTTTGACACCCCTAGCTTACAACAAAAAAAATTGGGACTCTGAAGGTTAAAACAAGGTGTAACTGAGGTGTAGGGCAGTTCACGAAAATGTCAAAAGAAATCAAGATGGGGACTATTCCTTTTATGTGTGTTGGATGTAAAACACGAGTTGTGCTTCACACACACAGTCATGGCCACCATCATTTTTTGGCCCTTTTCATCTGATGGACAAGGTGTATAAAATAGAACATAATATGGTGAAGGAGGAAGACTAGATTTGGGGTGCCTCCAAGCCCACCTCTTATCCACCCCCCACCACCCCCCAATATGGAGACTGGAAGCCGAGTCAGAAGAGATGAAAGGACAAGCTCCATAATTTATGGAATTTCTTGCTTACAAGCCAGGGGGGCAGTACTTACAAGCCAGTGGATGACTTTCATGTGCGAGGCACACAAATGAAAAAGAAGCCATCGGTCTCCCAGTTTGAAGGTGGATCGTTTGTAGAAAACTGGCTTGGCCCAGTTCCTGAACCATCTTCTTAAAGGGTCTTCCTGGATTCTACGTCCCTGTCAATCTTTTGAGGTAGTCCAAACCAGGAAACCAAAGCAAAATCATGCATACTAATATTACTGTCAATCATCCCGTTGGCATATGTAGCAAAAGAAACTCCTGGGACATTATTTTACCAAGAGTATTAACTTTACTGATAATTCCACATAGGCACAAAAGAAGTGAAGCCAGTTCGGAGGTTTCTGTGCACGAAGTAGCCTAGTTTAAAATCCCCTTTTCTCTCCTGGGCCACCCACTGTGCATTGTCCACCAATGAATTGTCGTCAGCTTGTTTTGGGAAATGATCTTTCAATCTTCTTGAGCATCAGGACGTTGCCAGGCGACAATCGGTTCTTGCATTCCACGATTCCCTCCTTTGCATTCCAAATCTACCCCTATTTCTGTTGTCTGCTTGCGAGGAGGGGGTGCGTAGTGAGTCAAGCATGGCAATTGCTTTTGTTGTAAGGTGAAAGTAACCAAATCTTCCAAGTTTGAAAGGGCTTCCCCCTCCTCTGTCTTTACGGTCCAAAAAAGTAGAGAGGGTCAGTACTGAGATACTGTCTCCGCACCCCTTCCTGCTCTGGGTTCAAGATTTCCCTTATCCGACTAGGCTACGGCTCTTCCTTCTGTCTCTCAAGGTTCTTTTCACACCCTATCACAATTCCTCCAGTTCTGCATCTCCCCTCTAGGACACTCGGCTGGTTGGTGGCTACGAGAACGTCCCTACTGTTGACATTCATATGAACCAAATTGGCTTCGAGAAGGAGTGGCTGCAGTTCTTGAGGGACTACATTGCCCCGGTCACAGAAAAGTTCTTTCCAGGCTACCACACCAAGGTAACACCTGCATGTCTGAAGGTTACCAAAGGCAGAGTGAAGATACAGAAAGCAGCAGCCCCCAAACTTTTGGGTACCAGGGACCGGTTCTGTGGAGAGATATTTTTTCCCCGGGCCGGAGGGGGCGTGGTTTCATGTATTGCCTGCATCCCATGGATTGGGCTTTGCTTGTTCGCGTGGACCGGTTTCTGGCATGCTGCGGACTGGTGCAGGTCCACGGACCAGAGGTTGGGGACCTCTGTTCTACAGGATGTCTGTTGCAATTTCTACAAAGTAATTGGGGCCCCAACTGTTTGCTTTTCCCCCACCACTTGTCATGAGGCTGTGTCGCTTAGTCAGGGACGCAGTTCCGGCAGTCCCAGTTGTCGTTATGTTCAGAGGATTGCTGGGATTGTTAAGTGAGGATCTCATGGGGCTGCAACTTCAGACTTCCTGCTGGCTTTCCCATTGACTTTGCTTATGAGAAGCTGTCAGGGAAACATCAAAAATTCCCGTCACGTGATCATTACAAAGCTGGAACTCTGAGGACCAATTGTAAGTTCCTCTCATTCAAGATTATCGCATCTTTGACTGATTGCTGATCAAGGAGTCGTAACTTGAAGACTATGTCTACAGTCATCCCAGTCAGATTCAAATCTAGCAGCTAGATTTGCCTACATAAAAGTTTAGTTATTTTTTACTTTGTTTTGAGCTTTATTTAAGGGGGGGAATAGCATTGGGTGAGCACAAGACTTCTGATTTATTTAGGGCTGAATGTAATGGGCAATACCCTCTCCTCTGAATGGGCTAAATCAGTGCCACTTGGGTTGTAATAAACTCAACTGATTTTATAAGGATCAGGTTTAAGATTCTTCTCCTAAAATTTTCTGTGTCCTTTTCACAATTGGCCGCATCTGTTTCCTTTGGGTATTATTTTCATTTCCCAGAATGCACTAGATCAGGGCTTTTCAACCTTTTCATCCATTGTACCACTTTTAGGATATGGCAACATCCAAGTACCACCAGTCGCCTAGCAAGGTGTCAAAAACTTGATGACCCCCCCCCAAAAAGGAAAAAAGTGATGAAGTACAGGTAGTCCTTGACTTACAACAGTTCGCTTAGTGACTGTTTGAAGTTACAATGGCACTAACAAAAATGCCCCCCAAGCCACAGCCGAGCAAGACACCTGCCTGCCCGCCCGGCGGCGGTGCTCTTCCTCCTGTCCGAGGTTTTCATTGTTGTGAGCATTTCTGTTGAGGCTTGGCAGCAGGGATGAGGTGGCGGGGGTGTTTGGTTTTTATTCCCCCCATCTGCTGGGTGGTTGCAGCAGGTTTTGGTCACTTCACATGACCCTGGGACACTGTGACCGTCATAAATATGAATCAGTTGCCAAGCATCTAAATGTAAATCACAGGACCCTGGAGATGCTGCAACATTCCAGCTGATCGGCGCTTCTTCTGGGCTTAGCAGAAGCGCCAGGATCAGTGCCGAGCTCCAGCTGGAGCCTGGCGCTGATCCTGGCGCTTCCGCTGAGCCCTGACAGCCCCGAAGAAGCGCCGATCCTGGCGCTTCCGCTGAGCCCTGACAGCCCTGCAGCTCCAGCCATCTCTTGCTCAGGCTTGTGCGGTGCTGTGTCTGGTTCAGCTCATTCCCCTTCCCCGCTACCACTTTTCTAAGATGGTCGCGTACCACCTGCCAGGTGCCAATGTACCACAGATGGTACCCGTACCCCTGGTTAAAAGCCCTGCACTAGATCAAAACTATTCCAGTTTTGGGTATGGGGGTCTTATGGGAAACCTCAGTTTTTGAATGAACACATTTTATTTAAAAGCCTAAACTTTGGTGGGCTGCATCGTTTCATCAGATCATACAAATGCCTTTTAATAAAATTTGTTTACCGGGGGGGGGGGGGGGAAGTGCTGCAGATTCTTAATTCAGCCCCAACTGTAAGCCAGAACCCCTGTTAATACAGTTTACCAACGTTGGAAAGGTTCTTGAAGAATTAAAGGTATAGTATGTGTATGCACGACATAAAATGAATATGTTCAGTTCCTGGAAAGAACATGGCAACCTTTAAGTTTTCATATGAAGAGTATGACAATTATTACTGGCATATTATGGAATTTTTTTTTTCACTTCCCGGCCCAACTTTGTCTCCCAAAAAGCTACCTGCTTAACTTTTTCAATATCAGCCTGGTGCTGTCAGCTACTGACTTTTTGCTCCCCACCCAGCAGTTTTTTGAGATCTGCCAGTGGCAAGAACATAACTTGAGCGTGTTGTACTTGGAGTGAATATGATCGCCCCATGTCAGGCAGGTTTTACACAGGTATCCCATTCTCTACCCTGCCTTCAGGTGCTAACCCTGGTTTCTCCTCTTCTCAGGCTCGCGCCATCATGAACTTCATGGTCCGATACCGTCCGGATGAGCAGCCTTATCTTCGCCCCCATCATGATTCTTCAACTTTCACCATCAATGTTGCTCTTAACCACAAAGGGATAGACTACAAGGTGAGTGCCCTGGGAGGGCAGGTCTCCTGCGTGAAGCGCTGGGTCTCCCTGTGCGTGGCTTGGTTTTGGGTGCTTTGGAGCTGTGAAGAGAATGAGGATGGGATTTAGGGTTTCAACAATTCTCGGGGGTGAAACGATTTGAACTTGGCCGCGTTGCACAAATTTAAGTTTATGTTTGGGGATCCAATCTGGGCTGGTCTCCTGGACCCTAAGTTTTGTCTTCTGAGCTTTAGACTAGTGCTGGAGCCCATCTTCAGAGAATTTCTCGCTAGCAGAGCATCTGCTTTGGGCCATTCTGTGTGTAGTGTTTATATGGTGCCTGTTGTATGTGGCTTTTTAGATGTTGATTGGGGTGTTGGTGGCTGGCTATTAAGTCATTGGCTGTTGTTTTCTTGTGCTGTCAAGCCCTCGCCTCCTAAGTACTTGAAAAGCTGGTGGTAAATCAGCACTCCTGTTGACTGATGAGGTTTCCCAGGCTTCAATCACTTCCCTGGCTGTTTTTGTACCTGCTCGTCCAACAATCTTAATAGCTGCAAAATCAAATGTATGCCCTTGTTCATTACAGGACTCTTTTGCATTACTTTTTTTTTTGCATTTTAGTATTCAGTGGCTATGGGTCCATAGTTTAAGGATTGATATTATAGTTAGGCCATGTGTAACTGACAGACTGGATGCCAAATTGTGATTTTAATATAGCTTTTATCTGTTATTATTTTACTCTAGAATTTTAACTGGATATTCATTTAGTGTTTTTATTTGGCCTCTGGTCTTTGACTGTAATAAACTTAAACCTGAAATAGTGTGGATTGAAGATTGGATCGTGCAACATTATCCTGGGACACGTATATTCGCCTTCATTCATCAGTTTATGTTTGCCTGATGGATGCACAATGGGCCACGTGGTCAGTGTTAACTTTTAACAACTACAAAGATAAACCTTCTCTAGGATGGTCTTGGTGCCATTGCATCCATATATCTTACTGCTGGTTGTCCTCTTCTGTTTCCTTCCATTTTTCCCAGCATGATAGACCTCTCAAGAAGGCCCGGTCTTTGCATAATACCTATAAACTAATGATCATTTGAACCTGGTCTCTTGTCTGTCTAAAATGGTTCTCTTTGCCCCCTAGGGAGGCGGTTGCCGATTTCTCCGCTACGATTGCCAAGTGGAATCTCCCCGCAAGGGATGGAGCCTGATCCACCCGGGACGTCTCACCCATTATCACGAAGGTCTGCCCACCACTTGGGGCACTCGCTACATCATGGTTTCCTTTGTGGACCCCTAACGCTGGCAACCGCTGGCTCCCCCCTCCAGCCCATGGATCATCGAGGACACCATGGCGAGAGAGGCGCAAAAAACAGGGGTCTCTCTCTCTGTCTCTCTCCAGCTTCGTTGCCACTAAGTGCCTTCAAAAAGCAGAGAAAGGGACAGCCGGTTTCCAAGTGCAAATGGACTGTCGCTGCTTGGCCCTTCATCTTTGGTTACCACTAGCATCAGGAGCCACTGTTGCCTTCCTTCCATCATCTCCCATTGCCCCAAGATTGGAGAGGCTGTTCCGCTCTTGGGCCAGTTGTTACTTGATCAGGGTCTGTTCCAAGGCCTGTCCCCAATCCCGATGGCTCAGCCTTCAAAGAATTCTTACTGTGCTAAAGAAGAGCAGCCTCGTTGGGCTAAGTCTCTCCATAGGATGGGTTGGAGGTTGTTGTTCAGTTAAGATGCATCGGATTCTTTGCAACCTCATGGACGGTAGCATGCCAGCCCCCACACACCCCTCCCTCTGGTGTTCCACTGTCTCCCGGGAGTTTGTCCAAATTCATGTTCGTTGCGTGGATGACACAATCGAACCATCTCATTCTCTGCAGTCCCCTTGTCCCTTTGCTTTCCCAAATATCAAGTCTTTTCCAAGGAGACTTTTTCTCTTCTCATTTCGTGGCCAAAGTATTTGAGCTTCAGCTTCAGTATCTTTTGTCTTTCCAAAGAACAGGCAAGGTTGATGTCCTTTGGGATTTATTGACTGGATGTCCGTGCAGTCCGAGGGACTCGCAAAAGTCTTCCCCAGCACAATTCGAAAGCGCCATAGGATGGGATACAAAGCCGAATTCTTCCCTGCCAGAAGTCCAGAATTTCATCTCTTCCGCTCCCGATTTTCTCCCAAGCTACGATCTGCCAGCGAGCCGAGTTCTCTCCGAATCCAATTTTGGCATAATTGGGGGGGGGGCCTCAAGATCTGGGTGCTGGTGAAACAAGAAAGGTGCTTCAGCCCAATTCTCATGCACGAGAAGATCGGGAAGGGGCTGGAAGTCCTGTCCTGGGGGGGTGAGGGGTTTCCTTTTTTTTTTAATACAACAAAAAAGCTCCAGGAAGTCAAAAGAAGCAATGAAGAAAGAACATAGCTATGTGTCTATCCAGGTCACAGTTGTCCCAAAGGTGCTCGTTTCAGGAGGCAACTGGACTTTCTTGTTTTTCCTTTGAAGACATTTCGCTTCTCGTCCAAGAAGCTTCTTCAAGGTCTGACTGGATGGTGGGAAATGGAAAAGCACCTTTGGAAACAACGAAGAAAGACAGATATCATTGGTTTTTCTTCATTCTTCATTGGTGGAGACCCTTCCCTATAGGCATGCCTCTTGACTCAGTTGGCTGGGAAAGAGGGAGGGAGGGAGGGAGGGAGGGAGGGAGAGAGGGAGGAGGACATGGGAGGCTAAGGACAGTTACAAATCACCCCACCTAAAAAAAAGACACTCAATGCATTTTCAAATTCCTAAGAATCTTAAGCAGTGTAATGGGAGCAGCGACACCACTCGCTTCTTAATTTTCCAGCGCTGGCTAGAATCCCAGGGCTAAAAAAGTCTTTCGGTCATGTTACATAAAGGCTGGCTTGTATCTGTTTGACAGCTAAGAGACTCTCATTCGAGATGGCTTCTTTCCATTCTTTGAGCCTTGTGGCTCTCTGTGGCAGCTCACAGCCTTGTGTAGCAATACTCTCACAATACTGCGCGCCATGGGCTTATCGGTCCATGCAGACGGAGGGGTGGCAGTGTGCGAGCCGTGTCCTGTACTACGAAGCGTGCTTTAAATTATTTCCTGTTTGACAGCACACTAAATAAAGCTCCATTTTAAAAAGAGGCAGGCATGCTCCGCCTTATTCGAGAAGGGGAAAAATAAAAAGTATTTACAACCCGGGCTGTGCTTTGGTTCAAGATCGTTAGGCTAGTCAAGATCACTGGAAGAGATTGTAGAGGTCAGCTACTTAATGGGGAATCCACTGAAACATCTCTAGCAGAAGAGTCTAGTCTGAAGATCTTTAGCGAAGACCGGGCTGTTTCATGTGGCTGTCTGTTCCACCGGCTAACAGCCCATAATTCATCCTTCCTGACACCTAGCCTCCATCTACCACTTTAATCAAATGTTTTTAGATGTTTGTAATGATACGAGGCTGTTGTGCATGAGCTAAACCGGTGTTGTCAACCTTGGCTGGTTTAAGATGTGTGGAATTCCAACTCCCAGAAGCCCGCACATCTTAAAACCTGCAGATGTTGACAAATACTGAACTAAACGAAGGGATCAGCTTGCCTTCCAGAATCTCCGAGCCAGGAATTCTAAATCAGTTGGAAATTCTTAAAATTTCCAATGGGCAGAAAACCAGCCCAGCCATTCAAGAGATCCATCACTATTTTTTTTTTCCTTCTGGAACCAGCCATGCCACTTCTTGTTTCTGCAACTGGAACAACTGAGCCATCCGTTCAAAGCTTTCCCTGCCAAGGCAGCCGAACAATACTCCTTTTAGCACCAGCCAACAGGAGCGAGCTCAGCCCAACAAAGTGAATTTTACACAGAAGCCTTTATTCTTATCTCCAGTTGCAAACCTGAAATACAATCCTGAACTGGAATATTAGGAATTCTCCTATGGCTGGCTCGTAGCTCAGTTTTGAACCTGGAGGGCCCCATATAGTTCATACAACCTATTAAGCCAACTGGTGATTTGATCCCTTCAGGCTTCATTTAAAAGGAACCATTTTGGTTTAGTGGATTTGCTATTTTGGTCAAATTTCAGTCCCAGCAATAACAGACTATTTTTATTTAGTAAAAGATAAAGGTAAAAGTTCCCCCGCACATGTGTGCTAGTCGTTTCCGACTCTAGGGGCCGGTGCTCATCTCCGTTTCAAAGCCGAAGAGCCAGCGCTTGTCCGAGGATGTCTCCGTGGTCTTGTGGCCGGCATGACTAGACGCCAAAGATGCACGGAACACTGTTACCTTCCCACCGTGGTGGTTCCTATTTTTCTACTTGCATTTTTTACGTGCTTTCGAACTGCTAGGTTGGCAGAAGCTGGGACGAGTAACGCGCTCACTGTTACGCGGCACTCGGGATTCGACCCGCCAAACTGCCGACCTTTGATCGACAAGCTCAGCGTCCTAACCCACTGAGCCACCGCGTCCCTTTTTATTTAGTAGGGAGAAGCCAAAAAACTAAAAGCAAGCACTGGCATGTTTTGTCCATCTGTATTTTTTTTTTAAAAAAAAGGCCGTTTGGGATAAAAAAAATGAGAGGTGACACACCGCAAGCAAATATGGCACAGAATAAATTAAAATACAATCTCCTCTGCTTCCCCCCAACCCCCCAAAGCCAAAACTCCTCCAGCTCAAGAGTTAAAGAGGGCAACACATGTAATAAATATGAGCCGATCCGTGGTGAGCTTTCCAAACCGGGAGCAAGGACGAGAAATTCCCAGTTTTTGCAAAGGAGCAGAATCCAGGATAGTCAGGCAGGTTAGCATGAAGGAGAAAAGTTTGTTGAACTCTTGAGGGTGGGAAGAAGAGTTAGAATAAGCTGGGTCCACAGAGTCCTAGATTCCTGGCCTCGGAAAGGACAGGAACTGAGGTAGAGGACGGTGCTCACCTGAGCCCAGGTTAAGGACCACTGGGAAGGTTTGAAGTATTGGCTGTGACAGCACCATGTTCAGGATAAGGATATTGGTAACACCAGTGTGGATCCCGTTTGCAAGACGCATTATATTGGGGCGGGGGAGAGGAAGCCTGTTCTGCCTACCAGAGTTCTACCAGCGAAGGGCAAGGCACACACACGTATCGACATAGATGAAGTACAAACCAGCCTGCCACCAGCCCCAAAACAAGGCTACAGGTGGTAGGCCTGAATCGTTACATGTATTTGAACAGGTGGATAAGTCATTGGAAAAACGGTGGGGCAAGTAGAACACCTGCTCAGGTCGAACGGAGCCTCCTGGTTAAACACGAGACAATAATCCATTTGATCATATCTCAGATCCGGGAACCTCCTAAAATATGGCACCGTGGCTATCTCAAGGTACAAGATGAGTCTGCAAGATCAAGTGTCGCCTCTTTACGCCAATCCTCTGGGAAGGCTCATGGTCATCCCTCAAGAATACTGAGATGCCAAGCAGAGTCAGAGGAGTTAGGACGCAACTTGGGAACAATCGGAACCGGACGTCGCCAAGTCTGTAAACTGCAATGCAACTGAAAATGCAGTTTGTCGCCCCCTTCTGGCAGAAGGGGCGTGTTTGAAGTAATGCCTTTGCTGCCCCTACTGGCTAGCTTATGGCGTTGCAGCTGCCATAAACTTCAGACAGTCAACTGTTGGGCATACTTGCATCTCTCTCTTCCGCTCTCTCACCCTTCAGCAGCCTTTCAGCTGAAACACAACTGCTCTCTACCATCCTCCCGGTCTTCAGCGCCCTCTTGAGGCAAATGTTGCTCCACGCCCAGCGAAATGGAAGTCGAACCTTGAGTCCAGCCGTGAGATTGATTGCAGGCTGGGTGTCCCCGTCACTTGCTTTGTTGACTGTGCGGTTTCAGTCTCAGGCTGAGCTGTACTTGCTTTTGACGCAATTGGTGCGCGTCAGCTGCAGCTGGCGAGCCACCTGGAGGACGCGGTAACGCTCGCGGAGGTTGCGGCGGCGTACGTGTTCGTTTGTGATCTCCTGCACGTAGCAAGAAGGGAACCAGCCCTTCTTCCCATCGGCTAGGCGTATGCCCTCGTACCAGCCTGTAGCATGGGGGGTGGGGGAGAGGAGAGGACAAAGGAGAGGAGAGGAAGGGAGAGAAGAGGAGAGGAGAGAAAGGAAAACAGAGGAGAGGAGAGGAAGATGAGATGAAAACAAAGGAGAGTAGACAAGACCAGAGCAGACGAGAGGAAGGGAGAGGAGAGAGAAGGGAAGAGGAGTGGAGAGGAGAGGAAGACAGAGGAGAGGAAGATAAGAGGAGATGAAAACAAAGGAGAGGAGACAAGAGCAGAGCAGACGAGAGGAAGGGAGAGGAGAGAGGAGTGAAGAGGAGAGGAAGACAGAGGAGAGGAGAGGAAGATAAGAGGAGATGAAAACAAAGGAGAGGAGACAAGACCAGAGCAGACAAGAGGAAGGGAGAGGAGAGAGAAGAGGAGTGGAGAGGAGAGGAAGACAGAGGAGAGGAGAGGAAGATAAGAGATGAAAACAAAGGAGAGGAGACAAGACCAGAGCAGACGAGAGGAAGGGAGAGTAGAGAAAAGGGAAGAGGAGTGGAGAGGAGAGGAAGACAGAGAAGAGGAGAGGAAGATAAGAGGAGATGAAAACAAAGGAGAGGTGACAAGACCAGAGCAGACGAGAGGAAGGGAGAGGAGAGAGAAGGGAAGTGGAGAGGAAGACAGAGGAGAGGAAGATAACAGGAGATGAAAACAAAGGAGAGGAGACAAGACCAGAGCAGACAAGAGGAAGGGAGAGGAGAGAGAAGGGAAGAGGAGTGGAGAGGAGAGGAAGACAGAGGAGAGGAGAGGAAGATAAGAGGAGATGAAAACAAAGGAGAGGAGACAAGACCAGAGCAGACGAGAGGAAGGGAGAGGAGAGAGAAGGGAAGAGGAGAGGAAGACAGAGGAGAGGAAGATAAGAGGAGATGAAAACAAAGGAGAGGAGACAAGACCAGAGCAGACGAGAGGAAGGGAGAGTAGAGAGAAGGGAAGAGGAGTGGAGAAGAGAGGAAGACAGAGGAGAGGAAGATAAGAGGAGATGAAAACAAAGGAGAGGAGACAAGACCAGAGCAGACGAGAGGAAGGGAAAGGAGAGAGAAGGGAAGAGGAGAGGAAGATAAGAGGAGATGAAAACAAAGGAGAGAAGACCAGAGCAGACAAGAGGAAGGGAGAGGAGAGAGAAAGGAAGAGGAGTGGAGAGCAGAGGAAGACAGAGGAGAGGAGAGGAAGATAAGAGATGAAAACAAAGGAGAGGAGACAAGACCAGAGCAGACGAGAGGAAGGGAGAGGAGAGAGAAGGGAAGTGGAGAGGAAGACAGAGGAGAGGAAGATAAGAGGAGATGAAAACAAAGGAGAGGAGACAAGACCAGAGCAGACGAGAGGAAGGGAGAGTAGAGAGAAGGGAAGAGGAGTGGAGAAGAGAGGAAGACAGAGGAGAGGAAGATAAGAGGAGATGAAAACAAAGGAGAGGAGACAAGACCAGAGCAGACGAGAGGAAGGGAGAGGAGAGAGAAGGGAAGTGGAGAGGAAGACAGAGGAGAGGAAGATAAGAGGAGATGAAAACAAAGGAGAGGAGACAAGACCAGAGCAGACAAGAGGAAGGGAGAGGAGAGAGAAGGGAAGAGGAGTGGAGAGGAGAGGAAGACAGAGGAGAAGAGAGGAAGATAAGAGGAGATGAAAACAAAGGAGAGGAGACAAGACCAGAGCAGACAAGAGGAAGGGAGAGGAGAGAGAAGAGGAGTGGAGAGGAGAGGAAGACAGAGGAGAGGAGAGGAAGATAAGAGATGAAAACAAAGGAGAGGAGACAAGACCAGAGCAGACGAGAGGAAGGGAGAGTAGAGAAAAGGGAAGAGGAGTGGAGAGGAGAGGAAGACAGAGAAGAGGAGAGGAAGATAAGAGGAGATGAAAACAAAGGAGAGGTGACAAGACCAGAGCAGACGAGAGGAAGGGAGAGGAGAGAGAAGGGAAGTGGAGAGGAAGACAGAGGAGAGGAAGATAAGAGGAGATGAAAACAAAGGAGAGGAGACAAGACCAGAGCAGACAAGAGGAAGGGAGAGGAGAGAGAAGGGAAGAGGAGTGGAGAGGAGAGGAAGACAGAGGAGAGGAGAGGAAGATAAGAGGAGATGAAAACAAAGGAGAGGAGACAAGACCAGAGCAGACGAGAGGAAGGGAGAGGAGAGAGAAGGGAAGAGGAGAGGAAGACAGAGGAGAGGAAGATAAGAGGAGATGAAAACAAAGGAGAGGAGACAAGACCAGAGCAGACGAGAGGAAGGGAGAGTAGAGAGAAGGGAAGAGGAGTGGAGAAGAGAGGAAGACAGAGGAGAGGAAGATAAGAGGAGATGAAAACAAAGGAGAGGAGACAAGACCAGAGCAGACGAGAGGAAGGGAAAGGAGAGAGAAGGGAAGAGGAGAGGAAGATAAGAGGAGATGAAAACAAAGGAGAGAAGACCAGAGCAGACAAGAGGAAGGGAGAGGAGAGAGAAAGGAAGAGGAGTGGAGAGCAGAGGAAGACAGAGGAGAGGAGAGGAAGATAAGAGATGAAAACAAAGGAGAGGAGACAAGACCAGAGCAGACGAGAGGAAGGGAGAGGAGAGAGAAGGGAAGTGGAGAGGAAGACAGAGGAGAGGAAGATAAGAGGAGATGAAAACAAAGGAGAGGAGACAAGACCAGAGCAGACAAGAGGAAGGGAGAGGAGAGAGAAGGGAAGAGGAGTGGAGAGGAGAGGAAGACAGAGGAGAGGAGAGGAAGATAAGAGGAGATGAAAACAAAGGAGAGGAGACAAGACCAGAGCAGACGAGAGGAAGGGAGAGGAGAGAGAAGGGAAGAGGAGTGGAGAGGAAGATAGAGGAGACAAGATGAGATGAGACAAGACCAGAGCAGACCAGAGGAGAGGAGGAGACAAAAAAAGGCAACTATCAAGACCTCTGCACCCTTTTCTGCACTTCAAAATTTTTGGGGAGACTGTCCTGTTGCTGTGTGAAGCTCCAACAAGCACATTCATACTGAATCAGCCCTGTCCCTGTTGTAAGTCCTCAACTTACAACCTTTCATCTAGTGATCGACTGCACTGAAAAAAGTGACTTAACTATATGACCCATTTTTCACACGACTGTTGCACCATTCCCGTCTTCACATGATCAACATCTAAGGCAATGTTTCTCACCTTTGGCGGGTAGGAATTCTGGGAGTTGAAGTCCAGGCATCTTGGAAAAGTTGCCAAGAGTGAGAAACACTGGTCTAGCCCCCCCTCCCCACCCAAAAAAACAACAACAACCCAGGAGCACCTTTTGTGACTCACAAATGTTATTAAAAGGCAGAAGCTCTCACCGGAACCCGTGAGGCTTTCTGCCTTTTTTTTAAAAAAAAATGAGTCAGAAAAGGTGCAAGCAGACTCCTGTTTTTATTTTGTTTTGGTTTGTTTTTTGCTACGCAAGGAAGGATGAGATTGAATATAATCCATACATTCTGTGCTGAGGTGGATAACGTACAGCTGGGGGATGGGGATTGGCTATAAAAGTCTATAGAGGCCTGGAGACTAAAACATACAAAGAACGGCTGCAGGACTTGGGTTTGGCTAGTCTTAAAGAAAAGAAGAAACGGGGTGACATGGTAGCAGTATTCCAGTATTTGAGGGGTTGCCACCAAGACGGGGGTCAAATTATTCTCCAAAGCACCAGAGGGCAGGACAAGAAACAACGGATGGAAACTAATCAAGGAGAGAAGCAACCTGGAATTAAGGAGAAACTTCCTAGCAGTGAGGAGAATTAACCAGTGGAACAGCTTGCCTTCAGAAATCGTGGGCGCTCCATCACTGGAGGTTTTTAAGAAGAGACTAGATCAGGGGTAGGCAACCTCGGCTCTTTTATGACTCGTGGACTTCAACTCCCAGAATTCCTGAGTCAGCATAGCTGACTCAGGAATTCTGGGAGTTGAAGTCCACGAGTCATAAAAGAGCCGAGGTTGCCTACCTCTGGACTAGATTGTCACTTATCTGAAATGGTATAGGTTCTCCTACTTGAAAAGGGGGATGGACTAGTAGACCTCCAAGGTCCCTTCCAGCTCTGCTCTATTCTAGGCCAATTATTACCCAATACTGCACAGTACGTGAGATGAAAGTTGAGTTTGCTCAAGGAGGCAACACAAACACACCCCTAGCAATTTGTGCTATCGCTTTTTTTTTCTCGGATGCTTACAGCCTAGCCTGGGATCTCCTGATGATCTCCCTTTCAAGTGCCGCTGAAGCAGCCCAGCGTTACACAGTCAGGATGGCCAATGTTCTAAAGGGTGGAGGGCCATTTTCTTCCATGGCACCCTCTCCGTGTTGGGGACTGCAGCTTGCAGGTGGCTGAGAATATGGGAAAGGTGCTGGAGACTCCGAAAGGACCTTGAAGGATCAAAGAGAATCCTTTAGCGGAGAATTCTGCTAAAAAAAACCCCAACGCCATCTTTTCGGCTAAGAAGCCCCACAGCCGAGGCTCCAATTTCGAAGTCGTTCCCGAGAAAGAAGAGAAAGGAACTGCAACGGTTAGGGAAGGTCAGATCCCAAGGCTCACCCTCGGTTTTGCGTAACACGTTGACGATGTCTGTTGGTTCGAGATTCAGCTCGTCTGCCTGGGCTGCGCTGTAGGACTCTGTGCACTGAACCTGGGGACAATCTGCGGAAAGGGAGGAGAAAAAAAAATAACTTAATAAATTTTTTTTGTTATGAAAATTACAAGAGGGAAAAAAGGGGAAAAAAAGAAGGAAAGGTATCAAGTGTCTATGTGGTGGTAGGGAATAAACTTCCTGGCCCCTTATGGATTTATTAAATTTATACCCCATTTTTTTCAATAACATGCGTCATGCATAGCACTCAGAATAGCAAGAGTTGGCAGGGACCTTGGAGGTCTTCTAGTCCAACCCCCCCCCCCAGCTCAAGCAGGAAACCCTATACCATTTCAGACCAATGGCTGTCCAATTTCTTCTTAAACACTTCCAGTGTTGGAGCATTCGCTGCTTCTGGAAGCAGGTTGTTCCACTGGTTAATTGTTCTCACTGTCAGGAAATTTCTCTTTAGTTCTAGGTTGCTTCTCTCCTTGATGAGTTTCCATCCGTTGCTTCTTGTCCTGCCTTTGGGCGCTTTGGAGAATAGCTTGACTTCTTCTTCGTGGCTGCCCCTGAGATATCGGAACACGGCTACCGTGTCACCCCTCGTACTTCTCTTCATTAAACTAGACACCCAATTCCTGCAACCATTCTTCCTATGTTTTATCCTCCTCTCCCATAATCATCTTTTTTGCTCTTCTGCTTCCTCTAGCCTGCAGCCTTAACCTTTAAAGCAAACTGGCCTTAGGTAAATTGGAAATTAGGAAAGGAAAAATCAACCCTGCCACAGAAAACCGAATTTAGCCTGAAAGGCAAAGCTGAAATTTGTTTGAAAGCTCAAAATACGAGAAATGGTGGTGTGCATTCCCATCTTGGTTATTTTAGCCTCCCCAGCACGAAGTGGACAAACCGCTGACAGATCCAGAAGCCGTGGAACAGCAATGTGACGTTCCTCAAGTTTACTAGCCTTTGAACAAGAAGCAGCAGAAGTGGGATAGGTGGGTTAAAAGGAACACAGCCAAAAGGTCTCACCCCAATCTTCATAGATGGTTTCCTGCTTGTTATTAGCCTGGGACTCACGGCATGGGAAAGCACCCATCCAGCGGTGCATATCGGATCTGGAAAAGACAGTTTCGGAGATACAGTGTTTGGATTTCATTCATTCATTCATTCATTCATTCATTCATTCATTCATTCATTCATTCAATAGGCTTCTCATCTACCAGATGCGACTGGATGACTAACAATGCATTGTAAACAATCCAAAGTATAATGATCAATAAAGCATTTAAAAAACAACAACACAACAGTCACCCTGAAAGCAAACCCCAGAATATCTGCAGATCAGTAGCAATAGCAACAACACTTAGACTTATATAAAGGTAAAGGTAAAGGTTCCCCCGCACATGTGTGCTAGTCATTTCCGACTCTAGGGGCCGGTGCTCATTTCCGTTTCAAAGCCGAAGAGCCAGCGCTTGTCCGAGGACGTCTCCGTGGTCATGTGGCCGGCATGACTAGACGCCAAAGGCGCACGGAACGCTGTTACCTTCCCACCGGAGTGGTCCCTATTATTCTACTTGCATTTTTACGTGCTTTCGAACTGCTAGGTTGGCAGAAGCTGGGACGAGTAACAGGCGCTCACTCTGTTACGCGGCACTCGGGATTTGACCCGCCAAACTGCCGACCTTCTGATCGACAAGCTCAGCGTCCTAACCCACTGAGCCACCACTTCATATTGCTTGACATACCACTTCATATTGCTTGACAGTCCTCTCTAAGGGGTTTTACAGAATCAGCCTATTGCCCTCAACGATCTGGGTCCTCGTTTTAACAGAAGGATGAAAAGCAGAGTCAACCTTGAGCTGGTCAGGATTGAACTCCTGGCAGTGGGCAGAGTTTGCTTGCAATACTGCATTGCAACCATTGCGCCACCACAGCTCCAGGAATATCTCCAGTTTTCCATTGGTTTCTGGCAAAAGAAACCCAAACCCACCACAACCTCCCATAGGAATACATTGATTCATTGAATGACCCCTGCATTTGCTTAACAACCAGTGCGAAAAAGTTCATAAAACTGGGTCCTGTCCTGTGACTGCCTCAATTTATGTCATGACTATGATGGAAATCCTGGGCTCCACCATAATAAGTCAAGGACTACCTGTACACATTCTTGATCTAGATTGAACGTTCAGCCCTCTGAAAAACAAAACAAAACAGGCTACACTGATCACCTCTCCCTTCTATTTATAAATGAGGCACACTTACTACCCCCTTTCCTAACTCTCTTCCCCCCGTATGTGGCTACTTACTGTGTCGGGGCGCGACAGAGGCGTTCACTACTCCGCCCTTGGTGGTTCTCCATCAATGTCAGATAGAAGCTGTTCTCCGCATTTTGGCTGCTGGAGGCGTCCTCGCAGCTCTGGGCCTGGACTAGAGAGCGATGGGCATAATCCAGCACCACAAAACGTTCTGAGCTGCAACAAAAGGCAGGAACAGATCCGGAAGAGAAGCAAATAAAATCCGTCAGTGAATCCAAACTCAAGTTTCTTTTCAAGAATTGTGGCTGACAACAGCTGCTCCCCCAGTGGCTGTTTCCCAGATGAATGGGCCTGCATATGGGGATCCACGTCAACCACTATGGAGATCTAGGACCTGCAGATGAATAGACCTAGTAGTTCCCCAACCACAGGAATCTGGTTTAGATCACTACAGTTCTCATCTAGGGAGTATAGAGAGATGCTAGAGCAATAGCAATAGCACTTAAGACTTATATACTGCTTCACAGTGCTTTCTAGCCCTCTCTAAGCGGTTTACAGAGTCAGCCTATTGTCTCCCAACAATCTGGCTCCTCATTTTACCAGCCTTGGAAGAATTGGAAGGCTGAGTTCAACCTTGAGCCGGTCAGGATCAAACAAACTCCTGATAAGAGAGCTGAATTATGCTGCAATACTGCATTCTATCCACTGCACCATCACAGCTCCTTTACTCATTCCACCTTGCCTGGTGGAATGACACTTTGCACCTGAGGCAGAAGTCTCTGTTTTGTTTTTTTGTTTTTTAAATGACAAGTTTCTAGGCCCCAAGATTTGAACAGGAGGCTTGGAAAGCAGGTCATGCTCCCCTCTCAAACTTGCAAAATTTGCAGAAGCAGAACCATAGTCCAAACTTCACTGCCCTCTCCAATTCTCCATCCCCTCAAAACTTGACCTTGGGGCAGAGGTGAAGTTTTGCCCCCCCCCTCCTCCTCCTCCTGCCTCTTCTATAGATACACCCAGGGCTTTTTTTCTTCATAGAATGCTCAGAACGGAGTTCCGGCACCTTTTTTGGATGGAACCTTGTAGGGTAGGCAAGGTGGGTTGTATGACATGTGTGAGTTCCAGCACCTTTTTCTCTTACAAAAAAAGCACTGGATACACCCCTTTTAATGCAGCCATGTGCAGACTAATTGTCCTGTTGCCAGAATTTTCGGCCTAAACCTAGGCCAGGGGTAGGCAACCTCGGCTCTTTTATGACTGGTGGACTTCAGCTCCCAGAATTCCTGAGCCAGCCTGGCTCAGTTTGGAAACCTCTCCCTTTCCCCTCAGCGTGGCTGGGTCAGGAATTCTGGGAGTTGAAGTCCACGAGTCATAAAAGAGCCGAGGTTGCCTACCCCTGACCTAGGCCTTAAGGGCTCACCTCTTGCGCTGAGTGACCAGCAGCAGGTCATTGAAGAGGAACAGGTAGATGGGGACAAGTTTGGGCTTGTTGCCAAAGATGGTGCCACGATGCACAACTTCCAGGAGCTCTCCTTGCTTTAGCAGCTGTCGGCTCTGAGAAATGATTGGAATGGCCTAAATCGGAAAGAGAATCATTAGAAAAAGTTCCTGGAAGCCATCTGGATTTTTGCAAGGAAGGAGAACAAAGATTCTCTGAGCAAATTCACAGATTAAGGCAGTGAATTTCTCAAACTTCGCAACTTTAAGATGTGTGCACTACAGCTCCCAGAATTCCTCAGCCAGTTTGGCTGGCTATGAAATTCTGGGAGTTGTAGTGCACACATCTGAACATGGCTGAAATTGAGAAACTTTGTGGTAGCTGGCTGTGCAATTCTGGAAACTGAAGTCCACACATAGTTGAAACAGAGTTGTATTGATTAAGATTGATTGATTGATTGATTGATTGGCTGGCTGGCTGGCTGACTGACTGACTGACTGACTGATAGATTGCCATCAAGTCATTTCTTACTCTTCTGCAAAATATATTCTAGGGGTATAATTTTATTTTCCAATTATCACGTTTGGGATTGCAGAGGGTTTAAGAAAGCCTGGTTTACATCATGGTTATTTTCTGATTTGGGTATTATCTTTGTGAATAAAGGACATTTTTCCCCCCTAGTTAATCTAAGGCAGTTTTTCCTGTGGACTTCAACTCCCAGAATCCCCCAGCCAGCGTAGCTGGGAGTTGGTCCATACATCTTAGAATCGCCAAGGTTGCAAAAACACTGGATTAGGGTATGCCAAGGCAGACAATCCTTTTAAGAGTGAGCTTGCCAAAAGGGCAGTCTTTAATGTGTAAAAACCTAGTTCCTCGTATCCCCTGAATTGTGTAATTTGAGGATCCCTTGCAGGAAAAATATCACCATGCCACCTCCTCCTAAATGCACAACCCCAGGCCGACGTATCTTCTCTTAAATTCCCCAATTCACGCAAGCACACTTAAGAGGGCCAGGGGGAGAAGCTGTGGCATGCTAGGACAAGCCCCCACAGAAGGACTCAAGGCAAACCCATTCAGACCTTCAGCTTGTCAAACTCAATCTTGCTGGCCGTGTGGATCAGCTCTTCCATATGACGCATCCGTCCGACCTCGGAGTTACATTCCTCTATGATCTAAAGAAGAGATTTGGAGATGTGGGACAGAAGAGAAGAGTCCATTTTTCTGAGGCTTTCTAAAGTTACTGACTGCCCTTCTCTCCCCCTCCCCCCCCCCCGAAGGAGGCTCAATGAAGCATCGATCCAAGCAAAAGCATTCTCCAAAATATGGTAAGGTGCCAACAAGACGTGTTTTTCTTTTTTCTTTTCATTAATTTTTTTTCTCTCTCCAGCATTTAGAAACACGGTAAAGGTAGTCCTCAACTTACAACAGTTCATTTAGTGAGCATTTAACATCACTGGGGGAAAAAAAGTGACTTATGACTGAATGTCTATGGAGATTCTCAGCCATCCAGGTCATGTTTGTCCCAGAGGTGCTTTTTCAGGAGGCAAAATGGACTTGCTTGTTTTTTCCTTTGAAGACATGCCTGGAAGCGGTCCGGGAATGGATGGGGAGGAACAGGCTTCAACTCAACCCGGACAAGACTGAATGGCTGTACATACCGGCATGTCAGGATATTCAGAGTATTCCATCTCTTAATATCGGGGGCGAGTTATTACCCCCCGTAGATAAGGCTCGCAACCTGGGTGTCCTCTTAGATTCACAGCTCTCCTTAGAAGATCACATAGGAGCTGTGACTAGGGGGGCTTTCGCTCAGGTTCGTCTGGTGCGCCAGCTGCGACCCTATCTGGACCTGGATGCCTTGCGTACAGTCACCCATGCACTTGTGACCTCTCGTCTTGACTACTGCAACGCTCTTTACATGGGGCTGCCCTTGAGAACCACTCGGAAGCTTCAGCTGGTGCAGAGTGCAGCTGCACGAATGCTTTTGGGGGTTTCCCGATACTCCCATATTACACCTCTGCTCCGTGAGCTGCACTGGCTTCCAGTTGCCTTCCGGGTGAAATTCAAGGTGCTAGTGATGACATACAAAGCCCTACATGGCTTGGGTCCGGATTACCTACGGGAGCACCTGCTGCCGGCGTCAACACCCCTCCGACCTGTGCGCTCCCACAGAGAGGGCCTCCTCAGGGTGCCACCGGTCAGAGAAT
>NC_138205.1:8639804-8687304 GCF_964194415.1 Vipera berus | reverse complement strand
GCATAGAATGAAGGCTACTGCTAAGCTTGTAAGCCGCCCTGAGTCTTCGAAGAAGGGCGGGATATAAATGGAATTAAAATAAATAAAATAAACAAGAGCCGTGGTGACGCAGTGGTTAGAATGCAGGACTGCAGGCTAACTAACTCACTGCTCACACCAGGAGTTCGATTCTGACCGGCTCAAGATTGACTCATCCTTCTGAAGTCGATAAAATGAGGGCCCAGATGGTTGGGGGCAATACGCTGATTCTGTAAACCGCTTAGAGAGGTCTGGAAAGCACTATGAAGCAGTAAATAAGTCTAAAAAGTAATATTGCTATTACTAATGCTATTCCCACTTCAAAGGTGGAATCCTACAAGGGATGGCCGTGATCAATCGCCCGCAAGTTCTTCAGGAGTACCTGAATTGTTGCTGTTGGACAGGCTGAACTAATATCTTTTGGCATCTGAGCCAGCCCTTTGTACAGGTCCCAAAATGGTGATCAGACTGCCAAATGAGGGGAAAACTACAACTCCCAGAATTCTCAGCGAGGTCAACATTAGCTGGGAAAAACAGGCAATGGGGTTTCTCCAAATAATTCCTCCACTCATTGGAATCCTTCACTCTCCCCAAGGATGGGCGGGCAGACTGGTTTTCCTTTCCTCCTCACTTACTCACATGAGGCTACTATAGGTCTTCTCCTGGTAGAGCTGGTTACGGACGTAATCAATGTAGACCGAGAAGTTCTGCTGAGCGTGATCCTCCACAATATCACAAACGTCTGAGATCTGCAGGCTTTCAGCCAACCGCCATTCCAGATCCCGTAAGAACCTATCAAGTGGAAGAACTGGCATCAGAGATAACGTGGAGCGTTCACAGAAGCACGAGCAAAAAGAACAAGCCTAGACAGGGATCTATTTCCACCTTTTGAAGTTGGGAGGGGTAGCGATTAAACAGTCGGTCGTACAGTTGGATAATTGACTAGCCTGCTGTTCATCACAGGTGATTTCCCCCCCCCCCCCAAATCAGAAGAACCACTTGGGAGAGAGTGATCCCTTCTGAACGTGGAGATCACGTCCTTCAGGATGGCCAACAGCAAATTAGGAATTCTGTGACTGGCTACCTTCAATCCAGGGCAATGCAGAGTGGAAGAAAGACAGGAAGACAACTGACCTTTCGCTGACTTCTTGGACTTTGCGTATGTTGGAGAAAAGAATGCGGTGCTCGCGCAGAAGGATGGTGCCAGCCAGCTCCCGAGACTCCATGAAGTGCTCGATCAGAAGGGTGAGCGAGCGTAGGTAAGAGGCTTCGGAGGTCACCACCTCAAAGAGACTCTTGACCACAGATGCCAAGAGCCACAAAGAAGGCAGAATGAGTGACGAAGGCAGAAAGAACCCGACAGACATGAATGAAATAAAGCATGGTGAGCATTGTTCCCGCAGCTTCTCCAAATGCTATCTATCAAATCTCATTCTGCTTTTGCACCCTGGAGGCCCGTTTGAATACCGCCAGGAAGTAGCTGAGCTTGTTTTGGACACAGGTTTAGCAGTAATCCAAAAGAGCCCTAAACCCACATTCAAGAGCAGTCTAAACCAGGAATCCCCAAACTCCGGGCTGCAGCCCAATATTGGGCCATTCAGATCCAGGCCATGCTAGTGGCAGGTGAGTACGGACATGCAGCTCCATTTCTGTGCTACACACGTGCTTGCGTGCACAGCTCCATTTGTGCACCTGGCAGGTCCACGTGCCCAGCACTTGCACAAATGGAGCTGTGTGTACGCACGTGTGCACAACTGCTGCTCGCACAGAACCCTCCCCTGCCCCTGCCCCCCCAAGCCGGGAAGATTGTGGACCGCTGGTCTAAACAACACTGACTAGACAACGGAAGAATTGACACACAAATCATCTATTTCTCCTCTCACCAAACGGTCAGCCAACGTTCAGACTGATTCAAGTCCCCAATTTGGGGATCAGCCAATAAATTTGATGGGTAAAGACCAAGATCCCTTTTTTAAAAAAATAGTCCACAGGAATCCTCACTAGATAAGTGGACAGAGCGAGGCTTAAAAGTCCGTCCCTTAAGAAGGGTCACCTACTTGCAAAATAATACAAGCAGGCCTCAACTGCTAACTTTGTAAGCCACCCTGAGTCTTCGGAGAAGGGCGGGATATAAATGGAATTAAAATAAATTAAAAAAACTTACAATCACAACTAGAACTAGAATTGCGGTCATACGTTGTTATGGTCATAAGTTGAGGCGCCCACATGATTTATTTTTTACATTTTTACAGCAGTCGTTAAGCGAATCCTGTGATCATTAAGTGAATTCACTCTCCCGAATGGGTGTTTTTTTGCTGAAAACTGGCAAAAGCCTTAGGACAGTCGGACGTATTTCACAATAGGGGGCATTCAAAACCCTTTCTGAGGCCATTGTGAGTTGAGAACTACCTGTAGCAGATGAGTCAGATTTTACCCATGGGAAAATTGCAACAGATTGTTGGCTGTTTAAAGGAGATAACACAATACCAGCAAGAGTTGGAACAAGATGTATCCTGTATCATGAGGATATAGCAGGGAAGAAGAAAAAAAGTCGCCAGGACATATCTGTGCTTGGGAGTGGCTCTTATTTTGCTTTATTTCATCACTAACACAATTTACAATTACAAGTGTCTCATGTTATGGTGGGGGAGAATCAGAATCTACTAATGTACACACAGAAAGTTTGGACTGCAGCACAAAATTCATCTGCACCATTCAGATACACAGCCTCCCTAGTGCCACGTTAGTTGGAAAAATAGTATTAATCTGCTGAAATAGCTCGAGTCGTAATTCATGTGTGAAACACCCAGTCCCAAATTGTGAATAAATATGACTCTAAACTTAAAATGATCTCATTTTCTGAGGGGAAAAGAACCCTACCAACACAATGTACAACTCCTCAAGTGTATTCACTGAAATGCTGCATGTTTTGATGGTTCTCAAAGCAGAATAACAGAAGGGACCTTGGAGGTCTTCTAGCTCAGGGCTTTTCAACCTTTTCACCCACTGTACCACTTTTAGGATATGGCAACATCCGAGTACCACCAGTCGCCTAGCAAGCTGTCAAAAACTTGATGACCCCCCCCCCAAAAAAAGGAAAAAAGTGATGAAGTACAGGTAGTCCTCGACTTACAACAGTTCGCTTAGTGACTGTTCGAAGTTACAATGGCACTGAAAAAAGTGCCCCCCCCCAAGCCACAGCCGAGCAAGACACCTGCCTGCCCGCCTGGTGGCGCTCTTCCTCCTGTCCGAGGTTTTCATTGTTGTGAGCATTTCTGTTGAGGATAGGCAGTGGGGATGGGGTGGGGGGTGTTTGGTTTTTATTCTCCCCCCCCCCTCTGCTGGGTGGTTGCAGCAGGTTTTGGTCACTTCACATGACCCTGGGACACTGTGACCGTCATAAATATGAATCAGTTGCCAAGCGTCTGAATGTTACTCACAAGACCCTGGAGATGCTGCAACATTCCAGCTGATCGGCGCTTCTTCTGGGCTCAGCAGAAGTGCCAGGATCGGCACCGAGCTCCAGCTGGAGCCTGGCGCTGATCCTGGCGCTTCCGCTGAGCCCTGACAGCCCTGCAGCTCCAGCCGTCTCTCGCTCAGGCTTGTGCGGTGCTGCCACCGGTTCAGCTCATTCCCCTCCCCCACTTCCACTTTTCTAGGATGGTCGCGTACCACCTGCCAGGTGCCAATGTACCACAGGTGGTACCCGTACTCCTGGTTGAAAAGCCCTGTTTTAGTCCAACCCTCTGCTTCACAGGAAACCCTATATCATTTCAGACAAATGGCTGTCCAAACTCCTTATAAACCTCCAGTGTTGGAGCACCCGCAACTTCTGGAAGCAAGTCGTTCCACTGATTAATTGTTCAGGAAATTTCTGAAGCGTTTCAGACACCTCAAATTCTATCTGATGGGAAACGCCTCTCCAATCTAAAGTCCTGTCAGAGTTACCTCTTGCATCTTCCTTTCTTCTGGGCTGATGTTTTCCAAAACGCCACTTTCTCGTACAGCGGGCAACTCCTGCCAAAGGGTGCTATGAGGGACAGAGCCCTGGGGCCCCGTCGACCCTTCCCCAGGAGAAGGGGCTCTGTAGTCCGAGCTGCTGAAACTACTGTTTCGGGGAACCGTTTGCCTCTTGATCTCTTTGGAGATGACAGCTTGGCGATATGTTTGATACAAAGGCTCTGCAAGACATCAGAAGGCAGAGAAAGACACAACACAATGAACTTTGGTTGGGGAATAGCACGCCACACCCACACTCCTCGACTGACCGTCAGAATTGAGCCCCAATTTTTTTTTTGCTAAGCGAGACAGTTGTGTAGTGAGTTTCGCCCCATTCTACGACCTTTCTTGACACAGTTGTTAAGTGAATCACTGCAGTTGGTAAGTTAGCAACACAATGGTGAAGTTAATCTGGCTTCCCCATTGACTTTGCTTGTCAGAAGGTCGCAAAGGGGGAATCACATGACCCCGGGAGACTGCAACTGTGTCATAAATATGTGCCAGTTGTCAAGCATCCAAATTGTGATCACGTGACCATGGGGATGCTGCAAACGGTTGTGCGAAAAACGGTCATAAGTCACTTTTTTCAGTGTTGTCGTAACTTCGAACAGTCACTAAATGAATGGTTGTAAGTCAAAGAAAACCTATACTTCATAAAAAAAACAACCTTCAAGATTGCAATCATCCAGTTCTGGCCTAGGGTTCTCAGGACGTTGCTTGTTAAATGTTGTATCTGAAAAACCATTTTAACTTGTGTGAAGTAAAGGGCATAGTGCAGTGTTTCTCAGCCTCAGTCATTTTAAGATGTGTGGACCTCATCTCCCAGAATTCCTTAGCCAGCATTGCTGACTGTGGAATTCTGGGAGCTGAAGTCCACCCAGCTGAACATAGCTGAAATTGAGAAACTTTGTGGTAGCTGGCTGTGGCATTCTGGGAACTGAAGTCCACACATAGCTGAAACTGAAATTGTATTGATTGATTTCGATTCATTGCTTGATTGTCTGATTGTTTATTTGCCATCGAGTCATTTCTTACTCTTCTGCAAAATATATTCTGGGGGTATAATTTTATTTTCCAATTACCACGCTTGGGATTGGCGGTAGAATTCTGGGAACTGAAGTCCACACATAGTTGAAACAGAATTGTACTGTTTGATATCGATTGTTTGTTTGATAGATTGATTATTTGCCATCAAGTCATTTCTTACTCTTCTGCAGAATATATTCTAGAAGTATAATTTTATCTTCTGATTATCATTTTTGGACTGCAAAGAGTTTAAGAAAACCTGGTTTTCATTGCTGTTATTTTCTGATTTGGGTACTATTTGTATGAATAAAGTGCCTTTTTCCCCTAGTTAATCTAAGGCAGTTATTCTTGTGGACTTCAAGGCCAAGAATTCCCCAACCAGCACAGCTGGAAGTTGAAGTCCATACAACTTAGAATCGCCGAGATTGCAAAACACTGGGAGTATGCCAAGGCAGAATTGAGGCCTTTGAACTATGGTGCTGGAGAAGACTCCTGCGAGTCCCTTGGACTGCAGGGTGATCAAACCGGTTAGTCCTAGAGGAGATCAACCCTGACTGCTCTTTAGAAGGCCAGATCCTGAAGTGGAAATTCAAATACTTTGGCCACCTAATGAGAAGGAAGGACTCACTGGAGAAGAGCCTAATGCTGGGAAAGGGTGAGGGCAAGAGAAGAAGGGGATGACAGAGAATGAGGTGGCTGGATGGAGTCACTGTAGCAGTAGGTGTGAGCCTAAATGGACTCCAGAAGATGGTAGAGGACAGGAAGGCCTTCCATGGGGTCGCGATGGGTCGCGATGGGTCGGATACGACTTCACAACTAACAACAACAAGGCAGACAATCCTTTAATTCCTGGTTGGGGAATTCTGGGAGTTGAAGTCCACATCTTAAAATGGCTGAGGTTGAAAAACACTGGCATAGTGAGTTCTTAGGAATGGTCTTCACATCTAGCCCCGGTAAGTGGACTTTAAAAACCTAAAGAAGGAAACTCAGATGGTAGCACAAGGATTTAGCAATGAGGCAGCACCCTAAGCAAGGCTTTTAATCCATCTCAGCAGTGAACTACGCCTTCAGGCTAGCATTTCTCAACTTCGTCAACTTTTAATATTTGTGGACTTCAACGCTCAGACTTTCCCAGCCAGCATCCACGCATCTTAAAAGTTGAGAAACACGCCTTTAGGAAATGGGAGAGAATTTCACAAGGGATTTCAGAAGAAGGAAAAGAAATTGAGTCAGAGGCTGTTCGGTGTCTGTAACTACGCCAATTTTCCTGGGTCTCTCTCTCTCTCTCTCTCTCTCTCTCTCTCTCTCTCTCTCTCTCTCTCTCTCTCTTTCTCTTTCTCTCTCTTTCTCTCTCTCTCTCTCTCTCTCTCTCTTTCTCTTTCTCTCTCTCTCCCTCTCTCTCTCTCTCTCTTTCTCTCTTTCTCTCTTTCTTTCTCTCTCTTTCTTTCTCTCTCTCTCTCTCTTTCTTTCTTTCTTTCTTTCTCTCTTTCTTTCTCTCTTTCTTTCTCTCTTTCTTTCTCTCTCTCTCTTTCTTTCTCTCTCTTTCTTTCTCTCTCTCTCTCTCTCTCTCTCTCTCTCTCTCTCTCTCTCTCTCTCTCTCTCTCTCTCTCTCTCTCTCTCTCTCTCTCTCTCTCTCTCTTTTTAATAAATGTGCAGTCCACTTACCATCCTGCAGGCAAATCCCCCAGTCCGGACTCTTAGCCGATAGCACCGAAGGGTGTCTGTGATATAGGGATAAAACAGAAAAAGCCAATGATAAGCAGTCCTAAGAGTAGATCAATTCTGCAGTTGTTGATTTGGCTAAGAAGCTTGTAACTCCACATTTCGAGCAAAGCTGGAGGAAAAAAAATAGAAGTAAGAAACTGGACGCCTTTGTACATCACCCAGGAACTAGACACCCATTGCACAAATGTCATTCTTGGTTTGTGGATTTTAAGTTCAATTCACACTTTATATCCCAAGCCATCTTATGTCTTAGCATAGTAGGCAAGCACCTAAATGACATTAGCTAACCCAAGCAAGCTGAGCAGGGTTGAGCCAAGTAGCTACTTGGATGGGATACCACTAAGAAGTCCTAGCTTTGCAGATTAAACTGGGAAGGAGGTATTTGCAAACCATTTCCATACTACCATTCAGAAAAGCACTGTATACAGACAGTCCTCAACTTACAATAATTTGTTTAGTGACCGTTCGAAGGTACAACCGTACAGAAAAAAAGGACTTATGACCGTTTTTCACAGTTACGACTTTTGCAACATCCCCCCCCCCCCGATCATGAGATCAAAATTCAGATGCTTGGCAACTGGCTCATATTTATGATGATTGCAGTGTCCAGGGATCACGGGATCCCCTTTTGTGACCTTCTGACAAGCAGTCAATGGGGAAGCCAGATTCACTCAGCAACCATGTTATTAACTTAAGAACTGCAGTGTTTCACTTAACAACGGTGGCAAGAAAAGTCATAAAATGGGGCAAAACTCACTTAACCAATGTCTCACTTTAACCACAGAAATTTGGGGCTCAATTGTAGTCATATGTCAAGGACTACCTTTACCATTGCCTTCTTCCTGTACACAGGTAGTCCTCTACTTACGACTAACCACTTAGCGACCCTTCAAACTTACAACGGACCTTCCCAGAGTTATTTATGATCCAGTTTCAAAGTTCTGACGGTCACTACTCCCCTTCACCCCACCCCCTCCATGATCACATGACCATATTTGGGCAACTTGACGGTCGGCCCATCTTTATAGCGTGTTTCCCCGAAAAGAAGATCCACACCGGAAAATAAGCCCTAGCAATATTTTTTTCAGGAGGCTTCTAATATAAGCCCCATCCCCAAAATAAACCCCAGTTAAGGTCATCAGCCACTTAACAAGTGTCTCGCTTAGCCACAGAAATTTGGGGCTCAATTGTGGCCGTAGGTTGAGGACTACCTGCATAGATGTGTCCACAAAATCATCAGGAGTCAGACTCAAACCGAGCAAGTAATTAAAGATAGTCCTTGATTTACCACCACGGGATCAGCGTGTTCATTGCTAAGGAAGGCCCTTGTGAAGTGAGTCGCACTGTTTTACAAGCTGTTCAAGAAGTTTACGAAGTTCAAGATTTATTTTTATTTTTTTTCCGTGGTGGTTACGTGAGTCCCTGCAGTTGTTAAGTGAATTATGCAGTGGTTAAAGCTTCCCTTGTTGAATTAGCTTGTTGGAAGCCGGCTGAGACGGTTGCAAATGGCGATCGCATAACCCCAGGACGGCGCAACCATTGTAAATACATGCAACTTGCCAAGCAGCCAAATTTTTGTCACGTGACTGGGGATGCTGTGAGGGTCATAAGTGTGGGACTGGTTGTAAATCACTTTTTTTGGCGTCATTGTAGCTTTGAAAGGTTCCTAAACAAATGATAGGAAATTGAGGCCAACCCATATTTTAAATTGGTGCTGAAATCAAAGCTTTCATCTTCATCTAGCATCAAACAGACAACCTTGAATATAGGATAAACCCTCTTGGTTTTCCCCCAAATTTTTAATTTTGGTGTCACTGGGAAGATTTTTTTTTTTGCTGCTAATGGCTTAGAAAATCCCATCAATTCAGAAATCAGAAATAGAGATGTTCAAAACCACAAGTGCTCTATTCCGTCTCTGGACCTTCCTTTCTCATCAAATTACCTTCTTAATAACTACTTAATTCGTAATGCTTGTTTGACAGCAATGATTAACATATACACTTTCCCTAATGAAAATCCTTTTCAAATAATTAAGAGAAAATATCTGTTCCCCTATTCTTGTGCCAAACAAGCAATAATCAAAATTCATAGTCTTGAAGAACATTCAAAAGCTCTCTTTTTTAAATATCTTTCTCTCAGCTGGTATAAATCTGTTATTTCAGAAGAATACAATGAATAACTGACAGATTATATTCCAGGGCATCATCATCATCATTGTTGTTGTTGTTGCTGTTGTCATCATCATCATCATCATCATGAATGAATGAATGAACCTTTATTGTCAAAGTACAACCATGTATACATTGAGATTGGCTGAGCCTCCCTTCGTGCCCCCACCCCACAACTCACAGTGACAACAAACCCTCCATCTGGTTACACCATGTGAGCTAATTGCACAACACACCGGCCTCGCAAGTCAGTCACACATAAAATTATAAAATTATTTCTCGTTCAAGAGCCTAACAGTCCATGGATAAAAGCTGTTCTTCAGCCTGTTGGTACGGCTGGCTATACTCCTATATCTCCTACCCGATGGTAGGAGAGTAAAGAGATACCGTCCAGGGTGTGAGTCGTCCCTCAGAATTTTCCTCACATCATCATCATTATTAGGTATTTCCTTAGACATTTAGTGATGCACTTTGGGATGAACACCCTTTGAATGGTGTGGATTTCCAGAAAACATTGCAGACTACAGGAACTTTTTGCGCTTCAGGTTGGGAGGTAGACAACACAGACTCATCCCCAACAGCCTCTGCGTCTGTCTTCAACCGTGAAGAGACACAGGGCAGAGAACGTCCTGCAGCCAAGAAGGCTCCACACCCAGTTGCACCACTCAGGTGACCCTGAGGACACAGGTAAATCTCCAAATGGCCTCAACGACTCTCTAAAAGAATGCAAATGACCAGCTGTCTGCAAGGAGTATAAATCCTTCCATTCCCCACCATCCAGCCAGAGCTGAAGAAGCTTCTTGGATGAGAAGCAAAACAAAAAAGTTGTTTTCAAAGAAAAACAAAAAAGTCTAGTTGCCTCTTGAAAAAAAACACCTTTGGGACTGCCTGTCTTAGACTCTTCAAAGTCTAAACTTACATTCTGTTTGCACACCCAGGTAAACCTCTCCCTTCGGAATTTCCAGAAAGCAGGGAAACAACACATACCTGTTGTCTGACTTGTCCGTCTCTGAGTCGCTAAAACTGCTCTCTTCATTTTCACAGCCGCCTATAGAAAGAAAAGTTTGCAGAGTCAGTGAATGGGGTAACAGAAAAGGGCATTTAAGTTTATAACACAGACTAGCACAGATGATGGGCATTAGGGAAGACCTAAGCATTGCTGTAACCCCTCTAGCATTTTTCCTGGTTTGGATTGAGGAGGATGGGAGTTGCAGTGGGACACTTCCGGAATGCGTCAGATTAAGGAAGTCTGAACCAAACACAGGCCGTCTTCGGCTTACGACCGATTGTGTAGCAACCCTGGAATTTGCCACGCACTTCCACAGGGATACTTATGACCCATTTCTGAAATTCCAATGGCTACTTGTCTCCCCAGCGTGTAAACGTAGTTTGGGTGTTCAGCAACTGGCTTGCACTGACAGCCATTTGAAGTGTCTCGTGGTCATATGACCATTTTACAGTGTTTTCGCTGAAAACCATAAGAGACAGGCTCCAATATGATCATACGTCGAGGACCACGTGCAACACGAAATAAATGAGCCAAGCCACATTCTCAGCAGAGGGAACAGAGATTGACCGTCCTCTCCCATCGGATGGGAGATAGTATCTTTCCTGAAGGTCTAAGAAAACAAAACCTTTGCACTGTAACAATATGTCAAACATTTTGAGTCAAAACAGGTTTTATTTCTAGTGCACAGCTTCTAGTGCACAGCAGCTACTGAGAGAGAAGTGAGAGGTTGGGGAAGACCCGAAAGGGTTTTCCCAAGCAGAAAAACTGAGCTGCTACGTGTGAGGGAAAAAAAAGACATTTCAAACTTTGTACTTTTTGAACTGAAAGGTCTCTTGTGTTCCTTGCCCTCCCAAAACAAAAATGCCCCCTCCGGTTTTGGGATCGCGCCCCTCCAAGCAGCTCTTAGCTAAGAAAAACTTGAAAGTGGGTGACAACACAATATCCCTTTCCCCCGTCTTTAGATCACAAAATTATTCACTTTCAACTAAGTTAAGATGTGTGGACTTCAATTTTCAGAATCTCACAACTAGGAACCACAAAGTTTTTCAGTTTCAACCATCACATTAGTATGTATGGACTTCAGCTGTCCGAATTCCAAGCCATCTACCGCAAAGTTTCTCAGTTTCAACTACATTAAGATGTGTGGACTTCAACTCCCAGAATTCCACAATCAGTTAGCACAAAGTTTCTCATTTTCAACTACCTTTAAGATGTATGAACTTCAACTCCCAGAATTCCAAGCCAGCTACCACAAAGTTTCTCAGTTTCAATTATGTTAAGATGTGTGGACTTCAACTCCCAGAATTCCACAGCCAGCAAAACTGGCTGGGCGAATTCTGGGAGTTGAAGTCCACACATATTAAAATAATTTGAGGTTGGGAGATACAGTTTTACCCCAAAGGGGGAGGGTCAAAATAGTACCTTGAAAAGGGCTGTCATCCAGAGGTGATCTTTCCAGAGGTGGCGGTGGCTGAGTTGGTGGAGGAGGGAGACCTTGGGGCAGCAGGGGAGGGGGCTGAGAGGGGGGAGGGGGGGCTGAGCACACCTGGGAGCCAGTCTGAGAAACGGGGAGAGGCAGAGGGGTCTGAGAATTGGGGGGAGGTGGGGGTGGCTGGGTGGGGGGAGGCAACATGACAAAGCCTTCCCCAACAGCAAAAGGGGAGACCCGGGCAGGAAGGTGGTTCATCTCAAGCGGATATTGGAGGGAACTCCGACGAGCTGAAGGTCCCAAGGAGCTGCGAGGCGGTTTCATGGGGGCTTTCGGTGGGATGGCCGGAGGTAGGAGCTCACCATCCAGAGAGAGAGAGCCACCTCCCTTGTTACGACGGGGTGGCTTGGGCATCAACGGCGGGCAGCGTAGGGGAAGGGGCTCGGCTGTGGAACGGTAGCTTGTCAGGACGACACCCCCTTCGGGGTGCCCGTTGGTGGACGGTGGTGAGTCAAGAGGCTTTTTGCTTCGAGACGAACGGCGAGATTTCGGGATCCTGCCCGCTGCAATGGAGGAAGGCTGGGGAGGGGGTGCACCGAGTCCCAGGGATTTTTGGAAGGAGGCCCCCCCTTCGTCGGCAGAGGATGATAGGTCCGAGGCCAGCCCATTTTCCGTATCCCCCTCCTGAAGCCGGGAAGTTGCAGGGACCCAAACCAAGACCATCCCTGGGTTTTGTTGATGGCAAACACAGGGGCAGCCGGACAGACAGGAAGTGGGCAAATCCAGCCCGTTCTGCTCCACCATCGGCAAGACGGATGGCTGGGTGTCCTTGCAAGGATCTGAGGAAGTAGAGGAAAAAAAGATAATTTTGATTTGATTTCCTTCTTTCTTTATATCCCACTTTTACTGCTTTTACAAATAAGGCAGCAAAGCTATCCGACACACCTTCCTCCTCCTATTTTCCCCACAACAACAACCCTGTGAGGTGGGTTGGGCTGAGACAAAGACTGACTAGCCCAAAATTAACCAGCTGGCTTTTGTGCCTAGAGCAGGACTAGAATTCACAAACTCCTGGTGATTGGCCTAAGATCACCCAGCCAGCTTTCATGCCTAAAGGCGGGACGAGAACTCCCAGCCTCCTGGTGATTGGTCCAAAGTCACCCAGCCAGCTTTTTGTGCACAGGGCAGGACTAGAACTCACAGCCTCCTAGTGAATGGCCTAAGGTCACCCAGCTGGCTTTCATGCTTAAGGTGGAACAAGAACTCCCAGCCTCCTGGTGATTGGTCCAAAGTCACCCAGCTGGTTTTTGTGCATAGGGCCAAACTAGAACTCACAGTCGCCTAGTGAATGGCCTAAGGTCACCCAGCCGGCTTTCATGCTTAAGGTGGAACAAGAACTCCCAGCCTCCTGGTGATTGGTTCAAAGTCACCTAGCTGGTTTTTGTGCATAGGGCCAAACTAGAACTCACAGTCGCCTAGTGAATGGCCTAAGGTCGCACAGCCAGCTTTCATGCCTAAGGCGGCACTAGAACTCACAGCCTCCTGGTGATTGGTCCAAAGTCACCCAGCCAGCTTTTTGTGCACAGGGCAGGACTAGAACTCACAATATCCTGCTCATTGGCCTAACATCACCCAGCTGGCTTTCATGGTTAAGGTAGGACTTGAACTCACAATCTCTTGCTTTCTAGCCTGGTGCCTTAACCATTAGACCACACTGTCTACTGAATAAAGAGGAAGAAAACTTCTGATTCATGGCAGGTAAAAACAGGACAGGGAAGCATTTCATGAACCCCGCAGTTTACAGATTCAAGCAACCCCTAAATTTCAATTGTATTTGCGGTGTTATGTTTCTAGCCTTGATGGAACCAGGATGAGACTCAGAAATGTGCTGTGTGTGTTTCTACTTCACTGATGGAAACCCAAAGTGGGCAGAACTGAACAACTCGGTCTCTTGCAAACTGTTGGGGACGGTGAAGATGGATTTTATGCCGAACATACATTTGCACATCTCCGGGCTCGCATTTATTTGCAGCATTTATTTCCAATTTAGCTAGTGATTTTCTCCAATCGTTGACTTACAATTTTTTTAGGATTGAAATCTAATCTGCTCCAAGCTGGACTCCAGATTCAACAATGCTCAGGATCTGCCCAGCAAGCAGGTCTGACACCATCTTTAAAAGGGCTGGGCTCGGAGTGGGGAGAGTTCTGAGTTCTAATCCTGCCTTGAAAGCCAGATGGGTGGCTTTGGGCCAGATCTAGGGGGAATCTAGTTCCAAAAAAAAGCAAAGTCTAGTTTCGGAACCCAAATCAAAGCTGACCCACTTACCCAACCCATCCTGGACCTCTTTTTCTGTAATGGCCTTTTCTTCCTTGTTCACATCCTGCTGGCAGCTGGAAGGCGGCGATCGGACAATTTTTTCGGCTTCTTCCTTCTCCGGAGAACCCGCTCGATCGAAGTGTACCACGATCTTGCGAACGGCACCAGACTTCTGCAGCTTGTGCAAGGGCTGCGGTGGGCCGCCTGGCACTTCGCTGACCTGAGAGCACCCATCCTTCTCCAGCGGCAAAGGAGGGGTAGGGACCCGGAGCAGCTTATTGGAGTCTGGCCTGGGGGGAAGATAGGGGCGCGGCCTGGTGGGTGGGCGAGGCTTGATGATGCGAGTGGGTTTCTGGGAGGGAGGCGTGGCGGGAGGGAGGGGGTCTAAGGAGGACATCTTCACTCCAGAGGGGTCATCTGCAACGACTCCCCTGTGGCTTCATTTCCTGCAGAAGAAGAGAAAACGGAAATGCCATTAATTGAATCTATGCGCTGGGCCGCAAGGGAGGGAGGTGTATTTCATGCCCATTTGAGCCTTGTGCCAAAGGTCCTCCTTCAAGAGGCAACTGGACTTCCTTGTTTTTCCTTGAAGACGTTTCTTCAAAGAAGTCAGCCAGGCGTATGAATCCTTCCATTCTCCACCATCCAGTCAAGAGCTGAAGAAGCTTCTTGGATCGCAAGCGAAACGTCTTCAAGGAAAAACAAGAAAGTCCAGTTGCCTCCTGAAAAAGCTCCTTTGGAACAACCATGAGCTGGATGGCTGAGAACCGCCACAGACCTTTAGCTATGCATTTTGGGATGAACACCTTTCGAATGGCGCGGGAGTGTGAACTGGATTTCCGGAAAACATTGCGGACTACAGGAACCGTTTGCGTTTCAGTTTGAGAGGCAAACAACACAGACTCATCCCCAACAGCCTGTGCCCATCTTCAACAGTGAAGACACACAGGGCAGAAAACGTCCTGCAGCCAAGAAGTCTCCACACACATTTGCACCGCTCAGGTGACCCTGAGGACACAGGTAAACCTCCAAATGGCTTCAACGACTCTCTAAAGGAGGGGTCCCCAACCCGCAGTCCACAGACCAGTACCGGGCCGCGGTACAAACAAGCAAAGCCCCATCCGTGGGATGCAGGCAACACACAAAACCACGCACCCTCCGGTCCACAGAAAAACCTCGCTCCACGGAACCGGTTCCTTGTGCCAAAAATGTTGGGGACCTCTGATCTAAAAGAAGGCAAATGGCCAGCTGTCTGCAAGGAGTATAAATCCTTCCATTCCCCACCATCCAGTCAGAGCCAAACAAGCTTCTTGGATAAGAAGTGAAACATCTTCAAAGAAAAACAGAAAAGTCCAGTTGCCTCCTGAAAAAGCACCTTTGGGAGAACCACGACCTGGGTGACTTGAGAATCTCCATAGATGTTTGAGACTTATAATATTCCTTGTAATATTCATATTACATCTATACGGGGAGTCCTTGGCTTATGACTACAAGTGGAGCCAAAGTTTCCATTGCTCAGCAAGGCATCGGTTCAGTGAGTGGTGCCCCATTTTACGACCATTTTTTGCCATAGTTGTTAAGCAAATCAATGGAGTTGTTAAGGAAATCATGTGATCATTAAGCAGACCTGACTTCCCCCGTTGACTTTGCTTGTCAGAAGCTGGCTGGGAAGGTTAGCCAATGGCGAGCACATGATCACATGGTCACAAATACACGCCAGTGGCCAAGTGCCCAGATTTGATCTCATGGCCCTGAGGATGCTGCAACGGTCATAACTGTGAGGACCGGTGATAAGTCACCTTTTTCAGTGCTGTTGTAACATCAGTTGTTTAATGAATGGTGAATAGTCCAGGACTAGCTGTATCTCCGCTGTTATTTTCCCCAGCACACCAACCCTGTGAGGTAGGAAGGGTGGAGGGGGAGCGAAAGATTGGCTCAAAGTCGGAGTTTGCAAACTTTAGGGAGGATTTGAACCTTTTCGGCCCAACGCTTTTGGTTCCATTTGGTGCTGGACTTACACATCCCACGTTGTGACTTGCAGACAAATTCTCCCGCCCTTTTTCCCTTGGAGAAGCCAAACCCAGAATCCTACATTTTTATTTTGTACAATCGACAAGTCTTTCTGTTGTAACATCAGTTGTTTAATGAATGGTGAATAGTCCAGGACTAGCTGTATCTCCACTGTTATTTTCCCCAGCACACCAACCCTGTGAGGTAGGAAGGGTGGAGGGGGAGGGAAAGATTGGCTCAAAGTCGGAGTTTGCAAACTTTAGGGAGGATTTGAACCTTTTCGGCCCAACGCTTTTGGTTCCATTTGGTGCTGGACTTACACATCCCACGTTGTGACTTGCAGACAAATTCTCCCGCCCTTTTTCCCTTGGAGAAGCCAAACCCAGAATCCTACATTTTTATTTTGTACAATCGACAAGTCTTTCTGTTGTAACATCAGTTGTTTAATGAATGGTGAATAGTCCAGGACTAGCTGTATCTCCGCTGTTATTTTCCCCAGCACACCAACCCTGTGAGGTAGGAAGGGTGGAAGGGGAGGGAAAGATTGGCTCAAAGTCGGAGTTTGCAAACTTTAGGGAGGATTTGAACCTTTTCGGCCCAACGCTTTTGGTTCCATTTGGTGCTGGACTTACACATCCCACCTTGTGACTTGCAGACAAATTCTCCCGCCCTTTTTCCCTTGGAGAAGCCAAACCCAGAATCCTACATTTTTATTTTGTACAATCGACAAGTCTTTCATCGACTTCTTGCAAGCCAAGGCAGGGAAATCTCAGCTGCAGGCTGCAATGCAGCTCAGAGGGATTAGGTCTTCGCTCTGCCAGGCAAAAATTTCTTGCAAAGGCTAGCTGGGATGGGATTTCAAGAAGGCATAAATAAATTCATCTGGAAATCCCTGCCAGGGTTTGCCCGTGCCCGATCCTCCCGCTTCCATCACTTGGAACGGACTTCTGCAATCTCATTCATTTCTTCCCTGCTTGCAGCACATCCTGCCCCCTGGTTAACTGGTTCTCCCGCCTCCTGTCAGATTTTTCTCAGGGTGCGGTTCTCACACACCCATCCAGCTGGGAAAAAACAGGGTTCCGCCTGGTCAGAGCCCGTGCGAGAAACTGGGAAATGAAATGCAAAGCAAATCCAAACAGCAGCGCCTTTTGTGCACTGGAATGAACATCACATGCTGCAGAGGACCTTTCGAAAATAACCTTTAGGTTTTTAGCCCTCAAGGAATCCTATCAGAAAAAAAAAATTAAAAACCTAGAGATGGGCATACCAGACCATCTTATTTGTCTCTTGAGAAACCTATATGCAGGCCAAGGAGCAACAGTGAGAACTGGACACGGAACCACTGATTGGTTCAAAATTGGGAAAGGAGTCCGGCAAGGCTGTATACTGTCGCCTTGCCTATTTAACTTATACGCAGAGCACATCATGAGAAAGGCAGGGCTAGATGAATCAAAAGTTGGAATTAAGATTGCCGGAAGAAACATCAACAACCTAAGATACGCAGATGATACCACTCTAATGGCAGAAAGTGAAGAGGAACTAAAGAGCCTCTTGTTGTGAGTGATGAAGGAGAGTGCAAAAGTTGGGTTGAAACTGAACATTAAGAAAACCAAGATCATGGCATCTGGCCCTCTCAATTCCTGGCAAATAGATGGAGAAGAAATGGAGGTAATGACAGATTTTATTTTCCTGGGCTCCAAGATCACTGCAGATGGGGACTGTAGCCAAGAAATTAAAAGACGCTTGCTCCTGGGGAGGAAAGCCATGGCAAATCTAGACAGCACACTAAAAAGCAGAGACATCACCCTGTCAACAAAAGTGTGTATAGTCAAGGCTATGGTCTTCCCAGTTGCAATGTACGGCAGTGAAAGCTGGACCATAAGAAAGGCTGAGCGCCAAAGAATGGAGGCCTTTGAACTATGGTGCTGGAGAAGACTCCTGCGAATCCCTCGGACTGCAAGGCGATCAAACCGGTCAGTCCTAGAGGAGATCAACCCTGACTGCTCTTTAGAAGGCCAGATCCTGAAGCTAAAACTCAAATACTTTGGCCACCTAATGAGAAGGAAGGACTCACTGGAGAAGAGCCTAATGCTGGGAAAGATTGAGGGCAATAGAAGAAGGGGACGACAGAGAATGAGGTGGATGGATGGAGTCACTGAAGCGGTAGGCGTGAGCTTAAATAGACTCCAGAAGATGGTAGAGGACAGGAAGGCCTGGAGGAACATTGTCCATAGGGTCGCGATGGGTCGGACACGACTTCGCAGCTAACAACAACAACAGAAAGTTTCAAGATTTAGGAACAGGCTGGGCAAACCTGTCTTCCGACGATCGGGAACTAATGGAGAAAAAGCAAGAGTATAATTGCACCCCAGTATTTTTAATAATAACTCTTTAACAATGCTACAGCAATGCAACGGACTCAGAGATTCCCTAAAGAAATACAGTACAGGCAGTCCTCTACTTGTGACCAAAATAGAGTCCAGAACTTCTGTTGCTAAGCAAGGCAGTTGTTAAATGAGCTATGCCCAATCTTATGAAATTTTTGCTGCATTCATTAAGTGAATCACCACAGCCATTAAGTGAATAGCAAAGTTGTTAACTGAAGCTGGCTTCCCCCGTTGATTTTGTCAGAACCTGGCTAGGAAAGTCACAAATGGCAATCACGTGACCTGAGGACATTGCAACCGTCCTAAATTCATGCCAATTGCCAAGCCTCGTAATTTTGTTCATGTGATCGTGGGTACACTGCAATGGTCACAATTGCGAGGACATTGTAAGTCCCTTTTTTTCAGTGCTGAGGTCATTTCAAATGGTCAATAAATGAATGGCTGTAAGTCAAGAAGCTAGAAGAAACTACATGCAGTCCTCGACTTACAACAGTTCGTTTAGCAACTGTTCAAAGTTAGAATGTCACTGAAAAAAGTCACTTATGACCGGTTTTCACACTTATGACCATTGCAGCATTCCCATGGTCATGTGATCAAAATTCAGACACTTGGCAACTGGCGTGTATTTATGACTGTTGCACTGTCCTGGGACCATGTGATCCCCATTTGTAAACCTCTCAGCTGTCTTCTGGCAATCAAAGTCAAGGGGGGGAGGCGGGGGAGCCAGATTTTCTTAACTATAAGGTAAAGGTAAAGGTTCCCCCCGCACACGCGTGTGCTAGTCGTTTCCGACTCTAGGGGGCCGGTGCTCATCTCCGTTTCAAAGCCGAAGAGCCAGCGCTTATCCGAGGACGTCTCCGTGGTCATGTGGCTGGCATGACTAGACGCCAAAGGCGCACGGAACGCTGTTACCTTCCCACCGTAGTGGTCCCTATTTTTCTACTTGCATTTTTACGTGCTTTCAAACTGCTAGGTTGGCAGAAGCTGGGACGAGTAACAGGCGCTCACTCTGCTACGCGGCACTCAGGATTCGACCCGCCAAACTGCCGACCTTCTGATCGACAGGCTCAGCGTCCCAACCGACTGAGCCACCGCGTCCCTAGCTTCTTAACAATATGATTCACTTAACAACTGCAATGATTTACTTAACAACTATGGCAGAAAAGTCATGCCGGCCACATGACCACGGAGACGTCCTCGGACAAGCGCTGGCTCTTCGGCTTTGAAACGGAGATGAGCACCGGCCCCTAGAGTTGGAAACGACTAGCACGCATGTGCGGGGGAACCTTTACCTTTACCTTTTTATGGCAGAAAAGTTCATAAAATGGGGGACCACTCAGTTAATCACTGCCTTGCTTAGCTATGGAGATTTTGGGCTCCATTGCGGTCCTAAGTCGAGGACTATCTGTACACAACCCTGTACAGGTAGTCCTTGACTTACAACACTTCATTTAGTGACTGTTCAAAGTTACAATGGCACTGAAAAAAGTGACTTATGACTGTTTTTCACATTTACAACCGTTGCAACATCCCCTTAGTCATGTGATCAAAATTCGGACACTTGGCAAGTAACACATTTTATAACCATTGTTGTGTCCCGGGGTCTTGTGATCCCCTTTTGTGACCTTCTGACAAAGCAAGAAAGGTTGCAGAATGGAGCAAAATTCAGAGGCACCAGAAATTTTGGGCTGAATTGCAGTTGCTGTATTGCTTTGTTTTTTTAAAAAATAAAATAAATAAATCTCCGATCTACAGCCTTGGTTTCCAGTTACTTACGACATCAGGCATGTGTGCCTTCACAAGCACTAAATCAAATCTCCCTGGGTGGGGCTGGAAAAAAAATGCAGCTTGCTATCCTCTTACACCCCCCCCCCCTGCTTCCACCCTTCTCCTCCCACCCCAACAGATTAATTCCCAACCTATCTATTCTGTCCAAACGTGGGACGGGGATTTCAAACACCAGCAGGCACCTTTCCAGCCCCTGAAATGTAGACACAACCAACGTTCTTCACGCCCGACTCACCGGATGCCTCTTCAAACAGGACTCACACTTGCAAGCAAGATGAGAGGATTGCTGGGGGCGCAGGCAATGTGCCTGCTCGGGGAGGGGGGGTGTTGAGGAGGGTACAAGAATGAACTCAAAACAGCTGCTCCACAGTTGGGGGATGTCAGCTGCCTGGGGGGATATTTTTGGGCCTGCCACGGGGGTGGAGAAACTCAGGATTAGCGTCTGAAGACTGGGTCAAGAAATAGAACAAGGGAGGCAAAGATTAAGCAGGGCGGAGGGAAGGGAAGCTAAATGTTACTGTTCGGCAACTGGCAGCCCTCGAATGAAAATTGGCCCATGTATAAACTGTATAGATAGAACCATTCACTTTGGCTTCATTATTAAATCAGAGGGGCAATACTCTGGAAAGATATGGGAAAACATCTTAAATCAGAGCATCTCCACCACCACCACCCCGCTTTTTTTTTAAGGTGCCAGGCTTTGAACTGTCACACTAGCAATGGACGATCCTGAATAGGATTTGCACCCCACATGGCGTCCGCTGTATAAATGGGGCATAGTATCTTCCCTTCAGTGTGACTGTGGGGTCCCACCTCAAACTGTATGTAGATCAGCAGGCCCCAAACTTTCCACCACAGCTCCATTTTGCAGGAGGAACAACAACAACAACAAAAACCCTGCAAAGAACTAAGAAGAAATTTCCTGAGAGTTACAACAATTAATCAGTGGAACAACTTGCCTACAAAAGTTGTGAATGCCCCAGCATTGGAAGTTTTTAAGAAGAGATTGGACAGCCGTTTGTCTGAAATGGTATAAGGTTTCCTGCCTGAGCAGGGGGTTGGACTAGAAAATTATTCTATTCTATTCTATTCTATTCTATTCTATTCTATTCTATTCTATTCTATTCTATTCTATTCTATTCTATTCTATTCTAGTCCTAGAGGAGATCAACCATGACTGCTCTTTAGAAGGCCAGATCCTGAAGCTAAAACTCAAATACTTTGGCCACCTAATGAGAAGGAAGGACTCGCTGGAGAAGAGCCTAATGCTGGGAAAGATTGAGGGCAATAGAAGAAAGGGACGACAGAGAATGAGGTGGCTTGATGAAGTCACTGAAGCAGTAGGCGTGGGCTTAAATGGACTCCAGAAGATGGTAGAGGACAGGAAGGCCTGGAGGAACGTTGTCCATAGGGTCGCGATAGGTCGGACACGACTTCGCAACTAACAACAACAACAAATTCTATTCTATTCTATTCTATTCTATTCTATTCTATTCTATTCTATTCTATTCTATTCTATTCTATTCTATTCTATTCTATTCTATTCTAATTTACTCTGGATTTTTAGAATTCAAACAGACAAGGCATCGAATGAAGCATTCAGGATGTGGGCGAAGAGGGCTGGCTGTTTTGGGGACACTAAATGTGGGCTGGAAGACCCTGTCCAGGCTGGAACAAGAAAGAGAAGACAGGATGATTCCTCCGCATAATGCAGAGAGTTATCAGCTTTATTTAACTCTCTGGGTCTTCTCCGAGAAGTAACAGGGCTGGAAACAGGAGCATTGGCAAAGTATTGAGGTTGCCATGGTGACCTACATCCACCCAAGTGGTACCTTGAGTTTACCAAATGAGGAATCACTTCCCTATAACAGCTGTTTTTTTTTGGGGGGGGGGGTGTTGTTTAACCAAGCAAAGCTCTTTTCCATGCAACCTGAAATCTCTGCAACGGGGACCGTCTGGATGAATTTCTGCCTGTCATTTCTAATGTGTGTAAAACAAATAGCCGATTATTCTGCAGGCTTCTTTTACATCTAGTTGCTCAGCCTACTACACCAAGGGCTTGGAAGCTGCAGAATTCACAGCCAAAGCTGTGCAGGGTGCCAACGAGAGCGAAAGACCAATCCAGATTCCCAGATTTCTGAGTCTGTGCTATGCTCAGAGGAACTATTGTTGAAGCCAATAGTTAGAGTAGTTCCAAAGGTGTCCAGAAATTCAGTTTTTTAAAGCAGTGATGAATAGCAATAAAGATATTTATTATCTTTATTATAGACCCAGTTTGGTCTAGTAGTGGTTAAGGCTCCAAGCTATCAAAGTTAAGAGACTATGAATTAAAGTCCGGCCTTAGCCATGAAAGACGGCTGGTGATTTGGGGTCTCTCTCTATCTCTCAGTCCAAGTTTGTTGTTATGGGGAAAACAGGAAGAGAAAGGTGTATTAGGCATGCTCACTGCCTTGAGTTATTTGTAAAATAATAAAGATGGGATACAAATAAATGTTTTGTTTGACTGTCAATTCTCTGCCCCTCTTAAGCTTAGATGTTTAACATTCCTGCTTGAAAAAACAGTCCATCCTATTTCTTCCTGGGCTTTAATGTATACATTATAAACTGCTAGGTTTATAATTAAGGCAGTAGAACCAAGAATCCATTAAAAATATAGGTATATTGAATAGGTCAGATTATCCTTCAAAGGTGATGTCATTATCTGAAAGCTGATTCTTGCATTTACCACATACAGGATGGAAATGATTTCTTCATTTTCATTTATCTATTGTACACTGGAATTAGATTCTGTATTTATTTTTATTTTATTCTTTGATATAGCCGTCAGACTAACCAATCAATCAGCTACTACTAATAATAATAATAAATGCTAAGAGCCCCTCCAAATATATGGTTTATGGCATACCGGCTGAGGGAATTCTGGGAGTTGAAAGTTGCTGAGCTTGAAAAACAGTGTCCTACCTAGATTCTGCAACATGGAAGAATCCCATAGTAAGTGGCTGGAAAAACATTTAATTAATTTATTATTTTAAAACTATACCCACACGATCCCGGCAAAGCAGCTAAGGTTCTATTAAATGTAATTTGTACTGACCTTTTCATTAAGCAGGTGGAAAAGCCAAAATAGGTACCAGCAAATTAAAGAATATTAAAAAAAACTTTGTAAGGAATGAAGCAATCAAATTGCAAAGCTAGGTAAGAGAGTCTTATGCAATTTCTATAGAGGAAAGCCATAAAGGTTTATTATGCTCCCCGCCCCCCCGCCTTTAAAGCTCCTTTTCTGGAAGTTTCTTTGACTGATATTTCACTTTTAATAAATGACGTTCATAAAAATAATGGTATAGATTTGTTGCCAAATTCTTTAGCTGAGGCATGCTGATTCATAAGTGTATGACCTGGGCTGGGCATTAATTTATCCTCTTGCTTTTATTTAGTTTGGTGTGTCTAAAAGTCCAGTGTTCATTGTTGCAGTTATTTTTCCTCTTCTTCTTCTTCTTCTTCTTCTTCTTCTTCTTCTTCTTCTTCTTCTTCTTCTTCTTCTTCTTCTTCTTCTTCTTCTTCTTCTTCTTCTTCTTCTTCTTCTTCTTCTTCTTCTTCTTCTTCTTCTTCTTCTTCTTCTTCTTCTTCTTCTTCTTCTTCTTCTTCTTCTTCTTCTTCTTCTTCTTCTCCTTCTCCTTCTTTTCTCTCTCTCTCTCTCTCTCTCTCTCTCTCTCTCTGTGTGTGTGTGTGTGTGTGTGTGTGTGTTTACTTCCTCATAATTGACTGGTTTTCTCTTATTTTCTTCTCTTTTTCAAGCCTAGCTCAATGGCTTGAGTTTCTACTATATTGCATTGCTTACATTACTATTTTCTTTTTAAAGGCGGTCCTCACCTTACGACCACAATCGGGTCCAAAATTTCCACTGCTAAGCAAGGCAGTTGGTTAAGTGAGTTTTGTCCCATTTTACCACCTCTCTTGCCATAGTTGTTAAGTGGATCGCTGCGATTGTTAAGTTGTAAAGTGAATCAGGATCCCCCATTGCTTGTCAGCAGGTCGCAAAAGATCACAGGAGACCAGGACACCGCAACCGTCATAAATATGAGTCAGTTGCCAAGCATTTGAACTTTGATCCTATGACCACAGGGCTGTTGCAATGGTCGTAAGCGAGAAAAATGATCGTGTTATTTTTTTTTTCCAGTGCCGCTGTAACTTCAAACAGTCACTAAACGGACTGTTGTAAATCAAGGATTACGTGTAATCCAAGCAAAGCTGCACAGACAGAAAACAAAGGTAAACAAAGGTAGCCATTACCTGAAGCAAGCCATTGGGGTTCTTTCTTGGGATTTTTGTTTCTTTCTCTCTCAATCAAATACTCCATCAATAAAAATCAGGGCGGTTTTGCTGATTCTGTCTCTCTAACAAACAGGAGTGGGAGACTAATTCCATGCAAGCCACAACCCCTTCAGGAATTCTCAGCCCTCAATCTTTTTTTTTTTTTTTTGATAAAGACGGGAAATGCGTCTTTCCTGAACCAGGAAATAGCAATGTTTAATTTAGAATTCTCTCACAGTCAGAGAAAAGGAAAAATCAAAAAAAATCAAGAGACTGGAAAAAAAAAAACAACCCATCAGGAATCATAAGCCGGTATGTCCAAAGTAATTTTTCCTAGCTCCTGTCTGTGCATGGGTGCCTGCATGCCCACAGGCATGATTCTGGACCAGGAGGAAAAACGGATAAAGACTTTACCCATAACACAATGGAGGGGACAGGAAATAGCAAATATAGTAGTATATTTATATATAAAATATTTATACATAAATATATCTCTCTCTACCCCTCCCCTCCCCCTCAGGACCATATAGGTTGGAAACATGCAGATGAGGCCTTCGTCCTGCAGTGGATAATGGCTAAAATGATGATAGATAGATAGATAGATAGATAGATAGATAGATAGATAGATAGATAGATAGATAGATAGATAGATAGATAGATAGATAGATAGATAGATAATAAAGATATAGGTATAGATACAGTAGATATAGATATAGATAGATGACTAGATATAGACAGACAGATGAGAGAGACAGAGAGGAGAGAATAGATAGATACTTGATTGATAGACAGACAGACTATATAGCAGTATAATATGGGAAATATAGCAATCTTCCAGTATTTGAGGAGCTGCCGCAAAGAGGAAAGGGTCAACCTATTATCCAAAGGACCAGAACGCAAGATAAGAAACAGCAGATGGGAATTAATTAAGGAGAAAGGCAATGTGGAACTAAGCAGAAACATCCTAACAGTGAGAACAATTAACCCGTGGAACAGCTCGACTTCAGAAGTTGTGAGTGCTCCATCACTGGAGGCTTTCAAGAAGAGAGTGGACAGTCACTTGTCTGGAATGGTAATTGTAATGTACTGGGATTTTACTTGAACTGCTTTCACATGTCTTTTGAATGCTGCTTAAGGTTGCTCAATTGAGGTGTCTGTGTAACAGTTGCTGACTAGCTAGACATGCAGTCTCCAAGAAGATCATTGGATGATTTGGGGTAGGAATGGGTTCCTTTAAACCTATTGGCCGCCGCCTAGTGGCCAACCGTGTAAGTAGCGGCGCAGAAGCCTCTGGTTCAGTTCTGTACCTGTTTGCCTCAATAAAAAGATGTTCCTGTTTTCAACCTCTCGTCTCACCTCCTGCTTCCAAAAAACTCACTACACAACAGTAATAGGGTCTCCTGCTTGAGCAAAGGGTCGGATTAGAAGACCTCCAAGGTTCCTTCCAACTCTGTTATTCTGTTTCTGTTTCTTAAATAGGTCTGTTGATCGGCGTTTATAAGGACACATGCCTGTGAGACTTGTTTCTGATAACCCATGTCATTGGAAAATCTGAACAAAGAAGCTGCAATTATTATAATTCCAGAGCACACAGTATGTACCTCTCCTACAAGGGAGGATGACGGGGTGTGGGGAGATTTTAGCTTTGAGCAAAGGGCTAGCTAGAGCAGAGCAGAGAATTGGGCACTGTATGGAAAGTAGAACACAGAATAATAAGGTTGGAAGGGATCCTGGAGGTCGTCCGACCCCCTACTTGAGCAGGAGATCTTATTTATTTATTTATTTATTTATTCAATCATTCAATTTATATACCGCCCTTCTCCCGTAGGACTCAGGGCGGTTCACAAGGTGTTTTTTTAAAAAATACCATTCGGGACAAAGGGCTGTTCAGTCTCTTCTTGAAAACCTTCAGTGATGGAGCCCCCTCAACTTCTGGAGGCAAGTCATTCCACTGATTGATTGTTCTCATTGTCAGGAAATTTCTCCTTAGTTCTAGGCTGGATCTGTGCTTGATAAGTTTCTATCCATTATTTCTTGTCCTACCCTCAGGTGCTTTGGAGAATAGGTTGACCTCCACCCTTCTCTGCAAAAGCCACTCAAATATTGGATGAATACTATCAAATCATCCCTAGTCCTCCTCTTTCTTAGATTAGACATACCTAGCTCCCTGAATTGTTCAGTGTATGGTTTAGCCCAGTGGTGGTGAACCTTTTAGAGACTGAGTGCCCAAACTGCAACCCAAACCCACTTATTTATCGCTGGTTGCCAGGTGGGCGTGGCCATGGAAGATTGGGTGGGTGTGGCTAAGGTGGGTGTAGTCACCTCAATGTTGCTCGTGGGGAGGGACACCTGTAGGGGGGTGGGCAGGGTTGGGGGAGCTCCAGGAGGTCTCTGGCAGGTGGGGCGGTAGGCAGGAGACTCATCCTGCGGGGTGAGGCGAGGCAGGGTGGGGGTGCCATTGCCATGGGGCAAGGCAAGGGCTGGGGCAGCTGCTGCCTGACACCATCGGCCCCCACACACAGAAACCAGCGAACGCTTGGGGGCCAGCGGTGTCAGTCCGTAGCCACAGCCTGCCGGCCCCTCGACAGGCACACTCTGGGGCTCCACAGCCCGTCGCCGGCAGTTCAAAGAAGCCGCCTCCAAGATGGATGGTTGACCAACAGCTGAGGAGGTGATACAGTGGGTCATGCCTGGGAAAAGAAGAGCATGCGAGGCCAAGAGGGACGGGATGGCGGGGAGGGAAACCAACCGTGCCGGAATGCATTCAGCCACGTGGGACCCCGGCAAATTAGCAGGCGGTTGGTTGAAGAGGGACAGTTGCCACCTCCGAGGAATGGCGCTGGTGCCCACAGAGAGGGCTCTTGAGTGCCACCTCTGGCACCCGTGCCATAGGTTCGCCACCACTGGTTTAGCCACTAGAGACCCCTAATCATCTTTGCTGCTGTTCCCTGCTCTCTTTCTAGGGTCTCAATATTTTTTTTTGGATTATGGTGACTAGAACTGGACACCATACTCCAAGCATGGCCTCACCAATGCAGTATGAAGGGATGCTACACCTTCAAGTGATCTGGATGTTATCCCTCTGTTAATGGAGCCTAGGGAACAAAGTGCCACAGAAAGTAGCTTTTCTCTCTTTTATCACGGTGTTAAAGAGGTTGGAATCGGCCATACGAAGACGGGCAATTCAGAACAGATTAAAAACAAGGATCCAGCGTCATGAAGTATTAAATTAGATTTTGCAGCCAGGAGAGGCTATGATGGCTGCAGGGGAGACGGTTTGAAAGGGAATAGCTTGAGTGAGTGAGTTTGGTTGATCTCAAAATGATTTGTGGTTTTGATTAGGGAAAAAAAAACATATCCCTGGAGAATAGAAAAGAGAGAGCTTTCTTTTGTAATCACCAGAGTTAAGAGATAATTTGGTAGCTGTGCTTACATTTTCTGGAAGGGAAATCCAAACCTTCTTTCTATTTCTTTTTTTTTCTTTTCTTCCTGCGTATTTTTTTTCTTTATTCTGTCTTTGTTAATGTTAGCGTCTGTATTCTTTGTAAAACTTTCCATAAAAAAAATTATAAAAACCAGAAGCTGCTTCACCACTCTGTACCCGTACAGTCCTCGACTCACGGCCACAATTGAACCCAAAATGGCTAAGCGAGACACATTGCTAAGCCGGTTTTGCCCCGTTTTATGACTTTTCTTGCCACGGTTGTTAGGTGAAACACTGCAGTTCTTACGTTAATAACTTGCTTGCCCATTGACTTTGCTTCTCTGAAGGTCGCAAAAGGGGATCACATGATCCTGGGACGCTGCAACCGTCATATTTATGAGTCACCAAGTACCCGGATTTTGCTCACAACATGGGGGATGCTGTAACGGTCATAAGTGTGCGAAATGGTCCTAAGACACATTTTCAGTGCTTTTGTAACTTTGTAAAGGTAAAGGTAAAGGTTCCCCCGCACATTCGTGCTAGTCGTTTCCGACTCTAGGGGCCGGTGCTCATCTCCGTTTCAAAGCCGAAGAGCCAGCGTTTGTCCGAGGACGTCTCCGTGGTCATGTGGCTGGCATGACTAGATGCCAAAGGCGCACGGAACGCTGTTACCTTCCCACCGTAGTGGTCCCTATTTGTCTACTTGCATTTTTACGTGCTTTCGAACTGCTAGGTTGGCAGAAGCTGGGACGAGTAACAGACGCTCACTCTGTTACGCGGCACTCGGGATTCGACCCGTCAAACTGCCGACCTTCTGATCGACAAGCTCAGCGTCCTAAGTGGTCACTAAACAAACCTTATTTGGATTCTCGAGCTGGATGTTGACACCGGGTTTATTCTCTCAGTTTACAATTTCTCTTTTGCTTTAAGGATGCTAAGAGGCCTCAAAACATTTACCTACAGTAAGTAGCCATGTGGCAGAAGTAATAAATAATTATTATTAATAAATAATAATAAACAAAAACTTTTAGTCCTTGGCTTACGACCTCAGTTGAGCCCAGATTTTCCATTGCAGAGTAAGACAATTTATGATGCAAGTTTTGCCTCAATTTTTTAACCACCTTTCTTGCCACAGTTGTTAAGGGAATCACTGCAATTGTTAAGTTGTGAAGTGAATCTGGCTTCCCCCGTTGAATTTGGTCACAAAAAGGGATCACGTGACCCCGGGACAGAGCAAACGTCATAAAGATGAGTCAGTGGGCGAGCGTCTGAATTTCGATCACGTGACCCTCCCAAGGATGCTGCAACAGTCATAAGTGTGAAAAACGGTCAATGCGGTTGTAACTTTGAATAGTCTCTAAATGAACGGTTGTAAGTCGGGGACGACCTGTACATTTGAGTGAAAAAGGGCCGTTTTGCTTGCGCTGACCTACAGAGAAAATGCCCAAGGTTTTTTCTCCACAGGAAGGAAGAAGAAACATATCAGAGGAATAAGGTGACTCATGTTTAACCCAAAGTGGAAAGGAAAAAAAACTTCAACAGAGAAATTCATTTATACTTGTTTTATGCAGCCAGAGACAATTGAAAGGACAGCCCTACAACTAAAGAGAAAATGTTCCTGGCTTTAAGCTCTACAAAATGTAACAAAATAACAAAGTTGGAAGGGACATTAGAGGTCTTCTAGTCCAACCCCCTGCTCAAGCAAGAGACTTTATACTGGTTGTCCAGTCACTTCTTAAAAGCCTCCAGTGTTGGAGCATTCACAACTTCTGGAGGCAAAGTGTTGTTCCACTGATTAATTGTACTAACTGTCAGGAAGGTTCTTAGTTCTAGGTTGCTTCTCTCCTTGATTAGCTTCCATCCATTGCTTCTCGTCCTGCCTTCTGGTGCTTTGGAGAATAGGTTGATCCCCCCTCTTCTTTGTGGCAGCCCCTCCAATATTGGAAGACTGCTATCATGTCAGCCCTCATCCCTCTCTTCAGATCTAAGATGGCAGCGCCTGGAATGGCTGCGGCTGCATTGGCTCTTGAAGGCAAATAGTTTTGGGAGGGATAGTAAGGGCTATAGGCCACATGATCAGGAAGATTTTAATGTGTTTGAGCAACATGGTGGAACTAAGGTAACATACGACATACGACCGACAATCTTTGCTGGCATGGCAAATTTCTAGTTGTTGGTGAGACCGTTAAAAGTCGTTGGCACTGTTTGAATTTGTTCTACCAGCAGCAAGATCTGACTTCTGGCCCAGTGATGGATTCTATTTCAAATCAGGGCTGTTTCCAGGGGAGGCAGAGGAGGAGAGGACCTGGAGCTTATGGAGTGAAGGAACTGGATGAGGCTGTTGGCAGGCCCAGAGGAAGAGAGAGAGGCTTTTGGAGGAGTTGGTGGCGGCGGCAGTGTGCTCCAGGGGTGAAAAGAAGCAAGGCCTCTTTAAGGAAAGGGTGGAAGAGTCAGCATCAGAAAAAGGAAAGAAGGCGAGGTTGTCAGAATACAAGCGAATTTGAGGGCTAATCCACATGGAGCCCCATTTCCATCTGTCCTGTTTGCCATCGTTCACTCCCGAGAGACTAAAATGGACAATGTGAAATTTGAGCGGGCCCCGAACAAGGAGTATTTATCGGAGGTGGTGACCCTTTGAGAGCCGTATGCAACGAAATTTCATTTTGATGTATGCCGATTGGTGTACATTCAAAGTGACAATAAAGTTATCATCATCATCATTAAACCAGACACACTCAATTCCTGCAACCGTTCTTCATATGTTTTAGTCTTCAACCCTCCCCCCGCCCTGCCCATTATCTTTGTCGCTCTTTTCTGCACTCCTTCCAGAATCTCAACATCTTTTTTTTATGTTTTGGTGACGAAAACTGGATGCTGTACTCCAGGTGTGGTCTTACAAAGGCATTGTAAAGCAGTAGGATCACTTCTCACGTCACTGAATCATGCGGCCGTACATGCTCTCAGCCACACGCGCCACGCTTCCCCGTCCTTCATCACCAGAACAATTCCTCCCCAGTTCCCAGCTTGTATAGGATGCTCCACCCTTTCCCAGTGCCTTTTCCTCACGGTTTCCCCCTCTCATTTGAAAAATCCAGCGGCTCAGATGAGTCATCCCACATGAAGCAGGCACCAGCAAACCACAAGAAGCATTGAAATCAAAAACAGGAGAGAAGGCTGAGGCGGCAAAGCTTATTTTTATTCTGGGCAGATTTGATTTCCCCGATGATTCTTGGCTATTCTACAAGCGTGGGGAGGGCTGGGGAGGACATTTCTGTCTCTTCTCAGCTTTGCTCTTTTCCAGTCCGATTAAAAAGCTTTCCCCAAACGCACGATAGGTGCAGGACTACAACTCCCATTATCCACAGGCTGGTTGGGGAGATGGGCAATTGGAGACTAGCCTAGCCTAGAGTAACAGTGGAAGTTTTTAAGAAGAGGCTGGACAACCATTTGTCTGAAATGATATGGGGTTTCCTGCCTGAGCAGGGGATTGGACTAGAAGACCGCCAAGGTCCCTTCTGTTATGTTTCGAGTTCGGACGAGCAGGAAAGACGCCAGGCAGATGAGTACAGAAGAACGGTTGTTTTATTTATAACTATAACCAGTGCTTTTTTTGTAAAAGAAAAAGGTGCCGGAACTCACACATGTTATACAACCTGCCTTGCTTACCCTACAAGGTTCCATCCCAAAAAGGTGCCGGAACTCCGTTCTGAGCGTTCTATGAGAAAAAAAGACCTGACTATAACTGTACTGAGGGTTAGGGGTATCCATGCAGTCTTTATATAGTTTCCCATACTCTTAACAACCAATCAGATTGAACCCATCATTCCCGCCAAGTTGACTGCAGCCCGGACTGGAAAGTCCCATCTGTGTTGCTAGAGAACCGTTAGCATTCCAGCATACACGTGATAAGGTCTTCCCAAAAGCTCAATACATAACACCTTCCAACTCTATTATTATTGTTATTGTTATCAATCATCATCATCATCACAGGGTCAGCCAGATGTTCAGATTAGATTTAGCATTTTTGTCTACCTATCGAGTCCTTACCAAGGACCTGGGATAGGCAGATGTGGATGTTTGACGGTATTACAGATATCGTCGCAGGATAGAAGCAGTTCCTAGTAAGGCCGCCTTTTGCAATTGACTGATGGCGAATTTGTCGATGCCGATGGTGTCCAAGTGGTGCTCCAGTTGTTTTGGGATTGCACCCAAGGCACCTATTACTATTGGTACCAGCCTTGCTTGCCTTTGCCACAGTCTTTCTGTTTCTATTTGAAAAAAGTTGACCACCTCTTCTTTGTAGCAGCCCCTTAGATATTGGAACACGCCCCTAACCCTTCTCTTCATTACACTAGAGACATACCCAATTCCAGCAACCGTTCTTGATATGTTTTACCCCCTAGTCATCTTTGTTGTCCCTTGGACTGCAAGGCGATCAAACCGGTCAGTCCTAGAGGAGATCAACCCTGACTGCTCTTTAGAAGGCCAGATCCTGAAGCTAAAACTCAAATACTTTGGCCACCTAATGAGAAGGAAGGACTCACTGGAGAAGAGCCTAATCCTGGGAAAGGTTGAGGGCAATAGAAGAAGGGGACGACAGAGAATGAGGTGGCTGGATGGAGTCACTGAAGCAGTAGGTGTGAGCTTAAATGGACTCCAGAAGATGGTAGAGGACAGGAAGGCCTGGAGGAACGTTGTCCATAGGGTCGCGATGGGTCGGACACAACTTTGCAGCTAACAACAACAACAACTTTGTTGCTGTTCTCTGTACTCTTTCTAGAGTCTCAACATCTTCTTTTTACATCCTGGTGACCAAAACTGAATGCAGTAAGAGACAAGATTGATTTTGGGGAAGGTGAGTGAGCCACACGGGGTGTAGAGGAGGACGCCCTGCGTAAGCAGAAAAGAGTCATCTATAGGTTGGCGAGGAGGTGGGATGCAAGGGTGCCAAAACACATCCTCTTCCCAAGAATTAAAACCCCGTGCACTTGGAAGGAGATTTGACGGAGCTAAAGTTAACGAGCACGCACGTTATTTTTTAAAAGAGCTTGCTGCCGGCAGTCAAGTCAAGTCCTGCTCTTTTCCAAATTCAAAAGGCAGCCTGCCAAATCATGTTTGTGGAAAGGAATCATTGTCAGGGGATTGGCAGAACCTCACTTATGCAAAAATAATAATAATAATAATAATAATAATAATAATAATAATAATAATAATAATAATAATAATAATAATAATAATAATAATAATAATAATATAATCCTCTCTCTGAAAAAGGCTTAACAATTCCTCAAAGTCTAATTGGTTTCCTGCCTGCCAAGGGAGTGTTTGTTACTAATGGCAGTTTTCTGTTCCAAAAATCTAAGAGCGCTGCCTAAACTTCCCTACTTTTTTGACTCTTTGGTTTCACAACAACCCTGTGAGGTGGGTTATGCTGAGAAGTAATGGCTGATCCAACTGAATAGATTGAAAGGGGGACGGGGTTCACAATCACAAGTCGTCGCTTGCAGATCTCATCAGACATATCTCAAGTCAGAAGTGATAAAAATTATGTTCTAATAGAGTTTCTCTTATCTCAGGAACTTTGTGGAATTCACAAAGTTATGTGGACTTCAATCCCCAGAATTCCCCAGTATGTGGCAGACCTCTACTTGACAAAGGATGTTTGAAGGAAAGCATTCCTTGAATAATATTTTGACCCATATCTGCAAGCATCTCCATGATTAACAAACCTGGGTGCCCAGAATCAACTCCCAGAATCCCACAGCCAGCAAGGGCCACCGCTGAGAATTCTGGGAAGTCAAATTGATATTTTGGGGAACTGCTGGGAAATGCTGCAAAACCATGGCTGCTTTCGAACATCCCACTAAGCCATTTTTTGTATCAATAACTTCCGTTTTTAATTTTCACCCCAAAATTCAGTTTACCCAAGGATGTGGTCAGAAAAAAACAAAGAGACAGACTTACTTCAACTTTAGGTGATTAAAACCCCCACCCTCTTTGTGTTTTCTGAATCATTTCCACCCATATTCATATAGGTATGTATTTTATTCTTGCCTATATTACTTTGTAAGTAACTCAAGGTGGTGAACCTAGCTAATAATTCTTCCTCCTATTTTCCCCACAACAACCTTGTGAGGTGGGTTGGGCTGAGAAAAAGTGACTGGCCCAAAGTCACCCACCTAGCTTTCATGCATAAGGTGGAACTAGAACTCACTGTCTCCTGGTGATTGGCCCAAAATCATCCAGCTGGCTTTCATACATAAGGCAGAACTAGAACTCACTCTCTCCTGGTGATTGGCTCACAGCCACATAAAAAGTCCTGGCTTCATTTGATGTTCTCCTCTCTCAATTGCAGTCCTTGGGCACCAAACAGTTGCCCATTTTGCCTTGCTATAAAAATCAAGACATCGCAATTTGTGCAATCGGAACACGAATCACCATCTCAACAGATGTTCAGCTCAATGCAGTTAATGTCTCTTTCCTCAGAAACAAATCCGTCTAGGATTTCAAGCACTCTCTCCTAAGCCTAGGAGTGATCTGCTTAATCCTTGCAAATTGGATTGAAAGGCACTCATAATTATTTAATTGTCAGCAGAGACCTCTGTCCAAGACTTCTGGTTTGTTTTTTTAAAGGTAAAGGTAAAGGTTCCCCCGCACATGCGTGCTAGTTGTTTCCGACTCTAGGGGCCGGTGCTCATCTCCATTTCAAAGCCAAAGAGCCAGCGCTTGTCCGAGGACGTCTCCGTGGTCATGTGGGTGGCATGACTAGACACCAAAGGCACACGGAACGCTGTTACCTTCCCACCGGAGTGGTCCCTATTTTTCTACTTGCATTTTTACGTGCTTTCGAACTGCTAGGTTGGCAGAAGCTGGGACGAGTAACAGGCGCTCCCTCTGCTACGCGGCACTCGGGATTCGACCCGCCAAACTGCCGACCTTCTGATCGACAAGCTCAGCGTCCTAACCCACTGAGCCACCGCGTTTACATCAGTCTAAAAACTGTAGATCAGGGGTTCCCAAGCGACGGCGGGGGGGGGGGGAGATGATATTCCAGGGGGTGTGAAAACTTGGGTTTAGAAGTTTTAAAATTATACTGTATATGCATAATTCATTGCTGTTATTTCAAACTTTTGTAAGGGGTGCAAGCAGTGCTTTTTTTGTAAAAGAAAAAGGTGCCGGAACTCACACATGTCATACAACCCTCCTTGCCTACCCTACAAGGTTCCATCCAAAAAAGGTGCCGGAACTCCGTTCTGAGCGTTCTATGAGAAAAAAAGCCCTGGGTGCAAGAATATATCGAAAGCGTTCTAGGGGTGCGGAGTATAGAAAAGGTTGGGAACCGCTGCTGTAAATGGACTGGATTTAGAAATTAAGGAGGGTAAGGCAAAGTTAATACAGTCCGTTTAGCGACCGTTCAAAGCTATGACAGCACTGAAAAAGTGACTGATGACCGTTGCGGCATCCCCATAGGTCACATGATCAAAATTCAGACGCTTGGCAACTGACTCATATTTATGACGGTTGCAGTGTCCCGGAGTCACCTTTTGCGATCTTCCGATGAGCAAAGTCAATGGGGAAGCCAGATTCACTTAACAACCGTGTTACTCACTTAACAACTGCAGTGATTCACTTAAGAACCGTGGCAAGAAAGGTCATAATACAGGGCAAAAAAAAAACCTCACTTAACAAATGTCTCACTTAGCAACAAAACATTTGGACTCAATTGTGGCCATACGCCGAGGACGTATTGGATAGGGCCCCATTAGAAAATCCCAAATGGCAGGCTAGACCAGGAAGGTGGAAAAAGCAACCAATACAAAATAATAAATGATTTTATTTGAATATCAAAAGATGCCTGTGATAAACCACTTCCTTATGGCTGTGGTGCCTTGGAAGCAGACTTTAAAAAAAATTCTAACGAAGCAGTGACGTGGCTACATTTAATTGCATCCCTCTAATATAATTCCTTTGCCCTTTACTCAGAGATGTTTAGTATTTTCCTTATTTCCTGTTGCTTAATATTTTCCTGCGCACAAACCTGGGAAGGGGAGACAGCACACATTACAGGGGAGTGGGGTTTGTGTGGCTTACTTGTGTTATTGGTTCGTTGTATGCACCAAGCCAACTTTGGCTGAACTAAAAATAAATGTGCGGAATCAGGAAGCGAGCCCTAATTTATTTTAACTACTCCTGGTGTTGTATTAGTAGTAGACATACCATTTACAGACTACTGGAGGAGAGGTTTTACAATCTAAAACTCTGCACAAGTGAAACTAAAAGAATGGGGAATTTTAGTTATTTGTACAGGTAGTCCTTGATTTATGACCAATAGTTTAATAATCATTCAAAATTACAGTGGGCCCAGGACAAGTGCTTTCCGGCCCATCATCATACAATGTCATCTCTCTCTCTCTCTCTCTCTCTCTCTCTCTCTCTCTCTTTCTCTCTCTCTCTCTCTCTCTCTCTCTCCTCACACACACGCACACACACACACACACACACACACACACACACACATCCCCCTTATGATCACATTTCAGGTACTTGGCAACCAGTTCGTCTTTTCAACCTGTTGCAGCGTCCTAAAGTCACATGACCAGGATCGGTGACGATTTTAACCGGTTTCTGGCCAAAACAAAAAAAGGCCAATTCAGAAGAATGGGTTTGCACTTGCGACCATGGTGCTCACTTAACAACAACAGACTCACTTAACAACTATGGTGATTCACTTAATGACTGCCACAAAAATGTTATAAAATCAGGTTTGGTCACGTGGGGGCCTCAGCTTACAACCGTTAACAACCAACAGCCAGAAATCTGATCCCAATTGCAGTCGGAAGTTAAGGCCTCCCTGTATTTTGTGGTTATAGGTTACAGCACACCTAGGTATATCTACAGCGCCAAAGGTTTCACAGATGAATTGTGCAGAGCCCTATCAGTGATGTATCCCTCAGTCTGGCCGGAAACCCACACAGGTCTTCAGAAATTAATTCATCTGTGAGTTAATACAGAGTCTCCCTGAATTCCATTCATAGTTCAAGAACTCTACCAGAAATGCAGAATATTACAGAAAGTCCTCAACTTAATGATCATAACTGAGCCCAAACTTTATGTTGTAAGTGCAATGTTTGTTAACTGAATTCTGCCCCATTTTGCAGCCTTTCTTGCCATGGTTTTTAAGTGAGTCACTGCAGTTCTTAAGTTAGTAGCACGGCTGTTAAGCGGATCTGGCTTCCCCATTGACTTTGCTTGTCAGAAGTCCACAAAAGGGGATCACGTGACCCCGGGACACAGCAACAGTCGTAAATATGAGTCAGTTGCCAAGCATCTAAATTTGGATGCCTCAACGGTCGTTAATTGTGAAAAACACTCCTAAGTCACTTTATCCGCTGCCGTTGTAACTCCAAATGGTCACTAATCAAACTGTTGTAAATCGAGAACTATGTGTCGTGAAAAAACGCAGTATGCTGGATGTTCAAATGAGAAGGTTGCCTTCTCCCTAATGCCAGATACTGGGGGCGGGGGGGGGGGGAATTAAAAATTAAATTTAAAAAATAATCAGTATCTATCTCTTTAGTTTAGAAGCCCATCCACGCAGCAATTTCCAACTGTGAGAAACAGGGCTTGGTTTTTATTATTATTTTTCCTTAGCAAAATGTTTGCTTTGTAGAGCTTCTTCTATTTTTCAATGTTATATTTTCCTTTGTCGGCTCTTTGTCCGATCGAGAGACTGATTTATGACTGCACAGTCCTCCTGCTTCAAACACACGCCAGGGCCATAAGTGGAGGAACGGGCACAGAGATGTCACCACCCTTTCCGTTTGCCCTCATTTTTTTCACAGCACGTGGTCATTATAAATCCTATTTAGCTAGGAATTAGAATTAGCAGGTGATTGATGAGGGCAAAGTCCTCAGATAATACAAAAAAAGATAGGCCCGCTGCTTTGAGCAGTGAGGGATGGGGAATATAACTGTGCTACTCCTTTCCCACTATGCCACAGGGCATTGTGGGAAATTAAAACAGCAGTTAAATTCAGATGCTCCAGTGCTGTTGGCTGGCTGGGGTTCAGTGTGGTAGCCAGTGCTTTTTTTGTAAAAGAAAAAGGTGCCGGAACTCACACATGTCATACAACCCGCCTTGCCTACCCTACAAGGTTCCATGCAAAAAAGGTGCCGGAACTCTGTTCTGAGCGTTCTATGACAAAAAAAGCCCTGGTGGTAGAAGATACCAACACACAATAAGCTTAGAACTGTTTGACAGAGAAGAACCCCTAATATAATGTCTATTTGTGTTTTTGTGTGTGCGCGTGCGCACGTTTGGTATTTTTCAAACTGAAACTTGATAAAGAAAGCCTGCAAAAAAATTTTTTCCCCAGTATAGAAATTCTGAAGAGGTCCACAGCCATATCACAAGGACATTGTTCATCTCTGTTCCCTATTCATCATTGTTCACTGTTTCTCTTTGAGCATGATCTTGGATTTTATGATCTGTTTTAAGTGGCTCAGAAGCTGAATGCAAATTGAGAGATGTGATCCCACAGAACACTTCTTTTTAATTCCTGTGGCTCAATGGAAATTGGGACGTGAGACCCCAGAGATATTTCCCCACTCTGTTTTCTTAATCATTTGGGGAAAGGAGGGAGGGAGGGAGGGAGGGAGGGAGGGAGGGAAGGAAGGAAGGAAGGAAGGAAGGAAGGAAGGAAGGAAGGAAGGGAGAGAGAGAAAGAAAGAAAGAAAGAAAGAAAGAATAAGAAAGATGAGGAAGAGAAAAAGGGAAGGGAAAGAGGAAGGAAGGAAGGAAGGAAGGAAGGAAGGAAGGAAGGAAGGAAGGAAGGAAGGAAGGAAAAGTGAAAGAGAGAGAGAAAAAGAAGGGAGGGAGGGAGGATGGATGAATTTTCCAATGAGGGGCGTGGAAATTGCTTTTAAACAAATAAATAAAGATTCATATCACAAGTCTCTTCCATCAGTGTCCCTAATTGTCTTGTAGTGGTTAATTTTAAGGAAAATGTTCCATTATGAGGAGTATCACCCCCTCCCACTGCAATAACATATAATTATCAACAAAATACTCTGAGAGAGCCAGCATCAAAACCAATGTTGCTGTTGATTTTGATCTGAGATGGTAAATTTTAACCTACTACTACTACTACTAATAATAATAATAATAATAATAATAATAATAATAATAATAATAATAATAATAATAATAAAAAATTTATATGCCACCTGACTTCCAGTGACTTTTCTTGAATTTTCCTGATTTTGACAAAGGCTAAACCATGTTAAGCCTGATTACTTGGTTGGGAGACCACCAGGAAATCTCAGGACTATAGATTGGGAAGTCAACTACATGCCATTTTTGGTACTGTACTGTTATTAAGCATGCCTGCACAGGTACACGGAATAACCAGGTGCAAAGTTCAAGAGCAATTGTCTACTGCCTATAGGCCACCTACGAAAGAATGAGGATGGTGTTATAGTCTTACAGTAATTCCCTTTTATATTGAAAATTGGGACTCAAGTGTAAATGCTTCCCCAGGCATTTGGATTATCAACCCAAAATACCGTATTTTCCGGCGTATAAGATGACTTTTTAACCCATGAAAATCACCTCAAAAGTTGGGGGGGTCGTCTTATACGCCCAGTCGTCTTATACGCCGGAAAATCAGCGAGCCCGGGAAGGCACGCCCTCTCCTCTCACTGTGGAGGAAGCAGGGCAGGCTGGCGTCTGGCGGGAGCCGGCAGGGCAGTCCTGCGCACGCACGCACGCGCAGGACTGCCCTGCCGGCTCCTGCCCGACGTTCTTCCCTCTTGAGGCAGCATCGCTCCCCGGCTCCTAAGGAGTCCTCGGGGATGCTGCCTCAAGAGCCATGGCAGGCGCCTCACGCTCTTCCCTCTTGAAGTATTATTGGTGGAGCCGTCCGGCGTCGGGCGGGAGCCGGCAGGGCAGTCCTTCCCTCTTGAGGCAGCATCCCCGAGGACTCCTTAGGAGCCGGGGAGCGATGCTGCCTCAAGAGGGAAGAGCGTCGGGCGGGAGCCGGCAGGGCAGTCCTGCGCGTGCGTGCGCAGGACTGCCCTGTTGGCTCCCGCCAGACGCCAGCCTGCCCTGCTTCCTCCACAGTGAGAGGGGAGGGCGTGCCTTCCCGGGCTCGCTGATTTTCCAGCGTATAAGACGAAAAATCTTGAAAATCATCTCAAAAGTTGGGGGGTCGTCTTATACGCCCAGTCGTCTTATACGCCGGAAAATATGGTAATGGTGACAGCCAAAAAATGTAGGACCATTAGGTCTTGTTGCAGTCCTCCAAATGAACATTAGATGTCTGCAAAGATCAGAGGTTTTGCATCTCTTTCCTGCCATATAGTGGCCATGTGGAGCGTTACAACAGAGTTTTGGCACATTTGATAAAAGGGTACAGCCGATCCTTTCTTATTCTCCTGCTGCCCTACTTTTTTAAAAGCTTCTCTTAAGGAGATTCGAACCTAAGCTGGGCCAAACCAACCTAGACCTCAGTCCCAGAATCTTAGACCCATATCAGAAGAAAGCCATTCCATTTTGCAGAGGACATTCCACAGCTGAAGGACAAATGGAGAGATCAAACACGGTCATCCACAGCCAGTCTTTGAGACACCACAACACAAATTACATCCTTCAGTTCCAACATCTAACACAATTATATAATTTGTGATGATTTATCACTTGTCCTCACAGCTCTCTCCTGTCTCATGAGCCCAAATCTTCTTGGAACATTCTACATTCTTTCAGAACTGTTTTGGCTTGTTCCAAGATGAATGAACAATTAGCATCCTCTGAGATTTCAGACTACAAAATAATAGTTGGGAGGGACCTTGGAGGTCTTCTATTCTAACCCCTGCTCAAGCATTTCAGACACATGGATGTCCAATCTCTTCTTAAAACTTCCAGTGTTGGAGCACTCACAGTTTCTGGAGGCAAGCCATTCCACTGATTGTTCAGGGGAACAATTTGCCTCCAGAAATTGTGGGTGTGCCATCACTGGAGGTTTTTAAGAAGATAGGTCAATTGAGTTCTTTCTAGTATATCCAGGTCTCTGAATCTTCTACAAAACGAGAAAGCAATTTAAAGGGATGTTTCACCCATGAGTTAAATGAGGTACTAAGTAGAAATACTTCTCATTCCTTTTAATGTTGCTCAGGCAGCATTATAATTTCAACTTAAATAAACAAAACGGAAAGGCCATTGATTCAAAAAGCCAACCCAGTTCTAGGGATGGAAACTAACCAAAGAGAGAAGCAACCTAGAACTAAGGAGAAATTTCCTTAGATGATGATGATGATATTATTATTATTATTATTATTATTATTATTATTATTATTATTATTATTATTATTATTATTATTTAAAACTTTTATTCATAAAACATGAAACTCAGTCAACTGAACACTCAAATTGACTGGCACTAATGGTTTTCTGCCAGCATCCTAGGTATCAACCAGGTATCTCCTTAAAATGTAAGATGTTCCAAGTAGCGCAGTTTTTTGTAGCTTTGCTGGAGTTATTGCAGGAAGTTGAAATTTCTTGATGTGTTTGGTAAAGTTTTGGGACATAGTTCCCAGTGCCCCGATGACAATGGGTATCACTGTTACGCGTTTCATCCATAATCACTGATCTCTCATCCTCCTCCTCCTCCTCCTCCTCCTCCTCCTCCTCCTCCTCCTCCTCTTCCATAAAACAATAATCCAACTAGGATGTTATTGTCGTGTGACTTTCCATCCAATTATTTGGTAAAAAGTTGATGTAATAGTTAAAATGCTGGTCTAAAAACCAGAAGAGTGTGAGTTCTAGTTCCACATGAAAGCCGGCTGGGTGACTTTGGGCCAATTAAGAGGAGATGGTGAGTTCTAGTGCTGCCTTAGGCATGAAAGGTAACTGGTGACTTTGGGCCAAGCTGCAATTTCTTGATGTATTTTGCAAAGATGATGATGATGATGATGATTTTGCTGCTGCTGCTGTTGTTGTTGTTAATAATGCAGCCAGTACGCAAAACAAAGTGAAACTGATTTATTTTTATTTTTTTTAAAAAAGGATTACACCAAGAGAGAAAGCCAGTATGTGAAAGAACCCACAATGTGACTGGTTACTTCTATCCATTTTTGTCAAAAATCCAACAGTCTTAACAATGAGCATCTCACTGTTTTCAATTGCATTGACAGAACTGACAGATAAGCCAGCAGAATAACAAGTTAAAAGCAAGGCTTTTTTTCAAAATCCCTTTGAGGGGGGGGTGTCTATGATAATGGACTATATCCTGTTTTCCCTCCAGCAGCTGAAGATAACTTAGATAAAGATCTGTCTTCATTGTATTCCACCACCCAAAATCCTTGTAAGGTGGAGTGGGCTAACTTGGAATATTTCATCCAGTTTTGGTTATCACAATATAAAAAAAAGATGTTGAGACTCTGGAAAGAGTGCAGAGAAGAGCAACAACGATGATTCGGAGGCTGAAGGCTAAAAACATACGAAGAACGTTTGGAGAAATTGATATGAGTAATTTAACGAAAAGAAGGACTAGGGGTGACATGATAGCAGTTTTCTAATATCTCAGAGGCTGCTACAAAGAAGAGGGGGGATCAACCTATTCTCCAAAGCACCTGAAGGCAGGACAAGAAGCAACGGATGGAAACTAATCAAGGAGAGAAGCAACCTAGAACTAAGGAGAAATTTCCTGACACAATTAATCAGTGGAACAACCTGCCTCCAGAAGCTGTGAAGGCTCCAACACAGGACGTTTTTAAGAAGAGATTGGACAGCCATTTGTCTGAAATGTTGTAGGGTTTCTTGCCTGATCAAGGGGTTGGACTAGAAGACCTCTAAGGTCCCTTCCAAGTCTGTTGTTTGGTTTTCCTTAAGTGTGGGCCTGATCCAAGGCAACCAAAAAATTCCCACAGCCAAGATGGATTCTGTCCCAAGTCTTCATTCTCAGCTCAGCATTAACACAATATGGTGCAATCCCCCTTAGAGAAAAGTGCAAGGAGATGGGGGTTAGCTTACGAAAAATACCCCATCCCTTCTTTTAAGAAAATTCCCCCGAAATTCCAGCCCGTCCGATGTCCATTTATCCAAATGCATCCCACCAAGCCCAGAGGTTTTTCCTTCAAGTAAGCCTGCACGGGATCAAAATCTTTAGCAATTTTCCCATACAAGTAGTCCTTTAATTACAACCTTTTGTTTGGTGGCCATTCGAAGTCACAACACCACTGAAAAAAAAAGCGACATATGACTGTTGTAGCATCCTGTGGTCACATGATCAAAATTTAGACACTTGGCAACTGCTTCATATTTATGACGGTTATAGTGTCCTGGGGTCATGTGACCACCTTTTGCCCCCCCTCCTGACAAGCAAAGTCAACGGGGAAGCCAGATTTACTTAACAACCGTATTACTAACTTAACGACTGGCAAGAAAGGTCATAAAATGGCGCAAAGCTCACTTACCAACCATCTTGCTTAGCAGCAGAAATTTTGGGCGAGCAGTACCTGTATTCCTTTGCTACTTGCCACAGTGCTATTCTTACCCCTTGGAGTGACTCTCCAGCGAAAGTGGACATCACAAGCAAAACGGTGATTCATCTCCAGAAATTTCCATTTTATGGGTCGCCCTTCCAAGAGGAGATTCAAGGAGCTGCCCTTTTGCCTGCTGTTTGTGCCAGTTTACCACAGCCTAGCACACTTCCACACAAACCTCTATGTGCAACTGCCTGCACTTATGTATCACTCGAAATAAAAAATGTCCAATCACACCTCCAAAGTAGATTGAAGTGTTGTTGTTGTTAGCTGCAAAGTCGTGTCCGACCCATCGCGACCCTATGGACAACGTTCCTCCAGGCCTTCCTGTCCTCTACCATCTTCTGGAGTCCATTTAAGCTCACGCCTACTGCTTCAGTGACTCCATTCATCACCTCATTCTCTGCCGTCCCCTTCTTCTCTTGCCCTCCACCTTTCCCAGCGTGAGGCTCTTCTCCAGTGAGTCCTTCCTTCTCATTAGGTGGCCAAAGTATTTCAGTTTTAGCTTCAGGATCTGGCCTTCTAAAGAGCAGTCAGGGTTGATCTCCTCTAGGACTGACCGGTTTGATCACCTTGCAGTCCAAGGGACTCGCAGGAGTCTTCTCCAGCACCACAGTTCAAAGGCCTCAATTCTTTGGCGCTCAGCCTTTCTTATGGTCCAGCTTTCACTGCCATACATTGCAACTGGGAAGACCATGGCCTTGACTATACACCCCTTCATGGATTACTGCCTTGTCGTGGCGAAGGGGCTTGTGTAATTCAATGAAGCTATGAGCTACGCCGTGCAGGGCCACCCAAGACTTACAGGTCATAGCAGAGAGTTGTGACAAAACGTGATCCACTGGAGAAGGAAATGGCAACCCACTCCAGTATCTTTGCCATGAAAACCCTATGGACAGTACCAAAAGATTGAAGTACATCTCCTCTAACCAAACTGAACACATCTAAAGACATGTCTGGCTGTTCACCAACTTTACTTTTTTTTCCCCACCATCTTTCACCCTGCCCTAAATGACTAATTCCTCTCTCCTCTGGGTTTGCTTCGGGCTTCGTCAGATCCTCCAGTTCTGAAGTTGACAGAATGTGTTCCCTTTGATCTCCTGGCAAATCAGGCTGACCTCTCACCCCTCAGCTGTAGAGGCCTTCCCTTCTTCTGTACCCCGGATGAAGAGACTGATCAGTTCATTTCAACTGCACAGAAACTCGTCCTGCAGGCACCCACGTTCCGTGGTTCCGTGCGAGAGAAAGAGACTTGCAACCTGTCGCCAACACGTCACCTGGAATATGTTCACTGGAGTTCCTGCAGAAGGACCATGCATGTGAAGAAGCAAGCCCTAGGTTGTGAAAGGGTATCTTTAGATGCAAATGGGCTTCAGGAACACCGAGTGTTGGCTGTCAACTAGACAAGGAAGAAACCAATGTAGCAAGGATCCCAGCTTGTTCCACGACTTGTCTAAGACGTGTGTGCAAATTCAGCCACTTTGACTCCAAAGAGGCTTACTTTCAAACAGCAGAAACAGGGTTATAGTCTAATTCTCGACACGTTTGTCCATCGGCAAAAGAACTTCATGAGAAGAATAATTTCCTCTAAGGTATTTGCTTTTGATCAATATTTCATTTTCAAAAATCATTCTAAAAATAAGTGTCTTTCTCATGAACTGCCGTGGTTTTATTTTCTTTTTTGAATCAACTGCCTGGTTTCCTTCCTTCCTTCCTTCCTTCCTTCCTTCCTTCCTTCCTTCCTTCCTTCCTTCCTCACATTTCTAACCCTCCCCATCTTCCTTAAAGAGGGACTCTGTACGGTGTACAGTAAAACATCGAAATACCAAACAGCACATAAGAAATTAAAAGGTTAGAGTTAAAATTAGGAGTTAAAATGTTTTTTTTAAAATTATAAAAAAAATTAAGGAGGCAAGAATAATTAAGCCCGTTAAAAATTGGTTCACAAGTCAAAGGGAAGACTCTTATTGCACTAACCAACCCCACAATTATGTGTTCCTTTGGGCTCCCCACACAAGGCCCCAGAGCAATGTTTTAAAGCCTTTTCAGAAGACCAGAAGAGTTTGGGCCCACCTCACCTCTGGGGGAAGAATATTTGCTCTTTAAAAAAGGTAAAGGTTCCCCCGCACATGCGTGCTAGTCGTTTCCGACTCTAGGGGCCAGTGCTCATCTCCGTTTCAAAGCCGAAGAGCCAGCGCTTGTCCGAGGACGTCTCCGTGGTCATGTGGCCGGCATGACTAGACGCCAAAGGCGCACGGAACGCTGTTACCTTCCCACCGTAGTGGTCCCTATTTTTCTATTTGCATTTTTACGTGCTTTCGAACTGCTAGGTTGGCATAAGCTGGGACGAGTAACAGGCGCTCACTCTCTAATTCTATTTTCTCTAGATATCTCCAGTCGTGATGTGGGAGGAAAAAGTTCTGGAGTTTCTCTAAGGCAACTAAATTGAGAGTTGAATTAAAAAGCAAAACAATAGTAATAATTACATGCAGACTTGCCCATCCCATTATTCCCTTTCTGGTGAAACCGTGTTACACAAAGTGCTGAAAGAGAATGACAGGAGGGAGCAAAGGAAATTAAAAGGAGGGCAAATAAAAGGATTTAAATAATAATTTAAGAAAATAAAACCTGCTAGGCTAGGCTAGCAAAACAGACAGTCAGCCAGTGTTTCTCCATTTTGACAACTTTAAGCAGTGGGAACTTCAACTCCCAGAATCCCCGACAGGCCTGGTGGGGAATTCTGGGAAATGTAAAGTTGCCAAGGTTTAGAAATACCCCAATAACGCCACCGTGGATTCAAAGATATGTTGTGAAAATGTAGTATTTTTTTAATCCCACCCACTCAAGAGATTTTGGAAATAGGATTTGCCTTCCTCAGTTTCCGAGCAGAGACTTGCAATGACACAATAATAGATTTCCAAGGAGTCAGACTAGATGACCTCTATGGTTTTTTAAAAAAAATATAAGCCTGGATTCACACACCTTGCTAAACCACAATTCATTTAACAAAGGATTCTCATGTGAGCCTGGGACCTGCCAGAATATAAAAATTAGAACAGGGGTCCCCAACTCCCGTACCGGGCCACGGCATGCCAGCAACCGGTCCGCACAAACAACCAAAGCCCCATCTGCAAGATGCAGGCAGCACACAAAACCACGCACCCTCCGGTCCACAGAAAACCCTCTTTCCACGGAACCGGTCCCTGGTGCCCAAAAGGTTGGGGACCTCTGAGCTAGAAGACTTGGGTATAAAAACATCCGCCAGCCGGCAACAAGGAAATATAAAGAAAATACTCTTTGCTGACCCCTACTGATAATTTGGATTTTTACAGCCCTGGATTTTTATAGCTTCTCTTAACTGAACAGCTATCTGTACTATGCAGAGAATTTCTGTCCAAGATATAATACACTAAAACCCAAGTAACATTGTTGGATACTGGTTTAGTATCGCATGCGAATTCAGCCCTTCATGTCATCCCTTCAATAAACCATCGTTCAAATAAACTAAATAATCCAACATAGCAACCAGACCACCAAGATCTTCCCTTTATCCCAGAATGAGCTGCCTGTGCAGTTTCTTCACCATATTGTTTATTTTCTTTTGGCACGGTGCCTCCCCGCTGCACTGACACAACATCACACAACACTCCATCCTAGATCAACCCTGTTTCTCTCCAATCCCAGGGCGTTGTTTTTTTTTTTACCTGGGGCAACCCTAAAAAGAGAAGCAACTAGGCTTGTGCGAACCCCAAATCTGAATCCCTGCTAGAAATGTTCCATCCATCCTGTCTGTCAACTTTTCCACCGACGGGAATCACAACAGGATGCAACTGCAATTTTTTCTTTAAAAAAAAAAAGAGGAATTATGAAAAAAGGTTAGCGAGGGGAATTATTTCCATGAAGCTTAAACCAATTCTTGGCTTCCCTAAATCCTTGCTCACCACTTTCCCTTTTCCTGAGCCAAACCGGGGGTGGGTGGGGAAGAGGCTCCATTGAAATTCAAACAGATGGTGCAGCCCTAGAGCAGCGTTTTCCAACCTTAGGAACTTGAAGATGCGTGGACTTCAACTCCCAGAATTCCCCAGCCAGCTATGCTGGCTGGGGAATTCTGGGAGTTGAAGTCCACGCATCTTCAAGTTCCTAAGGTTGGAAAACGCTGCCCTAGAGATCCTGTGCTACTTGGGGGGGGGGAGTGGGGTGTTGCCTAAATGCTAGGCTGATTAATGGCACCGCATCCGCTTCTAGCCCCCCCAAGAGACTTCTGGATGCGGCTGCTTCTCCCTTGCACACCCACCCGTGCAACCGGCTCAGCCTTCGCCCGGCGTTTTCCGCGCAGAAATTCCAAGGAA